>NW_026571515.1:19278963-19759270 GCF_026225935.1 Boleophthalmus pectinirostris
GTTTCCAGCAGGTAAACACAGTCTAGCCCCTTTAAAAGAGAAAAAGTCTGAGCGGTTTCAGTGTGGCTGAAGAGGCCTGTGACCATGAGGTGATACAATAAGATAGATGAGAGAAGACCATTGTGTTCAGAAATAGTTTAGAAGTGTGGAGCATTAGATCTTTAAGCAAAAGACTAGTTTTAACCTTCTTCGCTAAATATTTTGTGTGACCGATAAATTTGAGATTTTTGTCCAGAATGAGGCCAAGGTATTTAACTTCAATGACTGTTTGAATTTTCTCACTGTGGATAGTCACCTGCTCGTGTCATGAGATCTAGTGCTTTGCCTACAGTAGCCTGAGCCAACAGTATAACATGAAACTTCTCTGTATCCATGGAGACGAGCAGGTGATGACACCAGGCCAAGTAACAGGTCTGACAGATCTGTATAGGCGACCAGCTGCAGTAAGAGTGTATTTTTGAGCTCATATAAAGAATATTTTATACAATGCTCCTTTTGTAGCATAATACCAGCTCTTTAAAGCTCTAAAAAGATTATTTTGCACAATAGATCTGCTTTATTTTAACCAAACTAGATTCGACTTGCAAAAACATTTCTTCTGACTGAAATAAAGTTTTGTGAAATATTCTTCCTCACAGATATCTCACTGCTCTGCTTTGTTAAAACTTTGTTGTTTGCCCACATGTCTGTTATGTCCTCAAAGATCCAACCACAAAGTGCAATATGCTGCTCACTAAGTCCCGGCTCCAACCAAACCAATATATTTTAACTGCGGTAAAGTCGCCGAGGAGAAAATTGCGTTTACGGAGCGGTGTTGAAGCTGGAATGATGGCCTGGTTTGGGATTATGTGATAGGGTTAGTGGGAACAGGTTTCTCAGCTCTAATGGAACAGTTCTGTGCAAATGAAAGAGAAGGGCTTTGGGCTGAGAGCGCACACACCTGGAGACTACTGAGTGGACACATCACAGAACAGATATTACTGCCAGTGTCCTATAGAGTTATAATGGCCATCATGTACTGCAACTTAACAGACGGAGAGATCAAGATAAGCACAAGAATCCACCATATCAGTGGTCTAATATTACACAAAATTAACTCTTGTGAGCTTTAAGCCATGTTATCATGTTGTTATCTCATCACAAACAGACCTGGAGTTGTGTTTTTTTTCAGTCACATGTGCTTGAGTAATTCTGCATTATTAGTCTGTCTGCATCTTCTAAAATCATAACGCTCTGTTCTACCTTGTAGTTTTCAAGTTAACAGCTGCTTTTTGCCTTTTCTTCAGTAGAGATTGACAATTTTAGGGCTGACATTATCCAAATTATTCCAGTGAATGTGTATAGAGTTTAAAAACGCAGTGGAGCTCTCCCTGTATTATTGCGTGACATCACATGGTGGAACAGAGTGTTTTAAATTTCAGAGCAGAACTCAGGCCCCTTTACATGTACATAGGTATTAAAAAAACAAACAAAACTCAGACATTTCCCTTCGTTTGTACCCACCAAACGATGAATTCCCCACTGAAAGTAAATCTTGCTAAAAGTGGAGATTCTGGAAAACTCCGGTTTGGCGTTTGCGTGTAAAGTGAGATATACAGAGTTTTAGGGGCTGACGCGCCAAAAGTGCAACCAATGTTTACCTGTTGCTCTGATGATGATGATGGTGAAGCATTCAGAGCAGCAGTTACATTTCTTCTGGTGCAAACACTTTTCATGTGTTTGCATTTGCACACACAGCTGATGTATCATATCAATGACCAGAGACAAATGAGCTCGGAGGTCAGCAATTTTACCACTTCTTTAACAGATCTGTGGAGAAGCATGCATGTTTTTCAAGGTATTTTTGAGTACTACTTACAGTTGTCATGAAATAAATGCTACAGGTTTGAATCTAATCCAGGTGCCGCCCAGAGGCTTGGTGTAGTTATGACGGTGCTCGATGGCGTATTTATGTGGGTTGATGTAAACGAAAACGATGCCATGTGCACGATGTTATTTTGGAAAATGGAGGGAGGGAAATATTTGTTTCTCAACATACCCGTTTAATATGTGTAAACGTAGTCTCAGCCTAAATATGCAGAGTTTGAGTGTTAAACATGTGCATGAAACAAAGCACAACTCCAGGTATGTTTGTGATGAGGTAACAACATTATAACATAGATCAGAAAAAAAAAAACTGCTATGTTTTATAATTAGAAATCACCAGTCCCACACTAAAAAGTTTCATATAGTCTGAGCGTTTTGGTAGTTTAGTTATTTAAAACTGTTTTCCGCTTGTTGACAAACCCCAGACGCCCAGAGATGTGCTGCTCATTAGCTGCATATTTCTGTGGCCGCAAACATTTAGTGATTTCCCCAGTTTTACACCAGAGCTGAGACTGGACTGTTACCACGGCAACCCCCTGTTAGGCTAGGAAATAAAATACTGGGGTTTGATCAGATTTAGACCTAATTAAAGTGGGCCACACAAACAGAAGGGCAGAGAGGAGAGCAGCCAAGCAGATCTCCACCAGGATTCCCCAAAACACCCAATTTATCACAGTATCATCATTAGCGGTTGGACTAAACTAAAGATGGAGCGCTAATAATGAAATTTCCCCCGAGCGATAGGTCCATATGAGCCAAATTAACACAAAAATTGGGGAAGAATTATTTATCCATAAAAAAGAACACGCTGCCCAGAGTGAGTCTTCTGTCTTGACCTGACTGCTGCCAGAAAATACAAATGATCTATTCTAGTGTGGATTTTATCTTTGCTTTTGTGATCATGAGGTCTGGGTTATAGGCTAATTGGTATTTTTAATTCAGGTTTTACTTGTAGCCACACTTCTGCTTTAAACTCCTCTAGCATTAGTTGGTCTTGTGATTCCAAGTTTGAGTCAAAATTTGATCTGTGCACAAACACTGATCACTTTGTGGAAACTGTCTGACCTCGCAGCATTAGGATTCGTTTGATCGAAGGTAGGCGGGTACTTTTTTAAATTAACCAGTCGCTGCTATTTGGTTGTGATGTATGTAATGTGCCACTACCAAGGCTAGCTGATAGATTAAGCTTTTCCCAAATCCCGTAGGAAGAAGGGCAATAACATCTTTCCCCTTGATAAAATTCACCAAACATTCTCTTTGTTCCAGCTTTAAATCCTCGATCTCAGAAATCGTTGCCAACACAGAATGTCTGGCTTCGTCTACATCCATCTCGACCGCTTTGTTTACTGTTGTGCTGTACCACAAAAGGGACCCAGACAGGCACTTGAGTTTGACGTCATGGCTTCACAGCTCTTTGCTGATTGGCTGGTGCGCCGTCTTCAACTTCCGGGGTTCTTTCAAACCGTCTAGTCTATTCCAATTCCTGACCTAGTTGCTGCAGAAAAATGAAATTGAATGGAGGCACTAGGTGGCGCCAGCCTGGCTAGTATTACACTTCTATAGGGTCTAACTATTAACACATCACATTTGGATAATGCAGATTACTTTTATGATCGTGTACATGCATTTGTGTACATCTGTGTCCCCACTTGCGTTGCTCCTCCTTTCAGAACACCATCACAGCACAATCGGTGTACATCCTGCTAATGAAAATACTGCAAGTTGTAGTGTATTGTTTTGTATATTTATGAAAAACTACTATTCAAAATATATTACAAATTTTTTTGCCCTAACAACATGAAAATTGACACTACACACACGTACAATTAGGATGACGCCCTCCAAATTTGAGATCGATCAGATGAGTGGTTCGAGAGTTATGCCTGGAACGGACAAACACACAGACAGGCATTTCTTGCGCTTATAGATAGGTCAAAAAATGCCAAAGATCTGGTAAAATGAGTGATACATTTTAAATCTAACAACATGAAAATTGGCACTGCACACACCCGTACCATTAGGATGACACCCTCCGAATTTGAGATTGGTCGGATAAGCGGTTCGAGAGTTATGCATGGAACAGACAAACAAACAAAGAGATGAAGAGACAGACATCCCCTGCATTAATAGATGAGGAAACAATATCATAACAGATTGAAAATTTGCGTAAAATAGACCCTTTAAGTTTTTTCAATTGTTGATCTAATGAGAAGTGAAAAGACATACGTTAGAGCCTGATATAGAATAAAGACGCCTGAAATTCAGCTCCTGTGCGTGATGGTTGTGGACTAGTCTAATCTACATAATTTATTTCAGTATCAATGTTGTTATAAATTTAACATGGACCCAGAAGGCTGCTTGTAACCATCTGGTGAATAAATAAAAAATAAAAATCAAAAATGTCCACTGGTATCTGTAGGGCAGGCTTACTGAAATTCCCATTCGGTCATGACATCTCATATGACACCAATAGGACCCCTCCTTTGCTTGTTTACCCGTAATGTCTAGCCTGTCCATGAACTATATTGGCAATTGCACTACAAACCTCACAGACCCCCCCCTCTAATTTCGCAGAACATCTCACCATACAGTACCATACATCATTTATGAGTTGTTGTTTTGTTGAATGAGTCCGCTATAGAATATATATATTAAAAATAGACGGGGCTTTGTGATTGGCTGAATAATGACATGTCCAGATGGTAGTATAAGAAAATGGCTGCTGGCAAATAAATATATGTTTTGCTCTGGGCAGTGTGTAAATAATGGATTTGCAGGGAGCAGGTGAGCTAGCGTCATATTCCAGCAGCCTCTTGTTAAAACTGACCCTAGCGACCAATTGGACTGCATGGAATAACAAGCAATGTGGCCCCAATTAGAACAATGACTTATACGAGACAGATATTTTTAACTCCTTGGACCTCTGTCTTTATTGGGGGTGTTTTTTATGTTACAGTCCTGTTTATGTGCGGAGGGGAAACTATAATTATTTATTTTTGGTATTGATCCAATGATAAATAATGACATCTGGTGAAATATGGTCTGGCTTGGTGTTGTGCTGCTGTCTCAGTGTTTGAGCATGGACTTCGCTTTCAGAAATTAAAATGCCAACTTTTCTTGAAAGATTAATGGTACTATCTAGTCATGGATTTTTGTTTACCAGACGACAGAAATAAAATTAATATTTTTCTTTGAGTTATTATTTGCCATGGCAACGGTCCTTATTTTTCATAACTCTAAACCCCATGGATTGTGGCTTTCAAGATGATGTCATACTCCCAGATGGGGATGGGCAACAACAGGGCCTTAAACGTATTCTTCTTCATGGAGTCAAGCACATGATGCCACCGAGCCACGTTACAAGTCAGATCTGTAGAGAGGCGAGCTAACTCACAGTAAAGACTGTTTTTCAGGGTATTTCTTTGCAATAAAATAATTTGAAACCAAACAAAACTATGCAAAATAGACATGTTTAATGCATTAAGTGAAACATAAAGACAAATCAACATCTCTATGATAACAAGAAAGTTGTGGACCTACCGTGAGAAAAATAACAAAATACTTTCTAAACTTTGTCAAATCTACTTTTCAGTAAAACAAGATATAAGGTTAACTGTAGAAGAGAAGTGATAAGTTTGTCTTTTCACAAACATGAATGGCGTTCTTACAGAGGTGAGCAGTGCAGAGTGGAGTTAATTGGAACATTCCAGTTGCTGCAGTCCCATTGAGCGCGCTCAGAGACATGTCAAGGCCATACGTCCTGAATACATGTGCTGTTGCCGTTAGCAACAGGTATGACACTTGCTGTTTCCATCGCTACCTCCACCACTGCCTCGAGTAAGCAAATCTATTCACCTCTGGTTAAACGAGAAACTGACTGACATCTACGGTTTACGAAATGTTTTAATATGAACAACAATGTGAAAGAAAAGACACACTTGAAGAAAAATATAATGGAGCTCATGACCAAGTTTGACTCCAGTTATAATTTAATAATATAGTAGTACTTCAGAAAGAAATAGTCACACTCAAGTGAAGTAAAGATAAAGTTCAGAACAGTGAAAGTTGTGGTACTAGTACTATAATGCCTGGGGTCAAAAATACATGCTTCTTCAATACTTTACAAAGATGTGAGTCCGGTCAACAGCAAACCTCCCACAGGAGAAAGAATAGCAAACTGCTTTAGCAAACTGCTTTTTTTTTTTTTTTATCAGAAGAACAGAATCAATAGATCCAAACATACTTGATTCAATAAAAACTGAAAACGGGAGGAAAATGTTGTATTGTTTGCGCAGCAGATACAATGATCAGAATAGAACGCACTGTACTGTATACATCATTCACAGTTCAGTGATTACATGATTCAAGTTTGGTTCTATGTGTTAATTACTCTTTGTGCATTTCCTCCCTCATTGTCTAGGTGCCACGTGAAGAATCAATCAGAGAGCCGCTACAGCTCTCAGGTACAAAACATGCAAACAACACTCACAGGTTTACATAGCCCCAGTAGTGTTTTTATTTCACATTAACACATTGCATAACTTTATTGCCTTTATTTTTTAACTGCATTGTATATCTGCAGGAGCAAATGTTAAATAATTTGATAGATTGGAATAAAAACATCACATCTTTAAGTTATTCAGTTGGTTTTCTATGATTTCTATATTCTTCCTTGTAAAAATGTATGTAAGCCTATGTCTTATCTCAAAGAAAATTAAATCAAAAATGCATGGAAAATTTATGGTATAGTTTAAACATTTATTCAACAAGATAAAGGTGTTATAATTACACCAATACAAAAAAATTACAACTATTGTACAAATTAAACTACTTTTGGCCAAAGAAAAGGCCTTGGAGTTAACTAATGGTCTTCAGGAGAAGGACAAAGAATTCCAAGAGCTATTTACTACAAATGACATGCTCCAGTTCCTAAAAGTAGTAAAACTAAAAGAAGAGCTTGCCATCTCCAAAGAAGTCATGGCGAAGGAGTTGCAAAAACTCACTGACTCTCTTCAAGAAAAGGACAGGCAACTACAAGATGAGGTTAGAGCACATAAGGGGCTCCAGTACCTGTATAAATCTAAAGTACAGGAAAATGTGCAGTTAATTCAAAAGCTGAAGTCACAGAAAAGTCTGATGAAAAAGACTTGGAGTTGCAAGAACTTACTGTTACTCTCCAGAAGAAGAAAAAGCAAGTAGAATACCTAGAGAATGCACATAAACAGATCCAGTACCTGTATAATGCTAAAGTACAGGAACATGTGCAACTAAGGCAAGAGTTTGCCAACTTCAAAAGAGTCAGGGAAAAGACGAACGAAAAAGACTTGGAGTTGAATGAGCTCAAAGCTAACCTCCTGAAAAAAGAGAAAGAGCTGGAAAACCACATTAGTGCGTACAAAGAAAAAAGATATCTGCATAACAAATCAGTGGCAGACACTGTCGAGCTCAAACAAGAGCTGTTCAACACCAGGAAAGTCAATGAGAAGTTGAAAGAAACCAACAATGAAAATGAAAAACTGTCCAGGAGGGTGTAGGAGTTGTCTTCTGAACTCTTTTCCACACGAGAGGAGCTGCATTTCCAGAAGCTCCATCATGAACGTGAAAGAGCACATAGATCCAGCCGCCCAAAATGAGCGGCCGTAGTGGAGCAGCAGTGGAGGGGGCTCAGGCGTCAACAGCGCTAAAGCACCTCCAAACATTACACTTTACATGCATTAATAAAAATAATGACTAAACATATTTTAAATGTGTGCTTTGGCCTGTATTTAGTACTTATTCATGTTTTATAGTTTTTTTTTCCCCCACATAGTTTAATTCACATGTCAGCCATTTGGCATACTGCAGTGAAATGTACAAAAAATAATATAATACATGATAGAAGAAAAGAGTAAAATGTGAATGTGAATGTTAATATTTTTCCCTCTAAACTATGATTTCAGAGAGCGATACAGCTGAACAATACAATCTTTCTTCAACATACTAATATTGCAAATAATCAATAATCACAAAAATAAACATACAATACAAAACTCTCCATATATATAAAAAAAAATAGTTTTTTGAAAGTGGATGCAAAAATGGCAGATTTTACTCACAATTTCCTTATTGCATGAGTAAAAATTTAATTTAGCTTAACGTATTGTGTCAAAAATAAATAAATATTGCAATGATATAGTTTGCGATACCACATGTAGTTATCAAATATCTTTATCTCATATCATGAGGCCCTTATTAAATGAATCAGACTAAACATTGCATTCACGTGAGGCTGCATGATAGTTTGGTGGTCATATACTGTATAATATCTTATCTAATAGGGAGCCCCCGACCAACACTGATTTTATAACTTCGGCCCCTGCTCCAAATTGAGTTTGAGAATCCTGCTCTATAAGATGTCCCTATATGTCCTTAAATGCACAGAGACTATATTTCTACAACAGACTCATTTGAGGAAGCAGGTGGAGATGGACAGTGTCTCGAGTCTGGTCAGATGTAACCTGTCAGTGGAGTGTGAGAGCTTGTACCTTCATTAATGTGGCATCAATCTTCTATCGATCCATTCCCAACCCACGTCACAGATCAGGAGGAAGGATATGATGAACTTTTCAATTATTGTTGCCGACATGTGTTTTGTGTGGGGGGAGTGATGAGCTGGAGCAGTCACTATATTATCAAAGACAAAGTGCTTTTGGTTTTACAGTGTTACACGTTTGGTTCAGGGTGAAGCATTGTTATTTCATGTTTAGCACATTCAGACAATACTACTGTAATCTGGATCTAGCAGTATTCCAGTACACTCCATATCATGAAAAGCATTGTACATGTATGGAAAACATTTGATTTGGTAGGATGAGGTATGAGTTAGTTGGTTTCACTTTGTAGAAATTGTCTGACCTTGCAGTATTAGAATTTGGTCGCTGGACGGTAGGCGGATGCTTTTAAAAAAAAAAAAATGTACCAATGCTGTACCATAACTCTTAATTTAAGCAAAGAGAGTTGTAAATTCGATATTCGATATTGTGGTGGTCCACGAATATGATTGTGAGAACTTTGACGATACAATATCACCATATTTAGTTTATTCTTACATCTCTAGTAATGCAATATGTAAAGTGCTTTGAGTGTCTTGAAATCCAATGTATTATTAAAGTAAATTATGCAATCTGCGCTTGTGATCACTTTGAAGGTGCACTGTGTAACTTTTCTGGTGGAGGATCTGCTCACTGCTTGTTATGCTTTGCCTGAAATGTAAAAAATCTAAAATATGGTATTGGACTTGTCTATTTCCATAAAAGCAAGCATGTTACACCACCAAGCTAAATTACAGGCCAGATCTATGGAGAGGTGAGCCCACTCATGTATTTCATGGTATTTTTGAGCACAAAAAACAACTTTAATGGAATGGAAACTTTTAATGCCATGCTGTGGAATATTCCAGACAAAGCAATAACATCATCACAGAGACAAGCAGGTGGCGGACCCTCCACAAGTAAAGTTACATAGTGCACCTTTAGTCTGAAAAGAAAAGGACAGGCACTTTAGTCAATATTAAAATCACAAGAGACCACAGGAAGCATTTGGTTGACACCTTGTTTTCTTAAGTTAAACTTCTGTAATGAGCCTATCCACTGATTGGTGCTTCTACTTCACTGTGCTTCTTCAACTACAGACAGATACCATTTGATTTTTATGTTTAAAATGCGGAAAAAAGATAAAGTCTCGGTTCGTTTCTTCACAGATCAGTGAGGTCATCCTATAATGAGGATGTATCTGAGGAGTTAATGAGCAGGGAGCGGATCATATCTTCCTCAGTAACAAGGTGCTAACTGTGGCTTCACTTTTCCGGGGACCCCACAACATCACCTTGGGCACCTTACCCCCTCTCCCACCTTCTGTACCTCCACCCCCCCACGCTCTGTACCTCCACTGTAATGACATGATGTAACGCCAAGTAAAAAGTGAAGCCATCACACACACAACACCACTGGTCACTGTAGAAACTGATGCAACGTCGCCATAGAAAAGAAAAGCCAGAATCACACCTCTCTAAGAACAATGTTGTTCGAGGAAAAAAGTGTGTGTCAAAAAGGGATGTATTTAAATGAGCGTGCAGAAGGATCACACACAAAAATATTTTACTGTGAAAATTTGTGAAACGGTATTTTATGTTTCTGTATGTATGTATGTATGTATGTATGTATGTATGTATGTATGTTGTATGAATGTATGAATGTATGTATGTATGTTCAAATATACACATATATGTATATGTATGTATATACAAAAGGACTAAAGCCAGAAGTAGAGCATGTAGGAGAAGTAGAAGAACTAGTGGTAATAGTAGTGATGGGAGTAGTAGTAGTAATAGTAGTAATATTAGTACAAGCAGTAGCAGTAGTAGTAGTGGTAGTAGTAGTAATAATAGTCGTAGTAGTAGTAGTATAGTGTAGTAGCGTGGCCATGCCAGCTTGTCAAAGCCTGATGTTATCAGATCTCTGAAGCTCAACAGGGCTGGGCTTGGTTAGTACTTTGATGGGAGACCACTGGGAAAATCAGGTGCCACAGTAGGGCACAACTGTCATTGTGTCCTTAGGAAAGACACTTCATCCACATTGCCTAGTATGAAAGTAGTGTATGTGGTGGTAGTTGGAGGGGCTGATGGCGCAGATTGGCAGCCTCACTTCTGTCAGTCTAACCCAGTGGTGGGCAAACTACGGCCCGGGGGCCGTATGCGGCCCTTTAAACCTTTTAATCCGGCCCGCCGAACTGGAATAAATTACAATAATAAACCTTATTGATGTTTTATTTGTCATGCATTTCCAGCGTTTCCCAGTAGATGGCGCACTATATATACATTGAGGGGCGGTGCATTAGGTTGGCCGCAATGCTTTATGGGAAAGTGTTCTTACAGGAGTTATTCGGACCATGAGTGAAGTAGTTGGTGCTTAAGATATAAGACTGCACTGCTTCCTATCTCAGTTGGTAAAAATCAATCAAGAAAACTTATAGCTTTTGAATTGGAATTATCGATGTGTACAACATTTCTGCGTCAGTATTGTCATACTCACAGGTGTGGTTGTGGTTGATCGGCGAGAGCTTTGTCTATGAAATGTTACCAGTCATATTGTGAACTTTAAACTCACGATTTACTTTAACGCGTGGTGTGCAGTGGAACAGGTCATTATGGATTTATGTGTTCTGACTCTTTCACAGCAGTGATGAAACGTGTAGCACGCGTCTGAAGTGTTAGATAAATGTGAATAAGAATGTAATGAATCTGAGCTCGAATCAAGTTACGTCCTGTCTTCTGTTCGGCCCTTAAGCCAAACTTTAGGACCCATGTATGGCCCGCGAGCCAGGAAAGTTAGCCCACCCTAACACGATTCGAGTGTTAATAAATAGAACTCTAAAGGGCCGTTCACACCAAAGCGTCAAAAAACGCCTTGACGCCTCTATTTGGACGCCTTTGCGTTTGAGTTTAGACGCCCCCGACGCGCGTCTTTGACGCCGTGGACGAACGGGACAGAAATACTTGACGCGCGTCCGTTGCCCTGGAAACAAGAGCCAGGTCCCGCTCTTTTCCAGAAACAATGTCAGACCAGACTGATAGAGTGTTTTTATGACATAAAACATCAACGGAGGAGATCGTGTCGACGACTGGGGCGTATATATATTTATACTCCGCTAATGACACTGGATCAGTCCCGGTCTAGTCCTGGTCTAGTCCTGGTCTAATACCGGTCTAATCCTGGTCTAGTCACGGTCTAGTCGTGGTTTAATCTCGGTCTATTCAGGGTCTAGTCCTTGTTTAGTCCCGGTCTAGTCCTGGTTTAGTCCTAGTCCGGTCCTGGTGTATTCCTCGCGATCGACTCGGTGATTGTGGCATATATATTTAATCTCCGCTCATGTTTGTGGTTCTTGCGCTGGTTCTCGGGTCCTGCTTCCTGATAATAACGTCGCTGCGTCACTGGATACTCGTCCCTGATTGGTTGACGCGGCGCGTCTGACGCGAAAAGCTCAGCATTTTCAACTTCTTGACGCTGACGCTTTGGACGCGCGTCCTGGCCGCTGACGCCAAAACGCTCAAGACGCGCCGCGTGCACTGACGCCGAAAACGCGCCGCAAAAACGCAGGACGCACTAGTCGCGCGTCCACATAGACTTCACATTGAAAGTGGACGCTTTGGTCTGAACGGGCCTTAAGTCAGAGATCCCAAAAACCTGTCTGTTTTAATTACATGAATTCTGGATTCTCTAGAATACAGACTTTTTATCGGTGTTAACATAAGCTGAACCAGTGCAGCTTTATATCTTGAACACTTCTACCTGACTTATAGTCCAAATACGCCGCCCGAAAGAATACTTTCCCATAAAGCATTGCGGCCAACATAATGCACCGCCCCTCAATGTATATATAGTGCGCCATCTACTGGGAAACGCCGGAAATGCAGGAAAAATAAAACATTAACAAGGTTTATTATTGTCATTTATTCAAGTTCGGCGAACCTGAATAAATTACAATAATTTATTCAAGTTGGCCGAACTTATAGTATAATTAAAGTAATTTATTCAGGTTCGGCGAACTGAAATAAATTACAATAATAAACCTTGTTACTGTTTTATTTTTCCTGCATTTCCCGCGTTTCCCAGTAGATGGCGCACTATATATACGTTAAGGGGAGGTGCATTATGTTGGCCGCAATGCTTTATGGGAAAGTATTCTTTTGGGCGGCGTATTCAGACCATGATGGAGGTAGAAGTGTTCAGGATATAAAGCGGCATTGTTTCCTTTCATATGGTGATAAAGCCACGTCTGTAAGGATTCAGATACAATGTTGAAATTAATATCAAGTAGCAGAAGTAGTCCCATTTTGATGAATGTAAACATGATAAGATACCGTGTACTAGGCTCTGCTTTATTTAGTAATATGATCTAACCGCGCAGGGCTAATGCTTACGCATGAGGTGTGCGGTGGAGCAGATTTCATTCACTCCTCATGCGTTCTGAAACTTCTGCGTCTCCAGAAGTTGCAGCGCGTAGTGTCAAATACGTTCTACATGAGCGTAAATACGAGTGCAATGGAGCCGGGCTCTTAACACGTTCTGCCTCCTCTCCGGCCCTTCAGTGAATTTTTAGAGCCCTATATGGCCCCTGAACCAAAAAGTTTGCCCACCCCTGGTCTAACCCCAGGGCAGCTGTGGCTACAACAGTAGCTTACCACCACTGAGTGTGGAGTGAATGAGTAATAATAATCATGAATGAATAATGCTCTGTAAAGTGTTTTTGAGTGTCCAGAAAAGCACTACATAAAACTGATGCATTATTATTTTTAGTAGTAGTAGTAGTAGTAGCAGCAGTAGGTGCAGTAATACTAGTGGCAGTAGTAGCAGTAATAGTAGTAGCAGTAACAGTAGTAGCAGTAATCGCAGTAATAGTAGTAACAGTAGTAACAGTAGTAACAGTAATAGCAGTAATAGCAGTAATAGTAGTAGCAGTAATAGTAATAGCAATAATAGTAGTAGCAGTAATAGTAATAGCAATAATAGTAGTAGCAGTAATAGTATTAACAGTAGTAACATTAAGAGCAGTAATAGCAGTAGAAGTAGTAGCAGTAGCAGTAGTAGCAGTAGCAGGAGTAGTAGCAGTAGCACTAGTAGAAGTAGAAGTAGTAGTAGTAGCAGTAGTAGTAGTGGCAGCAGTAGTAAGAGTAGTAGTAGTAATGGGTAGCAGCTGTTGTGAGGAGCTGAGGAGAGTGTCCAGAAAACAACTATATAAAATTGATGCATTATACTTTTTAGTAGTAGTATTAGTAGCAGTAGAAGTATCAGCAGTAATAGTTGTAGCAGTAGTAGCAGTAGTAGTAATAGTGGTAGTATTGGGTAGCAGCCGCTGTGAGGAGCTGGTTATGTGTGGGCCAGCAGAGGACATGGTGATGACAGGTTAATGACATGTTAGCAGTGTGGGCTCCTTTCTGTCACATATGTCAACAGACGAGCTGCCACTCACACTGTCATGGGCAAGAAACCACTGTCATGTACCGAACAGTAAACTTTACTAAGGACGTTTTTGACACTAACAAAAATAACAATCTGCCCTAAAAGTACAACAAAATTACAACAATTATTTCAAAGTTCAAAGTGCAACGCCAGTTTATTGTAGATGAACCAAGAACTAACAACACCAAGGCCTGTCATGATAATTATATATATCGATAATATATTTTAACATTCAATATTTATCAGGTGTACATTTTCTTTGCAATAATGGGGAGATTTTTGTTATTTTTGTTGTAAGATCTGATAAAATTTGAGCATGATGACACTGATACTGTCAATTTAAAGAGGTTCTCTGAGATTATCCTGCATTATTTTTTATTGTGTCAGTCGCATAAATTAGTTTCAATATTATCGTTTATTGCTATATTTTTCTGTCACTTCCAAATTTGTTATTGTGACAGACCTAATGCCAAGTTGAAGAAAAAGTTACAGATTTAGGATCGTGTGTGCAGTTCATTCTTTTATCGACAATAGTGATGTCAGTGTTCCAACTTTAGTCCTGTGTCCAGATGGAAGCTTAATAATAATCCTGGTGTTCCAAACTTGGCTCAAGAGTAAATAAACACAATTGTTAGATTTCCAAAATATCTTGTTACAACCCTACAAACCTCCTTTTGTTAGCAAACAGCATAGGCTTCATGTGCATTATGGTGTCTTAATCTAAGCAGAGCGCAATGCAACTCAAATAGACAGATTAGCGTTTACAAGACAACAACATGTGTGTGTGTGTGTGTGTGTGTGTGTGTGTGTGTGTGTGTGTGTGTGTGTGTGTGTATAACAATGTGTACCTGGATTGAAAATTGCCTGGAACAAACAGTGGTACAAAAGCTAAAGCCGATGCTAGAGGTCAGTTGAACCAAGACCACAAACATATGGACAGTGTTGGGAAGTAACTGCACACATGTAAAGAGAATACCCGTTTTGAATACCAATTTTAAGAACCTGTATTCCGGTAAAATTACTTTTTCATTTGGTGATATTCAGAATACTGTTGCTTTTCTAAAATCAAAGGAATACATGGGGGTACTTGATCACACAATTATAGGCTTCAAACTGCAAATTTGTGAGAAAAATATAAAACACTGTTCTTGTGGTGCATGCAGGGTGTTTTCTTCTCTGATCAGTGATAAATAAATGCAGAACAAACTGAAACAAACATAAAGCAGTTTTTAATCCTATGTTGCGTCTTTACACTAAAATTTAAATGCAACTCAATGTACAAATGTATTTTAAGTATTCACTACTCTGATTGGAAAATATATCGGAATACATTACAAAATACATTTTAATGCAGGTATTCAGTAATCTGTAACTAAATATATTTTCAAAGTATTCTTCCGATCACTGCATATGGCTTCATCAACATCAAGATAATGTTATCCAAAGCCAAAGATAAATACTAATGAAATGTGCAATAAAAACTAACCATGAAATACACATTGTAGGAAGATGAACAGTGTGCCACAGGAAGTTGAAGTTGTTTGATATTTGTGGTTATGTTTGAGTTTTTTTTTGAGTGTGTGTTTCTCACGTTATATCAGACCTAGTCATTGTACAGCTCCCACGCCACATACGGCCCTTTGGTTGACTCTGACCTGCCTCGCCTATTTAGAAATTACAAAATAAGCATGTTTTATCATTTTACCTCATGCATGGACTAAAGCTGCATTGCTTTTATTTTAGAGATGTTTTTTGTAAAAGACATTTTTTGTAAGGCAACCTCACTTTTTCATTGCTTCGTCATAACATAAACTCTTACCAGCTTGTCAAAACAATGCTATGTACTGCTTTTTATAAGGAAATGCAGTTAATATTATGCAGAACTGACTTAAGCATTTTGGCCCTCCACAATATTTTCTGTTTCTCACGTGGTTCCATGAAAAAAATAATTGTCCGCCCCTGCATTAATAGCCTGATTCATCAGCCAATTTCACTTCGTGGAAACCGTCTGACCTCGCAGCATTAGGATTCATTTGCTCAACGGTAGGCGGGTACTTTTTTCATTTAACTAGTTGCTGCTATTTGGTTGTGATGTATGTAATGTGCCACTAACGGGGCTAAATGGTATATTAAGCTTTTCCCAAATCCCATAGGAAGAAGGGCAATAACGTCTTTCCCCTTGATAAAATTCACCAAACATTCTCTTTGTCTGTCCGGCTCTAAATCCTCGATCTCGGGAATCGTTGCCAACACAGAATATATGGCTCTTCGCTGATTGGCTGGTGCCCGAACTCACACTTCCGGGGTTTTTGCAAACCATCTAGTGCATTCCAATTCCTGATCTAGTTGCTGGAGAGAAATAAAATTGAGCAGAGGCACGAGGTGGCGCCAGCCTGGCTACTGCATTACTGGGAATGAAACAAAACCTATGCATCCGCTTGCAGGGAATAAAAGCAGGTCCCCATGAGGTTAATCCTTCACCATTAAATCATTGAAAAGTATTATAAAGTTGGACTAAACATCTGAACTCCTCCCACAACCACATTTCAAGTAGAGCTGTAAAAGTGGGTAGTACCTGAAGGACTAAAGAAGAGTGAGGAGGGGAGGGGTCTGGCAGGTAAAAGGAACAGTGTGATTGGTCCAGCAGGAATCCAAACTTCAAACTCCGCCCCTGCAGCCCGATGTTTGTGATCAGTAACATCTGACTGTAAATCAGGAAAGTTGTGTGTGACGTTACCAGCTACTTCCAATTGACCATTTTTACACAAAATTTGTCAAAAATGAATAAATAAAAAAGTTTAGGTTAGGGAGTAGTGGGGTAGTAATTATGGTCATGTCAATGTACAAGTCAATGTAAAAAGCATCAAAACCTAGTGTGTGTGTTTTTATTACTATTTTTATTTGCAATCTAAATGTAATTACAGTTTTTACTCTAGCTCCAGTTTCTCCCCTCTTCATCACAATGCATAAGCCATTTTTACACTCACTTCCTTACCTGTCTGCACACCTGGTTGCCCACGGCGACGCATTTCCTGTCACTGCCAATTCCGCTGGGCAAAACGTTGAGCATACAGACAGTGCTTTTGTTCCTGCGAAACAATCACCACAATAGACAGATAAAGACTAGTCACCACATTATACGGTATTAAGCCACTCAGAAGTCTGCGCATTAGCCGACGAAGAAAGAGCGGATGGAGGAGAAGAGAGAGGAAGCGACAGTAATGCTCACAGAAAAGATAAATGGGAGAACTAATCCAGGCTACTACAGAGGGATTAGCCCAGCGTCGCTATGGTCCATCACGCGGCTAGGGTTAAGCAGAGACGACTTGTGATGGCATTAGAGAGGTGGAAGTGTTTAATCGGGGCGGGACGAGACGGAGGAGACAGAGAGAGGAAGGGGTAGTGGATGTCAGGATTGGTGAAAGTGAGATGGGGGGGAGAGATAGCACGGCAGGCTCGCTGATTTCCCCCGAGTCATGCGTGTGTGTTTAAAAGTGACGTGTGAAGAGGCAGGTATACAAATAGGATCAGATTATACACGTGTAAGGAGTTGGAAAATAAAGCATGGGATTCTGGACACTTGAGTTTGTGAGTTTGTGTGGTAAGTTTGATGTTGATGGAATCCCTTGTTCATCCAGAAGTGGTCCGTGGCAGAAAAGGTTGCAAAGGTGGCATAGTGGAAGATACAACTTGTCTTCTGTTTACAATAGCTTCCTTAATTAACTCTTGGTCAAAACCTAAAATCCAGTCACATGGGGAAAGGGAAACAATGGGAAAGAGAACAATAAGCAGGGTTCCCACTCTTTTTCACTGACAAAATTTCAAATTTTCCATGACATTTTCATGACCTAAAGTAAATTTTCGGCACCGCACATGTGTAGAATTGATCATATTTTTAGGGCTAAAAATGAAATGTTAACCCTTTCCACTCACCTTATGATTTGGTGTTAGGGATGTAACAATAACCAAAATATTGTGATATCGTATCGTCAAGTCTCACAATAATATCGTGGACCATCACAATATATTGAATCACAAGATTATTTGCTTAAATTCATTGTTATGGGAGGAACTACATAGACCATGATCCTTTGCACTGTTTCAATCCAATCTACATGCTGAAATGTTTATTTAGCACTTTGAAATCTTAATTATTTGGATTATGATGAGAGAAAAGTAGCATATTCACAATTTTGTTAGCCTACATAAAATATCTCAATAAATATACCATGAGATGCATATTGTGAAAATATCATATCAAGAAAATTGGATATCGTTACATCCCTATATGGTATTATAGTTTTTAACATTCAAAATACTGTCAGTGCATTTATTGTCGTCTCTTTTTAAATTTAAGGTGCATACGTTCATAAATAATCATAATAGCCTAATGATAACTTAATAGAAAGATGTAGCTTTTACTGAATTTACAAAATTCCATGACTTTTCCAGGCTTAGAAAATGACATTTTGGATTTCCATGACTGTGGGAATCCTGAATAAGATAGACTCAAAACTAGTCCAGCAAGTAAACAGGTCCAAAGCAAGTTTGAAGTTACAAGTCCTCCTTTAGGGCAGGACAAGACTAGCTCCCCTCCCCTCAGGGCAATAAAAACTCTGGCTCCACAGACCGGCACCTTCCGAATGAGAAGTCTTTTTCATTTGGAAAGTAAGTTTTTTTTGTTTTTGGCAGTCAAAACATCTCAGTTTCAAAGACACTGTCCAAATGATGACCTTTGGGGCTTTTCTACCAGGTTTTATGTCACAGAAAAAGACACGTTAATCAAATGAAAAGTAAAATCCTCCAGCTAAGGGAGTTCTGAAAAAGCTTAGCAACAAGATCACGTTTTGAAGGATGGGTCAAATGCAGAGGACAAATTTCCCAATGGGGGACAAGTGTACCTTAACTTTAAGCTTAGCTATGGTGTGTAGATTTTTTTTTTCTTATTGCTTCTATGCCAACAGTTTAGCTCAGTGAATATTACTAACACCTCTCAGATGAATAAAATATCTAGTAAAAAACTAAAGACTAAACTTTTTTTGCAACAGTATTTTACTTCTTCATACCCATCATGGAGTCACTTGTCAATCTTGTCTTTATGAAACAGAAGTCTACATTTTAACTGTAGTAATTAAGGGTTACTAATAGCAACACTTCATGTACTTCCTGTAGCTCTCGGCAGGTCCACTCTTCCACACTCTGTTCAGTCAAGTTCAAGATGCTGTACTTTATTTTATTACTTTATTTCTACATCAAGCTACTACTGGTTGCTTCTTCATTGCGCAGGGACAATATGTTTGCTCCACCGGCTGATTGATACACACGGCACAGAGTCTCTTTGCACTCGCTCACATTTCTCCAGAGCACCAGATAAAAAGAGATTTGGCAGAACCTTCCCCTCGCCGCCGTGTAATGACAGCCGTGGGTGTTTACCGCAGCACAGGTTCAAATCGCTTCCTCCTCTTTGTGTATTCAGAACAACTCTCCCCCCCCAACAGCACCCCTTTCCCGGACGAGCCTCCACCTCTCCCCTCTCCGCACTGGTAATTGGGTATGACACGGGATCAACAGCGCAAGGCATTTGAATTCAACGTATGCCTTCTTCCTCATCTCTTCTTCAGCTCGCGGCCTTGGCTTGCTGCTGTTACCGTAGCAACATCTGCGCGACCACCTCCTCCTGCCGACCTCCACCGCCCCCCCCTCATTTCTTCTTTCCTTTTATTAAGATTGGATGTTACATGTGTGTGGATTCGTGCGGGCAAGTTTTTTTCATTTTTTTGTGCATGGCTAACACAGCGTGCAGAGCCAATTACCAGAGTGTCAGTGGAGAATTTAGAGGTACAAGTGGTGGAGAATTATTCGGAGTAAATGCAGCCGCTCAGACTTGTTACGTTTAGTCAATCACGTACATTATAGCACACCTGGGTACACCTGAGTGAGGCTCTAAGAGAGTGCTGAAGCAGTTACGATAGTATGACAATGCCGTCTTCCTCCTGGTGAATTTCTTAACCAGGCAAAGGGACTTATTTGACGGTTTACTCCAGAAACAAAGGGAATTTGGTTGTTTGTGCAGTAATAAATGTCCTAGGGGCTAAAACTATTCTAACCAGGAGTGTGAGCAAAGCAAAACTGAGTAATGTGTGATTTAAATAACGTCTAATCTATTTGTATAATGCACACACTTAACGTAATAATAATGACAGCAATAAAATCATCTGTCAGAGCTGCAAAATTAATTGGTATGATTCATGAAAGAGCAAGGAACAAGCTCAAACAGGTGAAATAAACTAAACATTTTTCAAGTAGAATATCAAGAACAGATTTGTAACAATTATTAGCTACTACTAAAGCTATACTAAACACAGGCTTTACCTGGACACCCATAATCTAATCAAGGGTTCGTACAGATGTTAACTTAAGGTTTTCCATGACTTTTCCATGATTTCTCCGTAACAGTTTCCACGACCTTGGATTCACATGTTTCAATCAATTATGTGCTTTTATTAGCTGATTGAGATGGATAATAATTGTAAAGTAAGGTGCATCATTTGCTCCGATGTCAGAAAACTACTTGTACCCAATTTTAAAATGTGACAATACCAAATAAAAGAAAATCTGTGGAATATTAGCTGAACTGAATAAAATCTACTGGGTCCATCAAGACTCTTACGTTCCATCCTAAAGGTGTCCATAAGGCTCTGGCAGAAAAATCAGTTTTTCTCAAATAACTTTAATAATAATGCATGTAGGGCCATGGTGTCACTGAAAGTTGAATATAAATGTTGCTATTGTGCATCTTTTGGTACCAATTTTATATCTCTATCTCCATATCTTTCTAAGATTTGGACAATTTTGTCCAAATGTTGTGGTTTGTTTCATAGTTATCCAATATCCACAAAGGCCAAAGATGAAATAAGAGACAAAAAGTTTGTTCTTTCTGTAGTGATCATAGACTGATAGTGTCTCAATGACAGGTACGGCTCAGGGTTTGGTAAACCTAAGTTTCCAGAAAGGTTAAGGATGTTTAAAAGATTAAAGAAACACAGGTCTTTCAGCTCAGATTTAAGGCTTCCACAGGCACTAAACTTCAGATGGTGGACCCAGTAAACAATAGAATTTTATGAAATTTCTCACGGAAGTTTACTTTAGCAAGTGTAAAATATTGATACTAGATACAGATTGATTTTCAATTTTTTTTTCAAAAAGTTGGGCAAATGATGCACTCTACTGTACCTATTTTACAGCTAACCCACTTGAATTAAACTGCTGTCCCCAATTTATTTTTTGCTTAAACTTTTTGCTTTATTTTTTTCAACCCAGATGTATTCTAAAATTCCATAACTTTTCCAAAACCAGTTGAATTCCTCAACTTTTCCATGAGCGTACGAACCCTGCAATCATTATCTGATATTTGGAGTTATCAGAATACTGAAAGTTACAACTAACATGAATAATCTGATTTCGTTCTTACTGTTCAAAACTGTGCAGGTTTTGACAAAGAATATTCTGCAAAACCAAAAATTCCAGGGCTGAAATTATCAAAATTATCCTAGTGAAGGTGCACGGAGTTTAAAAATATAGTGGAGCACTTCTTGTATTACGACATGACATCTGTCAAGATGGAAGAGAGTGTTTTCCATTTCAGAGAACTCCACTTCTGCAGGGTTTTGGTGTAAAATGTGTGAATGAAACAAAACAAACTCTGAGTGTGTTTCTAGTGAGGAGACATTATAAGATAGGGTAATATATGACCGTTAATCCTACACCAAGAGTCAGATTTATTTCCTGTCTATTATTGGGTTATCTGATCTCTAAATGTACCCACTGTAAAAACATATTGAGTTTGGCTTGTTAGTACAGACAAATTTCACAGAACACATAAAGTACAAAGAAAATCATTTATTTTTTACCTTGACATGTTGGATGAGTCATGGCCAGGACATACCTGAGCTTATAAAATACAAAACCAATATTCAGTACGGCAAGAAAACGCAATCACTTCCTTTTCAAACTACTCTTCATCCAAGCCTACATTATTAGTTGAATAAGTAGCAAAATATTGGACGCAAACTGAGTATTATATAGACTGACCCTGAATGTAAGCTATTGAAATAGCTGTTGAAATGCTTCATTGTCAGTGTGTCAAAATAAAAGCTGTGGACGCAATACAATCTCAGAAAAAAATATTATGGCAGTGCAAAAGTAAGAGCATTTGAATATGTTTTTTTTTTAAACCAAGCAGCAAACCAAGATATGACACTACAATATTTCTTAGTGCATACATGAAAAATAGCTGCACACAATCACATCTTCTGTCTTCATCCATGGTTGACCATCAAGTTCTGAAAAAGAGAAAAACAGAAAGTTTATGGACGTGAGTTTTGGTGCCGCCCATTGACCTTTGTGGTGCTCTTAGATGCAGCTACTGACTGTGTTCCAAGCTGTAAATGACCAGCTGAAAGGTCAGGGATGAGAAAAGAGGACATTATTTCAGTAATGATGTTACTTAGGTCAACAAAGGTGCATGGATGTTTGGACATTGATTTAAAACGCTGGAACCGAAGCACAAGAGGATCCTCCCCTCAACTTTGCTGTCACATAGGGTCTACTTTGTTCCTGTGGTAAATGGACTTACTGTCTGTTGGGCAGTGCTTTTGATCGGACTTTATCTTCAAACATTAAAACGTAGCTCTACAGAACCCAGAGATAAAAATTTAGCACAGTCCCTCACTGATTAGCATCTAAATTAATCCAAAAGTTCATACAAAGTAAAACCTTGAGCGACCAACAAAGAAAATAAATCCAGAATGGGGTTTTACAAAAATGTTTTTTAAGTTATCGGACAAAAGCATGTTTCTTTAAAAAATTTAATCACAAAAATAAATGATTTTTTTTATTGTGAAGGACATATTTCAAATACTCAAATACACCATAGAAGTACTGAACAAACAGAAGAATTCATGTTGACTCTCATACATTTTTATTGTTTTTTTTTTTTTTTTGATTAAAGATGCACTGCGTAACTTTTCTGGTGAAGGGTTCGCTACCTACTTGTCTCCATGGTATGACATTAAACATATCCATCTACCATTTACTCTTCACAGATTTTAATTGTAATGTAGTGTATGAAAAAGTAAAATACCGTTGCAATTTAAGCTCGAGAGAACCCAGAGCACAGGGAGCAGGGTGTCCACAAACACGATCGGGCGACGACTGCGCTTACTCCGTGGGGTGCAGAGTTCTATGCTGGTCCT
This sequence comes from Boleophthalmus pectinirostris, assembly GCF_026225935.1. Lineage (NCBI taxonomy): Eukaryota > Metazoa > Chordata > Actinopteri > Gobiiformes > Gobiidae > Boleophthalmus > Boleophthalmus pectinirostris. Next base: position 19,302,080 of record NW_026571515.1, read on the forward strand.
TTCACCTGTGGTCACCCAACGGTTTACGCGGGCTCAGCTCCGAGCCCATCTCGACGGTGAGTCCTGGTTCAGTTCTGGTTTAGTCCTGGTTTAGTCCTGGAATCAGTCCTAGGTTAGTCCTGGGTTAGTCCTGGGTTGGTCCTGGGTTGGTCCGTAATGCCTGTGAAGTGATGACAGTCGCGTTGCGTCTGTGAATTCGTATTCGAACTGAAGAAAGCGTAACCATTTCATTTCATTTTGTGATTATAATTCTTAAAGTTGTAGCTTTTCAATTTGTATTCTGATGGATGCTTCAGTTAGAAAGCTTTTAGTCTGTGTGTGATTTATCATGGGCATGAATGGGTAACAGGTGAAATGTTAACGGGGCCGGACGGGTGCGTGTTTAACTTTGATATAATCACAGGTAATCGGGCAGTTGCGTTGCTATATTGCAAGGGTGCAGGTCTCCAAAAATGTTGAACCTGTGCAGGATTCGTCTCTGAACTGTGGAACATTCTAATCAAACTAATCATATTTCCATGAAGACAAACAGGTGGTGGACTGTTCACTAGAAATGCTGCGCAGTGCACTTTTAACTGAAGTAGCTATCCTTTCATTGTCCATTTTTTGCATACTCTAAACAACAGTATGCACCAGAGCACAATAAAGAGTGGTTAAAGCACTGAAACATGCATTTGATCCAATGAGACATTTTCTTTGTTCACAAACCGTGATAACACTTCATAAACCAATTCACGTCAACCAACATCTCAACACCGTAGCAATCATCTAATCCTAAAATAACCAATCTAGATTAATATAGTTTCATGCTTCAGTCTAAGACGCTAATCAATGTACTACAGTAGGTGACTTGACATTGATCCAGGGGTTTATTGAACTATACTGTAATGAAAGGGGACACTACAGGAATCAATGCAGAAAGATTGACCTTCCACGTCAATGACTGTTGCGATCCTCTTTATTTGAAATGATACTGAACTGAATGACTTCGAGCTACAGTTCATTTGATGATAGCCAGGGGGTAGTATTAACATTATCTAATGAGACAGGCAAGACAAATGTAACATCTGATTGATCTATGATGTGAACTGATATGAATTAATATAGACAACTTACTTACTTAGACAAATTTTACTGATTCACAAGGGACATTATTAGGACACAGTGATTCACACATCACAAATATTATAATATCAAAGTTCAAGTATTCAAAGTATTCAAAATAAGTCGCAAAAATAACAAGAGACCAATGTCAAATATGGCATAATTATATAAAATGTATAAGTAAAAATACAAAAATAAAGAAATATAGTAATACGAATATATCTCAGCTATACACAAAAGGTCGTAAAGAGAAACAAAGTGCAAAGCTGAAATAGTGATTGACATGACAGACGGTAATGTAATACATAAGGTTGATTTGTTGTACAGTTGTATGGAGTATGGTATGAATGTAGTCCTGTATCTCTCACTGTTTGAGCAGAGCTGTAGGAGCCTATTGGACAATGAGCTCCTCTGTCCCTATAGAGTCTGGTGCAGTGGGTGAGCAGGAGGGTCCATAGTGAGGAGATGATGAGAATACACTAGAAGACTGTGAATAAACTGTAAAAGAATAAATTCCCCTTGCTATTTAAAGCATGGGCCATCTGTTCCATTGTGAGTAGCTTTAATTGTAACCAGCCTGAGCCCACTTTGAAATAACTGTGGCGTTTATCAACATCACAATCTCATCTCACCTGCCAGGTGTGAAGTCCAGGTGTCTGAGTTTCAATACAGTATTCTAAAAAGTATTTAAGAGTGTACGCTAAAAGAGATCCTCCATCTTCAGTGTTTATTATTTGATGTTTCTTCAGTAAAATATGCTAACACAACTACAGGATTCACAATATGATTAACTTGCTGAAAAAAAATGGTTTTCTAAATAGTGAATAGTAATTATTTTTTTGTATACTGTTATTATAGTAATACATACATTAATACATTTGGTTGTTTCTTTCTTTCTTTTTCAAAGTTAAATTTTACGAAAATGAAAACAAAATAAAAAGATAAAATAAAAATAAAATCCTCCTGCAAACCCACCCCTCTCCCCACACTCATCACACACACAAAACAGTCAAGTCCAGTCCTGTCACACTGTTCTTTTTAATGTTTATAATCTTGTATAGGATAAAATGTGTCCGTCATGGTGTTGATTTCCTCTCCATTCCACTGGTGTTCATTAGTATCAAACCTTCTGACTGATCCTGTTTCTGGAGGGCTACAGTTCCAGTTTTGCAGATAGCAAGATAAGGTGACACTTTTCTCATGTATAGGACATATAATGAGCTGTGAGCCCTGAGGAGGATGGTCTGACTGTGAAATCCCAACTATTAAAACCACACAGAGACTAGCGAATGATCAATAAACCCCCACCCCCTTCAGCTCCAGCCTTCTGAAATGTTTGTTCAGAGCCACCATTACTGCTGTCATGACAACCAATAAAGACAATCTACTGGACATTTGTACTTACATTTTACATTTCAATTTGAATATATTTGCTATTGACCAGGCAGAAGAGGTGAAGCAAATATGATGCAGGTCACTAATGTATCACCAGAATTCTTGCTCTTCAAGTCTGTGGTCACAAACAATCCAGCTAATGCCTTCTTTCAAAAGCGCACAGAAGTTAGAGCTTTCCCCAATAACACCACATTGTTTTCAAAAATGACAAAAGAAGAAACAGGAAAAACTGCAAACCAATATTGTCTGGAAAAGTTTGGTCTGGAACCTAACATGGGTTGGAACACCTGGACATTTGCTCTGGCACCAGGAGTGAGAGAGACATGAGCATGTTGATAAATGGCCTGTTTACTTCACAGGTGTGTCTTGGCCTGGATAGAACAAAGGGCAGTCTAGAATATGCACAGTCTACTTTGGACTCTCCAATTCAAATGATACCATTAAACAAACTGGACCCTTCCATGAAGAAGAGACACATTTTTAAAAAGATGGCCTAAAAGAAACACACAGAATAACTGTCAAAAAGAGTTGGTGATTCTGAGATGTAGAAATATTTTCCAAATTCAAACTTTTTCTAATTCAAACTAAAACCAGGAATATTTTGCAAAAACGCCACCAACTGTATTTACTCATCATTAAAATGAGTGTTTTCGACTCAGCAGCTTCCTCACTAATAGCTGGACCTCCTGTTGTTCTAATTGGAGGTCCACCCTGTATTAAAGCAGTCACTGGCTGCGCTGACACTGACTCCACGATGGCACATGGGTATGTGGGCTTTTACAAGCAGCCTATTTTCACTTCATACGGATCACATGAGCCCGGCCGAGGGGAGGGGCGGAGGGCGACACAGTAGGAGAAAAACAAATAACAAACACCAAGTACTGAGAGCGGAGAGGAGCAGCGCCGCTCTGCCTGTTCTCTATTCGGCCTGCCGCAGCTTGGGAGCCTTGACTCAATTGGAAATCCATTTTATCTGATGACTGACAGGCAATTGGGGCTCCCAGGTGATAGACTGAGCCGCTGTGGTTGATAGGCCTGACCACTCCAGCGCTGAGGGATGAAGGGATGGAGATGGGGAGAAAGTGCAGGGGAACACGTACAGATGAGATTGGCTCTTTTAACAAGCTCCATTTTAGGTCGGCCTGCCAAATCAGCTGTCTGGATCATTTTGGGCACCAATTCACTAAATACATTTGAAACATGGCTGGGAGAGTGTAAGAATTATTACATAAATATGAAAGAAGTTTGATATAATGCTGGAGGAGAGATTAAAACTAGAGAGATTAAAATGTGTTGATTCAAAATTCTAAATGTAATCGGACATAAGTTTATAAACATCCAGCATTTTAGCCATGCTAGAATGTTGTTACCTCATCAAAAACATTGCGTTGTTTCATTCGTACACATGTTTGAGTAACTTTGCTCTGTTCCACCTTGTGATGTCATGAATTGGTAGTCATTCATAGGTTTATAATAGCTACCTTATACCGTTCAATAAAGGTAGGCCGGGTCTGAAATCATCCAAATGATTCTAGTGAAGGTGCATGAAGTTTACAAACACAATGGAGCACTTCCTGTATTATGACATGACATCACAAGGTAGAACAGACAGTTTTTGTTTGTGTGTGTTAAACATGTGCGAATGAAATAAAACACAACTCCAGGTATGTTTGTGATGGGTGTATATAAACTATAGCATAATATGGGCTTGATAAATAATGGATATACAGCATTCATTTCTGAACTAGTCACTGTGAGCGACTTAACAGTGAACCGGCCACGTCTAAATGCCACTGTCACTTATAACAGTTTTTAAAATGTTTTTTTTTTTAATCTTGAACGCCAGAAGTAAAATCCATCAGTCTTGACCTTGCTGTGTTCTTTTCCTTCCACTCCAACTGTTTAAAAGACTGCACAAACTCTTAGTCTTTCTTATAATTTGTCATATACATGTACATCTTGAAGAAAAAAGCAAAAGAACTGTTGCATGCTGTGTGCAGTAGATTATATGAGATACCTTGTTTGAATTCCTCTTCTCCTACTGGTGATTTGTAAGTGTCAGATATATGTCAGTCTAGACAGAGTTTTCCATTTCAAATGAGCTGTGAAATTTTGCCTAATGGGCTACAGCATTGTGTCAAGCAAAACTGAGTTGTGTAAGCAGGTCATTAAACGGCCTCCAACAGAACAAACATATTTCCATAGCTGTTATTTTTTTACTTAATAGTTTTGTTAACAAAAATGAAATGTTTCTCTTAATTGCGACGGAGAGTTTTATTAACACAATTAGCCTTGGCAATATTCAGTTAATTAGTAAATTGCCACGCGCAGTATAGTAGAGCTCATTACTTGGCAATTAGGACCTTGTTTGCTGAAAAAGTGCAGGTTAGTTGCCATGTATGAAACATAGTTGCTATATCAAAATTATTCTTGTATCATAAACTGCTATTCCAAGAAAAGTTCTTGGAAGGTGTGGTTACAAAAGATTATGTTTGTAAAGCCTTTTTTATTACAACTAAATCCATAAGTGTTTTTTTTTTTTTTTTCTTTTGCTAGACTAAGAACTGCAAATAACTGTAGTACAACTCTTTAAAAAAAGCTATTCCAAAGTTTCACATAAAAGTGAACTTGTCAACACGGCTCCCTGGGAACACGCAATAACACAATGCTATTTATTTATTTACAAAAGGCCAGAGAAGAAGAAAGAGATCGATCTGCTCGGGAGTTGCTGGGTGTGAATTGGTGAGCAATCACAAAGCAGCAGCAGCCCTCCACGTAAAAAGAGAAAGAGGAGGAGGAGAGGGAGATGGATTGACAACGGGACACAAAAGAAGCAGTGGGACAAAGTAGAGCGTTCCGATAATGTTGCGGCTGCTTGGGCACAACAAAAGCTGGTGAAAGACCCACCTCAACACCCCGCTGACGCCCCCTCTTATCCCAACAGGGGGTCCGACTCACACAAAACCTCTCCCTGAGCGCGTGTCACAGCCGAAAGAAATGCTGACCAGAATATTGGCATCAAATTGAAATGCCCCCCGGGAAAAAAATAACAACAACTAAGTGTGCTTATTGCAGACTGGATGGCTTTCAAGAGGGTACAATGTGAGGTTTGTGTTGAATAATTATCCGGACCCCTGTGAGGAGTGCAGAAAGAGGGTCTAGGGGACAGGGCTCCTGGTGCTCGGATAGGTCAGAGTACAGCAAGTGAGGGCCACAAAAGCTGCCTAAAAAGCCCACCAGTGGAGCCAATCTAGCGCCGCCTCGCCTCCAGCACCCCACACCCTGAAGCATCAGCGTTTGAAAGCTTGGAGGTGAGGTTGCCGCCGGAGACCACTAGGCACATGAAAAGAGCCAACTGTGGCCAACCCGGGCTTTCTATCGAGCAATATAGAGCGACAAAAGAAAGAGAATGATGGGGGCAGAAAGAGAGGGGCAGGGACGATGCAAAGGTTAGGGCTCTGCAATCACCGGAGAGAGGACGGAAAGTTTTCTGAGGTGGACAAAGTGGCTCAAAGTGGAGCAGGTGCATTCGGTGCTGTGGTCACCGGGCACAGGGACAGAATATTCACCACAAACTACAGGAGTGCATAACTGTAAACAATTTTAGAAAGATGACTATTTAAAGAACAAATATTATGCACTGATTGTGTTGTTATTCTCCTGTTAAACATGAGTGCCTTTAATTTGGAAATTTATGATTTAGTCAAACTTAAAATACAGACATCATTTCACAGCTCCAGTGCTCAATATACTCAGGTGCAGCCTGCCATCTACTGGAAGCAGAGAGAATTACCAAGGCGAAAAATATGAAACTGTGTAATGAGAAACATGTCCAGACATGTTAGTGATGGCAAAATGATTTTAAATAAGGCAAAATATTTTAAATGAGCCTGAAGATGATTTATGGACTTAAAAACTGCACAGGGAGATCTATGACGTTACAGTCCTGGGAAATCTGGGGGAGGCTCAGAGGCAAAGGACTATCTATAAAGAATTGCTGAAACCAGTGTGAATGAAGCTAAATACAGTACACATCTAGGTATGTTTTAACATGGTTAAAAACTCAAGAATTTGACATTATATTTGTTCTTTAAGTTGTTGTTAAATAAAGTAAAAGATCAATAGTTGTAGCTTAAGTGCTAGGAGACATTTTCTTCAGGCTATGTATTGCACATAGAACATGTAGTCTCTGTACAGGCTTCAGTTCAAGTTCCAGATTTGAGATACAAGTGAAAACAGTAAATTAAATCAAGTGAAACCCACATACTTCTCCATTACATGTCAGCTCCTAACTGCACTTGTCAAAGTTGGCGCCCGCATTCACACGGACACATAATGAGTGCAAATGAAAGTGGCTCACATTTCTAAAGCTTGTAGCTGGAGTTTTCAATTGACTTCAGTCTGTGCTATTTATCAAAACACTTAAGTGCCTGTACAGAAAAAAGGGAACAAGACAAGTCTAATTCAACCACTAAAAACCTAAATGTACCAGGCCTGTAATTTCGGCAGCGATGGCAGATTAAAAAAATAAAGTTTGTCAAGCTCACAATGCAACAAAGGAGCAGGAGAGCTGGTGATTGGCTGTGATCGGTTGTGTGTTGATCAATAGCGGTTTGAAAAGAGGTAGCTTTGATGGTTTATGACGGAGAGAACAACTGCTGCGTGTATGAAAATGGAATCAATACGTCAACTGTGGAGAGAGATAGAAAAAGTATAGCGAGACAAAGAGAATGGGAGGCAGTGAACAGCGGGTGAGATGAAAGGTGTTGGTTAAAAGAAGAACTCACGTCTGACATATGAAGATGGTTCATTAAAGATAGATGAAAAAGAAAATAAACAAAACGGCAAGTGCTACACATACACACACGGCCTGTTGGTTTGGCAACTGAAAAACAATCTACAAGGTCAACAAGATGACACTCATTGTTCACACACAACTGTTGAACAATACCTACCTGCATTAGTTCATAGTAAATTGAAATTGAAGAGTGAAACCATTTTCAGTCTGCAAAGTGAATAGAATATAAAATGGTTGTGACACAAAAGCACTGCAATTACAAGGGTAAACATTATTCTTAAAGGAGTCAAATTTTGTCATAAGCATGTATGTAATGTAATTATTTGTAGCCTTCACATTCTGGTTTCCAACTCAGCAATTTGAAATATAAGGGGCTAGGATTGAGTCATTTATAAGACCTAAGCATGTAATATTATTCAACAAAACCTACCAGAAAATCGTCCATTTGGGGGACCTAATAAGGTTTAAAGAGAGAGTATTATGCAAACCTGACTTTTTGGAGGTTTCTAACGTGCTGTAATCGGTGGTGGAATGTAATGAAGTAAAAGTAGTAAAGTACTGTACTTAAGTAAAAACTGTAAGTATCTGTATTTTACTTGGGTACATTTAAAGTTGATTTTTACTTCACTACATTTGAGACCAGGAATCTGTACCTTCAATTCCACTACATTTCTGAACAGGACTGAAAAGTAAAAGTATTATTATTGTATGAAACCTGCTAAAAACTCAGCAGTTTTTTGTTTTTTTGTTTTTGTTTTTTTTTAAATCAAGATCATAGCTTGAGCAAACAAAAATATAAAATAAAAACAGCTAAGAAAAAAATATATATTTAATTGTTAGTATTGAACGAAATTCAGTGTAAATCTACATCCAAATCACTACATTTGAATCTTTATCAGCTCTCAAATTCTGTGCAAAATGCTTTTACTTTTTTACTCTTTAAGTACATTTTTAAACACGTATAAGTAGATTTTTGTGATACTTTAAATTTTACTTGAATCCTTGAGTTTGAACTTGCTTCAGTATGTGTACTTTTACTTAAGTACCAAAATTGAGTACTTCTTCCACCACTGATTATAATCATCAAAAACATATCTGAACGGGTTTTATGTCATGCACACATTCGTCAAAACTATTTTATACCTCCTTACAGTTAGGAGTACGAGCCCACACCTCTCGTACAATGCTCAAACCAACAAGCCTTTGTAATGTTTGTATGTGGTACATGTAGGTAATCAAGAAGCACTGCCACCAATCTTTTCTAACAATACATTAAATTATTGTAGACAATCAACATTCCAATGACTTGCGACTTGCAATGATACTGTACTCAAGATAAAATCAATGGATAAGGTTTGTTGGTAGTTGTTTTTCTTATAACCAGCTAAAAACAAAAGTGTACATTTCTTTGCACTCACTCGGTACACGTCTGCTGTGTGGCTCCCAAATATGTGCTTCCATTTCATTTTAATTCATCCACTTCATCAAGCCTCAAACGGCATGCCTGACATGTTTTATTTGTATCTCTGCATTGTCTTGCGTGGATTTGTAAAACAGTGGCAGCCTAACCTCCCAATATAATGAAAACAAATGCTCACATTACCGCGACAATCAAAAAGAGCTTACAGTTGCTCAGCTTCCCATTCATAAACCGTAAATTCACCGTCTCGAGTCAGTGCTTGTACAAATGCATCTGGTAAAAAGGAAAAAAACAAACAAACAATCAAGCTCAAAACAAATGGTGACGGGTAACTATTCAAATGGCAAACAATCAACTCACAACATAATGGGAGAATAATTTCGTCAGCACCAAGGTTGTCAAAAGTATCGAAAATTAGTTAATTAAACTAGTAAGCGATACTAGATACTCCTATGAGCTACTATCCACACTAAAAATTCTCATTCACAGGACAGACACGAACCTTTACTAAATAGTTTTAGAATGATTTGAGCTTTATCAGAACAAGTATACCACCATATAGACTAGTCTACTCCCATGGATTACTATGGAACCCACCTGGATGACTGGGGGATTACACATGTTAATATAAAAGAAAGAGCTATAATTTAATGTTGAAAATTACATTCTACTGTCTAAATAAAGAGTGTTTTGTCTTATTGTCTTGGCACTGGAATCATTATTGAGTACAGAGTACAGAGAGAGATTGAAATTGAGTTTCGAAATTTTAGTATCATTCATCAGCATTCAAATTTTTTTTATATTTTGGCAATGTAGCAATTTACTATTCCATGAGACTAGATACAGGGAGTTCAGTTCATCTTTGGCTGGGTTTAAGAGTGGGCAACGTCCACACCAAAGACCATTTTCATATACTTTAGAAGGACTCAATTAAGCTGGCAAAGCAGTTATAACAATAGTATTGTGAACTCCAGACCACCGCTGCCCAAGGCAGAGATGTATGTGTTAAGTAAATTGCTAACTTTAATGTCCAGTAATCCTGTTATGAACTCTTCAAAGCTGTTTTCCTGGGTACTCTGAAAATGATGTCTATTATTCACATTAGTATAAATTTTATTTCTTGGTACCTGTTTGAAAGTTTATATGTAAACAAAATGAACCTGCAGCTGTGCAAACAAAGTCAATATTTAACAGCATGAATTGAATAATACTAACTTCAATCATGCATCTTCTGGTCATTAGTCCTTCTCTTCTCTGGTACACCACTGTTTTTCTTTCAAGATTGTACAACAATGAACAGGTCTGAAATATCTCCTTTGTTATATTTTTTTCTAGACTGTTTTTTTTTTTTTTTTCCCGTTGTCCGTAGGCAGCCAGAGCTAATGAGGCACAAACAGACCTTTAGCTGTGAGCGGGGAAGAAACCATGGAGGATAGAAATAACTTTACATGGCTCAAATGAACTTCACTTTTTATCTGACACATCAAAAGAGAACAAAAGACAAATTTACTTCTAAAATGTTTTACCAGGATTGAAGATATTAAAGGAGGAGTGGGTGGCAAGTCACAGTAAGACTTTTGCACAGTCATGGAGTCAAAGAATCTGATCTTTGCCACGTCAAATTTGAAAAAAATCAAAATCTCAAACTTCGAAAGCGACTACAGCAACACTGCATGACTTTAGCCCCAATTAGAGTGGCTAATTTGGTGTGGAACTCCAGAGCAAAGTTTGGGGCTTTAATAAAAACAGTCACTTCTCTAATTAGGCCAAGAGTTTAGAGAAAACTATATACTTTAAATGTTTTCATGTCAAAAGTTGTAGAAAAGTGTGAAAAAGTATAAAAGCGCAGTATGTATGGTCAGTAGAGGTCCAGCAAGCAGCTATAGCCCCTCATTCTTCTTCATTAGCAATGACTGCCAGGGGGCTGCCATGTTTCCTCCTCCATGCATCTCCTCAGCCTTTGCCCATCGCGGATTCTTTCTCCAGAACGACCATTTAACCCAGATCCTGTCCATGCACACCTGCTGTCTGCTCCCATTTGACAGCAGCTTCATCTGCCTTTTCCCAAACTTCATATTAGGCTCAGTGTTCAAAAGAATCTTGCACCTAGGCAAAAATGTCCAAGAAATGTAGTTTGAACTGTGTATTATTTAAAAAAAAAAAAAAGAAAAAAATGACAACTAACGTTACGATATAAACTGTTTGTGTTATGATTATTGTGAGAAGAAACGTCACAATTTTACAATTATTCACGACTGTTGTTGACATGATGTAACATATTATAAGTGAGTTAAAACAAAAACAACTTTACTTACTTAGCCCTGACGACGTGGTCTGGTTGACAGCGAAACAAGTAAGTCTAGTTATTTTCGTTTTAACTTGCTTAGTAGTAGTATCTTCTTTCTGGATGACTCAAAATTTGCAGCAATGAATTCATAATCAAATATGTTAAAGAATGTGACGTAGTTTATGAAGTTCACAGTTGTCATGGTCAAATAAAAATAAAATTTACATTATTTGTAGTTTCTTGGTGTATAAATTGAATGGAAATTACTTAATTTGGCTTCTAAACTTGCCAAGGTTATTATTTTTTAGCACTTATGATTACATTGCGATCTGAAAAGTCCTGATTATTGATTAACTAAATAATGTTGACATCCCTAATTACTCCCCTAACTTATTTTAACACGTTGAGGTTAATGGACAAATGGTGTAACCACTGAGCCACTCGACTTCATACAGGATCATTAGACTACTACTTCCTCCTTTCGAAAATCAGGTACGCCATTTTCTTTAGTTTTAATTCATCACTAAGGACAAATACCTGTCCCAGTGCAGTACAAAGCTCCAATTCCTTATCCTGTCATTCTACTTGAGTGTTTACATCAGCAGCATATGTTATTTAAGGAGGTACTTTGTTTATCCTGACCTTCTATTTGTATTACTCACTAGTCTGTTTGCCTACGTTGTTATCCAGCGGCAGAATAGCAGCACGGCTCTGATCTCTGCGCCGACACGAGTCCTGTTCAATCAGCGCTAAAAGTGAGCTAAAAGAAAAAAAGGAATCAATATGAGATTTTGTACCGCTGGGACTCTCCGCCTTTGTGAATGTTTGTGTGCATTCAGATGATCGCAGATACAGACTTCTTATCAGTATATCTGTGTTGTCAATAGGGGTTTGCTTTGAACTTATCTCGACTTGATGAAACTATTTTCTTCCATGGTTCAGCATAGTGTTCTGTCCGCAGGGATTCGGACTGACACACTAAGCAGGCCTCCAAATGCTACACAACGCAACACGATGTTTTGAATCACAACAGGGTTCTTAAAAATGCTATAGAATGCTTCTGGCTGGAGTACATGACTTTAACTTCGCAATAATCACCCCACCAAATCACTAGAAAAGGTTCTCAAATAAACTTTTACATGTTTGCATCATAAAGGAATACTGAGTTGATTATAGAAGAATGTGTGTTGTTAGTCAGCACACTTACGTGTAGGTAGGCCTGTCATGAAAATTACAATTTCAAGTTATCATTCAATATAAGTTTGATGGATCAATCAATTTTTGGGACTTTCTCGAGGGTATTTTTTTCTTTGTACTACTGGGGAACTAATTTGATATCTTTCTGTACTACACTAAAATTTGCGATATAGAGGGTGGAATATATAACTTTTACAACTACTCAAAGATACAAACTGAATACTAAAGTGCATAACTCTGCTATGTATTTATTGCTGTTTGGTGTATTTAACCATATTGTACATTTAGAATAATGTTGGAGGGCAATTATGCTTTAAGGCTATTGTTTCAGTGACAAAAATTTGTTTCAGTATTATTGTTTATCATCTCTATTTTTTTTGACATAACCTCACCAGCCCAGAACCTTTTTTTTGCCTTTACTTTCAACAGGCAAAGGGAGTATTATCAGTGACTATGATACAGTACAATAGTGATTTAAGTAAACATTTGATACAAGTAACAATGAGAAGTATGGAAAAGCTCCATCTTTTACCATCTAGTAGTAATATATTCGCCCACACAAAATTTGCTCAAATCCTTTTGGAAGTGGCACAGCAGATGCCCTGAGCTTAAAAAGGTTAAAACCAGCACATATTAAAATGTGATATGTAATCATTCAAATGGTAATACTGCCACTCAGCATGTTCCATCTTAACCTTGAAGTGAAAATGTATTAAGTGGCGTTTAGAACAACAGACCTGCCAGGCCAGCTGCCACAAGTGTCACTTTTTAACACATTCAACCCACCTTCGGGCCCACGCGGAACCACCCAGTCACACTTCAATTATGAACTAAGGACAGTTGAAAGCAAGGCTGTGCTGAGGTGTTAAGGGCGCCCTGTTGGAATAGGACAGTCAATGGTAGAAGGTTGGATAAATTTGGAAGAAATGTCTCGGGGTTGACATCTCATCAGCAAGTCCTCCTACGTGGACTATAAGTAGTGATGGCTGCCAGTGGTGTGGACAGCAAACCCGAGAGCTGCAGAGGTCGAACTGGAAAAAAAAAAACCCGCATAGAGCTATTCACAGGTTCTCACAGCCCAGAGACATGTCTTTTGTGGATCAAAAAAAACCCAAAAAAAACATCAGCCTGCCTGCAAGCATCACAATTTTATGAAATACCATAACACCATAGACAGTTTGTTCAACAGACGCTCAACAGCTGACAGATACTTTTATTTATAGTATTATATAGTACTGGCCTTTATCAGGACATTTCAACATGGCAGTGACTGACAGATAACATAAGTGGATTAATACGAATCAATCTGAAAAAAATGTCTAACTTATTAACTGACAGAGACTAAAAGAGACTCAAAATGTCAGTATCTTCACATGAAAAGGTAGTAATCTGTCTACAATAGCAGTGGTAATCATAATAATTGGAGCAGGGGCAAGTAAACATTTTTTTTTTTTACCCAACTGCCCCACTACAGCAGAAGAAAGCAAGATAATGTTAATTGTACAAAAAAGCTCAAAGAAAACACTGATTCGATACGATTTCTTGTGTCAATAATATATCTGTCACTATATTTCTAGATTTTATTTTATATTTAAATAATTATGCCTATTTGACACCAATCTCCTGCTATTTTTACTACATATTTTCAGTGTATCATTACCATTTATACCGTTACTCTTTGTTATTATATTTATAGTAATGTGTGAGCTACTGAGTTCAAATAATCTCCTTTATGGATGAATAAAGTTTGTCTAAGTATAATGTAAATCCAATAAATCTCTATATGTGACAGTTACTTATTAAACAGTATAATGTCTAAGAATGTTTTTTCCAGTTTTGTTTTGTGGTACTGTGATTGCGCCATGCTTTCGTCTGCTTTTCTCTGAGCAGACTGACTGGCAGCTCCACTTTACGTGAACTCCCCAAAGCCTCAGCACTCAGCAGGACACTATAGAAGCATATGTGTAGATAGTCAGTGCGGGTGAAGGAGAGGATTCTGCAGTTAGACTTTCTGAGATTTTGTAGAGCCTAAATCTGACCTAACTGACGCCCCAAAGACATTTATGACTGGACAAGCTGCCACACTCTTCATCTTTTATATCTGGCTGGTCAGATTCTATATATTGGCTTGTAAACTCCAGCACACTGTCAGCATATAGGAACATTGCCATTTCTGTGCTTTTTCACCCCGTCTGACAGTTTCCAACTAACTGAAAATAATAGTCAATTTCATGTCTCAAAATGGAATGAGACTCAAAACCCTACTATAGGCAAGTTAATAAGTCTGCGGTTCATACAGTGGTTGCTTGATTTGATATCAAGTTTGTGGTCGCAAAATGATCCGCAAAATATTTCAATTCAAAATCTTGTTTGATTCAGAATAATTTTATCGGTCTCCAGAGTAGTGCTGCTGCCAAAATTACCATGCTGTACAGATAAGATTATATAGTTACAATGACAAGAAGAACACTGAAGGGAACTGAATAACTAGAATTTCAATTTGTTTTTCTGTTTGTTTGTTTTTTTAACCAATTTCAATTATTCTGTTAAATTCAGAAATGGAGATCAAGCAACCCGTACTAATGAAATTCTGATTAAGTACAAACCCATGATTTTCTATGAGAATAAATCAGCCTATTTGTGGATCATTTATGATTTTATCTTCCAATTTCTACTACAGCAGATGGAGTGGTTGTAGTGGGTGACCTGTATTACTCCTAAGATATAGCAACAGTATGCATTGGTTCATAGTAGTACAGTATTTTTCGGACTATAAGGCACACTTAAAATCCTTTAGTTTTGTCAAAAATCTTATAATTCAATGTGCCTTATGTATTCATTCTGGTTGTGCTTACTGAACCGAAATGACTGTATGTGGTACACGGTGCTCAAAAATCTGTAAAAATGTTTTAGTACAACTTTGGTAAGCTATGAAGCCACACATATTGATGGATTGTCAGAGCATTATGGCTACTGTAGTCAGGAGCCTCACGGAGTATAGATTTATAATCTCTGAAAAGGTTCACATGAACCAAATCCAAGCACAGAAAAGACTCACCATCATCAGCACATCCTCTGTCACAGAAAGAACACATATATTCCGCTGAGTCATGTCCTTTAGTCCAACAGATGCTGACCGCATCAGCAGCACAAGGAGCAAGCTGTTTTTTTTTTTTTTTTCCCAGAGTTTATAGTTTATGCAAATGAGCTATGTGGTTTTAAGTTTCAATTCTGTAAAAAAAAAAAAAAAACTTAAATTGTCCATCCACATTCATAATACACATTCTCCAAGACAGGGAGGCAACGCCGGTCGAGTTACACAATGATCTGACAATGGATCGTGGATGTCTGGGCTGAGATATCAGTCTCAAGGGTCATCTGTTTGTTTCTCTTAATGGGCCTTATAATCCGGTGCACCTAATGTATGAAAATAGACAAGATTCAATTCAACATTATTGATATAACGCCTTATAATCTGGTGGGCCTTATAGTCCGAAAAATATGGTAACTGAATAGCCAATCCTTTATAAACAGTAATTCTAAAGTGCCTCATTTAAACTCAATCCTATGAATGTTATTAACTAGTTGCAACATTTCCTGTCCTACCATTTGGACAAGCAGACAGATAGACAATAAAGGTCTGTCTATCTATTTGATTTGGACGTGCTTTTTTGTTGGATTACATTTTGTGACAGTTAGAAAATAAACAATGAGCTATTCTTTGATTGAAATGGTCAAATGAGCGTTTCAATTCCTGCCTAAAATATAGGTTCTGGAGTGTTTGCAAACTACTACATTCTTTGGGGGTTTGTGTTTTCTCATTCTCTATCTGTCCATCTTCCCCACTTCTCTGAGAGCTTCTGACATTGATACGCATCGCAGACAGGCTCTGGGAGATTGGCGCTAAATCACTTGAGAATCCCCCACGGGCCCACACCACTCATGTGTGTGTACTGTGGACTGCTAAATGACTGCAGATCCCAGGAGTCGGACAGCGGTCAGCGTCCACAAAATAATGACGGGACACTGTGGGGAGCTTCCTCGTTTGCCGTCAAAGATACAGCGACATGTAAAGAACCATCGCCGTGGTGATATGATGGTTTGTCCGCTGACCCGCTGAGTTACTGATCAAAAACGCTTCCGTACTGGCTTCTGTCTAGGGCCCGACGAAATGTGCAGCCCAATTCTCTTCCAATTAACTCGTCTTTCACTCATTCAAAAGGATCAGACAAACAACACTAGTCGCTTTGTGTCCTTGGAGGCCTTCCCTGATCCACTCTGTTCTCGGCTTTGATTAAGTTAACACAAAACGCACCTTCACCCGCAGTGGTCGGGTGAAATTTACACAAGGTAAAGAAGAAAAGGAAAGGAGGAGGGTGAGTTTGTTTTGTCGTCGCTGGGATTAAAAGAAAAGAAAAGTTTGTTTATGAGCTAAAGTTTGTGGTGACACACGCTGCCAAGAAAAACAAGGAGAATAAAACAAGTAACTAACACCAAGAAAAATTAAATGTTTTAGCGGTAAGACTTAAATTAGAAGAGGCCAACAGTATAAGTACATACAAGAAACAACATCAGTCAGTTATAAATAAAAACATTGGAGAACAGCAACTTGTAAAGTTCAGAGAAAGTATTTACTGTTCTAATATAAATTAACTATATCCATCTTATCCAACCAACCATTATCGCAAGTTTATATTGTCATATTAGTGGTAATTTAAGCAATTATCAACCACTATATAATGAGTCACTGGGAAATATCACTGCTGTACCAAGAAGAACAGACATATCTCATCATAAATTACTAGAAAAGCACTCAGAGAGCGCAGACCTCTGCCAAGGACTACCCCCATTTTTTATATAAATTGCGATAAAATCAGTCTTCTGGATCAGATCCGGATCAGCCTTTGGAATATGAAAGAGGATCCGATTGTCTATCCCTGAGTCAAATTTCATGGGGTTTGGTCAATAATTAACCGAGATATTGAGAAACAAAATTTTTGGCCCCATTTACCACAATGTTAACTAGAGCCCGACTGATATGGATTTTGCTGTGGCCGATATGAAGCCGATATGAAACCGATATAAAGGGAGTTGGAGCTGCTGATAGCCGATATAATCGCCGATATATTTAGTGATGTAAAAATTCACTGTAAATGTTGAATTGTTTAAAAAACTTAGGTTTGGCTCTGGTGGATTTTAAATTGGGTTTATTTAGGCAACATTTATTGTTATTCTGCCTCTTTACATCATATTTACAGACAGTAGGTTGGCTTAATGGATTTTTTGCATCACATTCTAGACACTAGTGATGGGTATTCCAGTTCTTTTTAGAGAACCGGCTCTTTTGGCTCAGCTCACTAAAAGCTGCTGGTTCTTTTGGCTCTCAAGCGGCTCTTCAGATTGTTTTGTTGCAAGCAGGTCTAAAGCACGTCTAAAGCAGGACTGAATCAGGACTGAACCAGGTCTAAACCAGGACTGAAAAAGGATTAAACCGGGACTTATTTATTTTAGGCTAACCTACAGCCAAATATGCTCGTTTTTTTTTTTTTTTTTTTTTTTTATCCTATGTACACGCAAATTTCTCAAAGTTTTGTTTTTAGTTGCTCCCGCTGTCAAACCACGAGTCTGCATGCGGCGTGAAGAGAAAAAAAGTGAGAGAAAGAGAAAAACACGGCTCCCAATAAGGATCAGGCTCCCGTCGTTCGCTTCAAAGAGCCGGCTCTAAGAGTCATTTCGTTCGCGACGGACCCATAACTAGTAAAGAAACTACTGCTATTAGCCTTTAGCCGTAAATACGTGCGCGCCGCGGAAATTAATTATATGCGCAAATGTCATAATTCACACATCTATTCACAGCTCATTTACATATCAATGCACGTCTAGTAACAAATATACGGCCAATATTATCACTTTACAATAGGCCAATAGAAAACAGCCTGTTTATGTGCGAGAGCTACAGCAGCTAACCCATAACAAATGACCAAAACTCGCTTCAAAGTCGACATATTTCCAACACTCACCGCTCACACAGGCTCCTCCTCACATCACAAGTCTGCACTAATAAATGTCCTTTTAATTCAGACTCAAACCGATTGTCCGTAAAAAGAATATAATCTCAATGTTTGGATCTGTGTCTCCGGTGTAAACAAACGCACGTGAGTGACGCGACTCTGTGGTGTGTTCAGGGACAGTACGGACAAACACACAGACAAATGACTCTGTAGATAAATACTGATGTGGAGCCACATATTAGGACAATTATCTGTCTGTAAATTCGATTAAATGAACATAATGTAGAGAGTCTAAGATTTTTAACGATGTATCACATGCCCGCGTGAAATATCGGCCCCTATCAGCAAGCATATCGCCCGACAGCCGATATGCCTCCAATATATCGGTCGGGCTCTAATGTTAACTAAAATTTCAAAGTGATCCAGAATCCAGGATTTCTTCCGGATCACCCCCAAAATGAAATCAGTTCTTCCTTTTCACATTTCCAACAAATCCTGAAAATTTCATCAAAATCGGTCCATAACTTTTTGAGTTATGTTGCTAACAGACAAACAAACAAACAAACAAACAAACAAACAAACAAACAGACAAACGCCAGCAAAAACATAACCTCCCTGGCGGAGGTAATAATGCTCCCCACAATGGAACATGGCCAAACTTGAATGGACATTGCGTTGAGTGTCGTCAGTTCTCTTACTAGTGAATAAACTAAACTAAAAGAATCTCCTGCTTCTCTTTACAACTATAAGGCTAATTTAATAATTTGTACAACACTGAATGCAAATCAGCTTTTTAAGGCTGGTTTATAGCCCAGAGTCAAATCCCTACAGATGTGTGGCACAGCTTCCCGATGCAGCCAAGCCAATCAGAAAGCTTGTGGTGTTTGTTGCGCTGTGGACATAAACCTCAGCCAAAAAGTTACTATGCATTGAATTTCCACTGAACACAAGGGCTGTAATTGGTTGATCCACAAAGACTACACGTGAATGTCCGCATATGACCCTAATGTGATTGTTTATTGTCACAGTAAATGAAAAACAAATGATTAATGCTATGTAATTGTTTGGATTCCCATGACGCACTTGGACCTTGATTAGCTCCACAGATGCTTGTACGGTTCAGGTCAGACAGCTATCAGCAGAGCGAGGCTTGATGCTGGACTATAAACCAATCTTTATACTCTTTCTTCAGATAGGACTCCAGTTTCAGGGGTATAAAAGACATGTGTTTTTTATCATGATATTTAGTCGTCAAGCTTTGATTCAATATGTTAAGTACATTTAATATTGAAAATGAAAGAAAATCACAATAAAAAAATCGATGTTTTCAAAGGCTATGCAGTCAATATCTTTACATTTAATTAACAATGACATTTGTTAGACATAGATACATATTTTTCTTCTTCAAAACTAGTCTGCCCATTTTGCCGGCCTACAACAGAGAGGCTCCGGTGGGGAGAGAAAAAACAAGTTGTCAGCAGTAACCAAACTAACCCTGACAGCTTTTAAAGACACAAAACGGGGGCCAAAACTTTGTAAACTTTCAAATTGATAGGGGTGAAAGTCAGAGAGCTGCCTCAGGGCTAATCAGGAGCAGAAGACCTTGATGTGGAGGTTACGCCGGACTACGCATGCACCACTGAGGCCCAACACAAATTGCGTGTGATGTGGCTGGCTGTTTTAAAGGCAGGGTTCAAAGAGTCTCGCTTTCACTGCTCGTTATCTCACACCGGCTAATGCTAGGAAAGGGCTAGACGCACACACGCAGGGCATTCTACATTTATAAGACAAGATACACAGCGTTACAAAGACGCACGTGTCATTAAAAATACACACACGTATTGTAAGCCATATTAGAAGGAAGGAATCAAGTCGCCGCAAGCTGATTATCACATTGTTGCATTACTGTATGCCGTGGGATGCCGCCGCACCCATGAGTAACGCGTAGATGTGAGCAGACTGTTATGAAGCGAAGGAAACGCATCACGGGTGCAAATACCTCCACTGTACTAACCTCCAGTACAGTGTCCTCCAGCAGCAGATCCCTGTCTTTTGGAGTTTGACTGCATTTTTGAACTTCCTGGATAGATGCTTGGGGAACTTTTAAATAATGCAGGACAGCGGAGTTTGAGAGGAAAGGTTAGACTTTACATTCCGATGGACAGAGCTGATTTGAGCTTACAGCAGAAATTTTAAAGCGAGCTGTTGTATACACAGTTTTCCATTTTTTTCTCATATTCATAATGGACTTTGAGATATCTGTAAGTAGAGGTGACTATAGGCGATTCGGGGTCCAGAACCTTGAGTTGATCTGCATTGATGCGTTTTGCAAAAATTATTTAGTTGCAGTGTGACTTGGGCGAAAAATGTACACCATAAAAATTACATAAAAGTTCAATAAATGTAAGAGTTACAAAGACTGACTGATAAGATAGATGAGAAAGCAGTCCTATTTGTCAAAATTGGAAATACCAAAAAATAAAGTTAAAGTTTACTAAATTAAGCAATGAAAATAATTCCAAGAAATAAAAAATAAAAATTAAGCAACTTACCTTCCTCAGGCCCACTGTTATGATCCCTACAAATTTACAGTTTATTCAGGACTAACCACCCCATGTATTTTCACAACTTCTAACTTCCGAAAAAGTTAGATGCAAAAAACGAAATGACTAATGCGCAATAGTGTAGAATAAATTATTCATCAACTTGCTACTTTTAAGAGATTTTAAACAATTTTGCTGTATGAACTCTGCAACCTCAAGATGACAAGACGATACCAGATGTGACAGCCATGCTACAGCGCCGTGCGAAAACAAAAGTGTCATTTCCACTGGTGTAGCAAAACAAGTCTTCCTGCACCAGTCTTGGAGAGAGAAGTCGGATTTCAGACTTTTACATCAGACTCAGAAAATTACTTCTAATGACAAGATGTTTTTTTATGTAAAACTTAAAGTGACAGCGCTCTGAATCCTATCAATCTGATTTGTGGCTTTGTTCGTAACTCCCTGAGAACAATTCTGACAGCGTGGTTGGGAGGAAAAAAAATCTATTTCTTTCTTTTACATCAGACATGGAGCAGCGCTGGAAATAAAAACATCTATCTCTCTCGGCAGGAAACTTCAAACGCCAGCACTCCGAATGCATTGTTAGCCACAAACGTCCATAAATCATTGACTCTTTTGAGCTTTCATATGACATTACTTTAGAATGTCACTCTTATAATTAGCATTCACAGCATTTCGACTTAAAAGCATTTGGGATGGAATACAAAAAAATACTCATTGTGTTTCTGAATACGTTTATCAGGCTGTATTTTTGGTAGTTTATGTATACCTTTTTGGCAGCTTGGATACACTTCATGTACTCTTTGGCCAGGTCTGAGCACCGGAGCGTCTGGTCTTTGTTGTCACGGTAGCAAGAGAGGATCTGAGCTTGAAGACCGGTACAAACTGGTTCTGTGTTGCGAGGTCTGAAAAGACAGAAGATAAAAATTAGATTAGATTTAAACAGAAAAGGTCCCATCAGTCGGTACACAAAAGGAAACATCGATAGCATAACTAAAGCGCTGCATAAATTTTTCTCTCATAGCAAAGATGGGCATAGGGCCATCCTTAAAGGTCCTATAATACATTAAACTGATTCTTGTGAGCTTTAAAGGGACAGTCTGGAACTTTGGACATAGGACCTCATTTCCTAGTGAGCCAGAGTGTTTGAGATGGGTGAAGACACTTTTTTAGATATTCCTTCAAGTCCTTGTATTTGCAGAGGTTGCTGGTACTAGGCTAGTGCATGTCAATGGCCATAGTTAGCCTGCCACTAAAAACAGTTGCCTACTCCACAAATCACCCGAGGCAAAACAATCATCATGCCAGACAGTGTAAATGTCTGTGTTGATAGAATAATGCTCTATCAATAATAATGTTCATCGCATGAATCGTTGTATGTTGAGGGACTATTTTCTCTAGGTGCTCAGTGATATCAGTCCACCACTGCCAAGCTTTCCATCGGGAAGTACAATTGGCTGCTGCTGCCAGACATAAATCCTTCAAATGCAAGGTTGGTTTTAGTTCTAAAATTACTCTGTCGACACCGACATAATAACAGATTTGCCTCGGGTGCTTTATGGAGTGGGTAAGACTGTTTTTAGTATCAAGCTAACTATGGCCATTGACATACACTAGCCTAGCACCAGCAACCTCTGCAAATACAAGGACTGGATGGAATATTTAAAAAAGTGTCTCCACACGTCTCCAACACTCTGACTAACTAGGAAATGAGGTCCTATGTCCAAAATTCCCGACTGTCCCTTTAAGCCATGTTAAAATGTTGTTATCTCATCAAAAACATGCCTGGAGTTGTGTTTAGTTTCATTCACACATACTTGAATATACTTGAATCTATCTACATCTCCAAAGCTCAGAATGCACTATTTCACATTGTTATGTCATGGAGTAGCAGGTTTCAAGTTAGCAGCTATCTTTTTTTAAGTAGAGATTGGCAATTCAAGGTCTGAAATCATCCATTCTAGCGAAGATGTATGAAGTTTAAAAAGAAAGTGGAGCACTTCCTGTATTAACACATGACATCACAAAATGTTTTCTGTATGAGAGAAGAACTCAGCCTAAATAGGCAGGGTGTATATGTTAAACATGTGTGAATGAAACAAAACACTCTCAAAACTCAAACCAATAAAACCTGCAGGTCAGGTCTACAGTAGGGTTTCAAGTAGAGCCCGACCGATATATCGGCTGGCCGATATGAACATCTGGAGACATATCGGCTATCAGCCGATATGCTTGCTGATATGGGCCGATATTTCACGTGGGATGTTATACCTCGTTATAAAGCTTAGACTCTCTACATTATGTCCATTTAATCCAATTTACAGACAGATAAATGCCCTAATATGTGGCTCCGCATCAGTATTTATCTGCAGTGTAATTTGTCTGTGTCTGTGTCCATACTGTCCCTGAACACACCCCCAGAGTCACGTCACTTCACTCACGTGCTATTGTTTACACCCGCAGCCGTGCGCAACACTGAGATTATTTTCTTTTTACGGACAATCAGTTTGAGTCTGGATTAAAAGGACATTTATTAGTGCAGACTTGTGATGTGAGGAGGAGCCTGTGTGAGCGGTGAGTGTTGGAAATACATCGACTTTGAAGCTAGTTTAGGTTTTGTTAGCGATTAGCTGCTGTAGCTCCCGCACATAAACAGGCTGTTTTCTATTGACCTATTGTAAAGTGACTATATTGGCCGTATATTTGTTACTGGACCTGCATTGATATGTAAATGAGCTGTGACTAGACGTGTGAATGATCCACATTTATGCATATAATTAATTACCGCGGCGCACACGTTTTTACGGCTAAAGGCTAATAGCGCTAGTTTTTTTTACTAGCTAGGAGTTATGGGTCGGTCGCGATTGAAGCGGCTCTTAGAGCCGGCTCTTTGAAGCAAACAACGGGAGCATGTTTCTTATTGGGAGCCGTGTTTTCTCTTTCTCACTTTTTCTCTTCAAGCTGCATGTAGACCCGTAGTTTGACAGCAGCAGCGGCTGAAAACGAAACTTTCAGAAATATGCGTGTGCATAGGGTAAAAAAAAGTGCATATTTGGCTGCAGTTCAGCATAAAATGAATAAACCACGACTAATCTTGGGCTCGAGTGAGGGAGAGACCGAGCCCGACACTCAGTCCTGGTTCAGTTCTGGTTTAGTCCTGCTTGCAACAAAACAATCTCAAGAGTCGCTTGGGAGCCGAAAGAGCCAGCTGCTTTAGTGAGCCGAGCCAAAAGAGCCGGTTCTCCAAAAAAAAAAATACCCATCACTAGTAGCTAGAATGTGATGCAAAAATGCCATTAGGCCAATCTACTGTATGTAAATATGATGTAAAGAATCAGAATAACGATAAATGTTGCCTAAATAAACCCAATTTAGAATCCACTAGAGCCAAACCTAAGTTTTTTAAACAATTCAAGATTTACAGTGAATTTTTACATCGCTAAATATATCGGCGATTATATCGGCTATCGGCAGCTCCAACTCCCATTATATCGGTTTCATATCGGCCACAACAAAATCCATATCGGTCAGGCTCTAGTTTCAAGTCCAAACTTTCAGTGAATTTGTGATCAATAAAAATGCCCTCTGGAACATTACAGACATAGCTACCAACAAATGGTCACTGCAGGTGCTAGTTCAGACATGAGTGGGAAGTAAATGAGAATAGAAATTATTTTGTGTTATTTTGTTTGCTACAGTGAACAAAAAACTTAAATATCCTGCACTTGAACAGTAATTAAAAGCAACATTGGGAGATACAGGGCACCTAATGAACAACAGCTTAAGGGAAACTGGGGATCATTTTCATACACGAGATATGTTTTGAATGCAGCAGCTGGAGCAGTGCATGAATGGGGCTTGTTTAAGAGGTCGTCTTTAATTGCAGGGCTCACAGGCTGTAATACAAGCTCACAATTTAGACAACAAAAGCATCTTTCAAACACTCATGGAACACTTTGGAATCATGTAAATTAAACATTATATTATATTTTGTGTTAACGCCCAAGTAGTCAAATTGTTGGGAAAGTGAAGAGATACAGTGCAACACAATACAGTCTTGGTTGAATTAACATTTATGCTACCTGCAAATTTTAAAGAGAGGGTTTTTTACTTCTGTGGGGTATCAAATGCTAACACATAACATATTTAGATCACCATGTTACCTTTTAGTGTTTTGAAAATGCTATATTCGCCTAAAACAACCTATTAACTTCAGAGACACTTAGAGCTGAATCACTTTGCACCTGTAACTGACAAAACTGTTTTAGAGATCGTTACCAGTCTGAGTTCATCTGCTTGCTGCCTGGACATGTTACCCACTAGATTTCTAAAGTCCGTCCTCAGCAGTTTACTTTCACCACTCACTCACATACTTAACATGTCACTTCAATCTGGAACATTCCCAAACGCGTTGAAAACTGCGGTCATTAAGCCTCTCCTAAAGAAGAGCAGTCTTGATGCCACAGTACTGAACAATTTCTGACCCATCTCAAATCTGCCGTTTTTTGGCAAAGTCCTTGAAAAAGCTGTTTACCAACAGCTTACGAACTTTCTCCAAATGAACAACTCCTTTGATGTTTTCCAGTCAGGTTTTAGAGCCCACCACAGCACTGAGACTGCTCTTATCAAGGTGACAAATGACATCCGCCTGAACACTGATGCAGGCAAAGTCTCAGTCTTGATCCTGTTAGATCTGAGTGCTGCTTTTGACACTGTCGATCATGGGATCCTCTTACAGAGACTAGAGGACTGGGAGGGCATCTCTGGTACTGTACTAAACTGGTTCAAGTCCTATCTAGAAGACAGGAAGTATTTTGTTGAAATTGGAAGCTGTGTCTCAGATCACATGGCCCTGACCTGTGGGGTGCCTCAGGGGTCAGTCCTGGGCCCCCTGTTGTTCAATCTCTACATGCTGCCATTAGGCCAGTTAATAAGCAGCAATAATGTGTCCTACCACAATTATGCAGATGACACTCAGATCTACGTCTCTCTGGCAGCAGGAGACTATGGACCAGTGGACTCACTTGGTCATTGCATCCAACAGATCAGTGTGTGGATGCAAAACAACTTTCTCCAGCTAAACTCTGACAAGACTGAAGTCATAGTGTTTGGTCCACAGAAACAAAGGGACAGTGTCAGCAGTCACCTCCAGTCTCTCTCTCTAAAACCTTCAAATCAGGCAAGAAATCTAGGGGTAATAATGGACTCAGACTTGAACTTTAACAGCCACATCAAACTTATCCATGCGTTTGTCTCCAGTAGGTTAGACTACTGTAATGGTCTGCTCACTGGCCTCTCGAAAGGAGCTGTGAGACGCTGCAGAACATCCAGAACGCTGCAGCTCCGGTCCTTACTCGAACGAGGAAGTACGAGCACATAAGTCCTGTGCTCAGGTCTCTGCACTGGCTTCCTGTGGCTCAGAGAATAGACTTTAAAGCAGCTCTGCTTGTGTACAAGTCTCTCCATGGCCGAGCACCAAAGTACATCTGTGACATGTTAGTGTCATATGAACCATCTCGCACTCTGAGGACCTCAGGGACCGGCCTCCTGCTGGTGCCCAGAGTCAGGACTAAACAAGGTGAGTCAGCATTTCAGGTTCATGCAGCTAAAACCTGGAACAGTCTTCCTGAACATGTGAGACAGGCCTCTTCTGTGACGCTGTTTAAATCCAGGCTCAAAACATTTCTGTTTAACTGTGCATATGACTGAAAGGTTTTCATTCCGCACTCTTCTCTCCAATTTATGTCTCTCTTTTTTAATTTTAATCTTCATGATTATTTATGTTTTGATTTGTTTTTATTATGATTTTAATGTATTTCTTATTCTGTGAAGCACTTTGAATTACTTTGTGTACGGATTGTGCTATACAAATAAACTTGCCTTGCCTTGCCTTAACTTGTTTTATAAGTTTCACTTTCAGCGCTCTGCTCTTCCATTGCTCTCTGTATTAAGTCACTCCCCCTTCAGAGCTCTATCACAACTCAAACAAGGTGCATCGAGCTAAGCTACTGCCTATCACATCAGGTTTGTCAAGTTGTTGTGTACCATTTTGTGTCATCTTTTTGTATATTTATGGAGAATTGTCGTGTGGGAGAGGGGATGACATAGGCTTATGGTCTGAGCATTGGACAGATTCTTACTGATAACTAACTTGGGAGGTCACCAAAAAACTGAAAAATACATGGATGACATCTCAAACCTTGTTTTTGATGAAGGAACAATGTTATAACATGGAAAAAAGTAAAAAAAAAAAAAAAAAAGAAAGAAAGATTTAGCATAAAACCCCCTCTTTAAGAAGACATCTGCTGAAAATGTCTGCTTACTGTAACCTATATTGACAAACTTTACAAGTAACTGACAAAGTAATTCAACACAGAATCTACTGCAGGTCTAAAGCCGGGAAAACAAGATAAATAAGATGGAAAAATTAGACATTATTTTGACAAATTTCTCCATCTGCTGTACACATTTTTTCCACCAATTCAAAAGTTTATCATTGTTACAGCGGAAGACTTCAGACAGCATCTTTTGTTCAGCGCCCAACAAAATAAATGTAGACAATAAAGAGAAAATCTGTTTTTAAAGAAAGGCTTGATTAAATGAGGCAAGACAAAGATGAAAAAACAATTAACATTACGCCCACTGCAACCTGTTAAACAGCCCACACAGAATAGAACACTTCATTGCAATTAACGCTAAATGCCTTTTAATTGAGTGGGTGGGCTCGTAGTGATCAGACCAGCAGAAACGTGTGCAGGGAGGGATGGAATTAGTGGGCTTGATTTAAATGTGGTTAGACCTCTAATTGGTTTCTGTCTGCGTGATTGTTAACTATGACAGGTCCGGAACCATTACTGTAATAGATGCTGATTGACAGAGATGGAGGTAAGTGCACCCACGCAGGTAAAGGATTCTGATCTCATGCAAAGGCAAAGGCAACTCAATGTAAGTTGTCATGTAAGTCTTAAACTACTGTATTCCAAACTTCCAATTGTCAATCTTGAAAGTATATTGGTGTTAAAGGTGCGCTGTGTAACTTTTCTGGTGGAGAGTCCATCAAATGCTTTTGTTCATGGAGATGTTATTGCTTTGTCTGGAATGTTTCACAGAATGGCATTAAACATCTTCATGGAGAGCAATCCGGATCAAGTTATAGGTCAAATCTGTGGAGAGGTGACCCCACTCATAGACAGAACACCTGTTTTTCAAGGTGTTTTTTGAGTTATAAAACCACCTGTAACTGAATGTAACATAGAGTTGTTCAATGTCATGTCAGGCAAAATAACGACCTTTAATTATCAAGTTTCTAAGTAAAGGTGCACTGTGTAACATTCCTGGTGGAGGGTCTGCTATCAGTTTGTCTTCATGGTGTTATTGTTTTGCCTGGGATCTTCTGTAGTATAAATACAAACAAATAAATATATCTTAGCTGGTGATGTGGCTGCATGTCTCCATGAATATTGTTAAAGTAAATTCCATATTGAAAAACAGTAACATCTATATGGAGTCAAGCAGATTGCAGACCCTCTACCAGAAAAGTTGAGCAATGCACCTTTAAGGTCCAGTAGTTAGACACAGAGGGTTTTTTTAATCGAATCTCAGACCCCCTTTTATAAATGAATGTTTTTTTTTGTATTGCTTTGGTAGAAGTCTGGGGCTTCCAAATAAACCCACTTCAGAATACAACAGTAGTTTGCAATGTGGGGATTGATAACCTGACTTTCCAGTTGTGGTTAATTTGCCCTCCTGAAAAACTTAAACTCATTCTTCAACTGTACAAACTTTTTGTTGCTTAAACTTTAACTTTTTATACTAATATTGGGTGAAGTTAGTTAACAAGATGAAAACAATTCCTTCATTTTAATGAGATAATTGTCTTTCTCTGAGTGCAATTACACATACCAGCAACCATTTGCCATCTTAGCAAAAACAAAAGAATTTCTCAATATTGTATTCTTTCAATTGAGTCCACAAATAGGTTTGTAAAATTGCAGCAACTATCAAACTGCGTTTTCTGCTCTTTATTGATTTCCATTGATTCATTCTGCTGTGTATTAAAACACATTTAGACACACCTAATAGGAGATTCTTCACTAGGCAGATACTCGAGCCATTTGTGGCAGGATTTGGCCTTTCACTTTGATTCAATGGAGGACTAACTCCATCATTTCAATTACCCACACACATCAGTATCACGGGGCAGTTTATCAGTGCAGGAATGATGGTGGTTTAAAGACAAATGAACAGAGAATAAAGCAGCCAGTCAGATAAAAGATGAGGAAAATAAAGGGATGTATCCAGTGATGTTCTTTCAACTAATGGCTGCCTATCAGATCCAAATGGTCCAAGCTCGCCTGGCTAATCCCGCTCTCTCAACACCACATAAAGAGGAGGACACCAAAGCTGGCTGTCTTTATCTGTGCTGCGTTTGAGGCCGTGGGAGATAAGAAATTCAGCTTTAATTTGAAATAAATGGCCTTCATCAGGGAAATGGTGGCATACCGATAGCGGTGCATAGGTTTATTAAAGGCGTTTGAAGCAGAAAATTGGTTGAGCAGTGGCGAAGGCTAAAGCTTCGTCCACGTGCTACAGTAAATTGAAGGTGAGGTCTTAAATCAACAATATTAACTGAGGCGCTTAAGGGAAATAAATAAAAAAGTGGGATTCCAGAGGGTGAGTGAGTCTGATACACACCACTGCACATTGTACAATTTGGAGAAAATTTATGTTTGGGTGCAGTGGACATGTTTGTGCTTGTATCGGTAAAGTAAGGCATAAACAACTTTAGAAAATGGTTTAACTAGTTTTCAAAGCACTTATGTTTAGACTCTAAAGTTATTTGACAAGAAGTGTTTGTTTTCTTTGCCCATATTAAAAAAATCTTTTTTATAGCTTCCACTAACCAAACTTTAAAGCAAACTTTGTTAAAAGCAAGCAAGAAACACAACATGGTGTAAGAAGCATAAATAGGGCTTCCTAATTCATAACTAATAACAGGAAGTCTTAAGCACATAAAATGAGTAAACACCATTGGTTATGGGTGTGCATTTTGCCTCACAGTGTTGATGTAACTGGTACTTCGAGTTTATGGTTCTGGTTGATTAATTTGAATGGATAAACTGCACGATGTTAAAGGTGCACTTTTTAGCTGGAGGTCCGTCACTCTTGTTTTTATGGATATGTCACTGCTCTGTGTGGAATGTTTCATAGTATCTACCTTACATTTATTAAATTACAGGTGGTTTTACTGCTCAAAAATGCCTAGAAAAACATGCATTCTGACTGAGTGGGGTTTGCCTCTCCACAGATCTAGCCTGTTACTTGGTCTGGTCTCCATGAAGATAGTCATGATGATCTGGTCTCCATTCCAGAGAAAGCAATAACATCTCTATGAAGAAAAGCATTTCTTCTTCCACCAGAAAAGTTACGTAATTCACCTTTAAGGTTTTGCCAGCCAACTTTTAAAAGGTGTCCAAAGTTGGGCTTCATACTACTTCAGTTGGTAGGTGACTCCATTCTGGGACAGAGCACGAGGGAATAAAAACAGTATATAAACGTTTTTTGGGTTGGGTTTTTAGTTTCTGGTTCTGGTTGATTAATTTGAAAGCATAAACTGCACAATTTTAAAGGTGCACTTTTTAGTTGGAGGTCCATCACTCTTGTTGTTTCTATGGGTATGTCACTGCTCTGCGTGCAGTGTTCCATAGTATCTACCTTACATTTATTAAATTACAGGTGGTTTTATGGCTCAAAAATACCTAAAAACTTCAAGTGCAACATGTTTTCTGATTGTGAGTGGGGTTTGCCTCTCCACAGATCTAACCTGTTACTTGGTCTGGTCTCCATGAAAATAGAAAGGTTTAATATCATACTGTTAAACATTCCAGAGAAAGAAATAATTTCTCCATGGAGAAAACCATTTCTTCTTCCACCAGAAACGTTACGTAATGCACCTTTAAGGTTTTGCCAGCCAACTTTTAAAAAGGTGTCCAAAGTTGGGTTTCATACTACTTGCGTTGGTACTAGACTCCATTCTGGGACAGAGTAAGGGGGAAAAAATGTTTTCTACAATATATAAAAGTTTTTCATGTCGGGTTTTTAGTTTCCGATACTTGTATGGACGAGTAGATCTGGTATGGTGGTCCTGCAAGAATTCCAAAGTTAAATCAGATCTGCGGAAAGAATTCACAAGGAGTCTATTTTCCTGCACACCACAGTCTGGAGTGAATTGTACCGTATGTAATTATTAGACAATCCACTTGAAAATTTGTTCTGTAGGCAAATACACACCACAGTACATTTGATGGGCAGTCTGCAAAGTAATCTTCTCAAAATACAAGCTGAA
Organism: Boleophthalmus pectinirostris; assembly: GCF_026225935.1. Classification (NCBI taxonomy): domain Eukaryota; kingdom Metazoa; phylum Chordata; class Actinopteri; order Gobiiformes; family Gobiidae; genus Boleophthalmus; species Boleophthalmus pectinirostris. Next base: position 19,333,201 of record NW_026571515.1, read on the forward strand.
CCCTCCCTGTATTGAAATTGAGGCATTAATGGTTTAAATAGCAGAACCTTAATTTTTATAGTGACTGAACGTCCACTGAACTTGCACTGTTTTACTCTGGGCATGTTTGTCCTTGTTACGTTTTAGTGACCTGGTAAACTCATATTAAATCGAAAAGAAAAACAATCAACTAAAACAATTTAAACTGTTTAAACTTGAATGCGAGTTTAGCCAACATTTCAAACTTTGGAAGGTGTTTTTTTTTGAAACATCTAGGAACCACAAATAGCATAAACAGTGAGATTAGCAGCTAATTAATGGTGCTGCCCATCACTTTAAATCTCAGGCAACACACAGGCCTCACAATCAGGCTTAAAAAACAAAAAGGAGAAATGAAAGCGGAATTAGCAAATGCAAAAAGACACAAAACATGCCATATACTACAAAAGGCTCTGGCAAAACCGCATAGCTGATAAGGAAGATGCTTTTATCACAGCTAAACCACGCTTCCCTCCAACTTCCAAAGATGGGCCTGTGTTTTGCTTAATGGCGTTGGCTATACATATGAAGCATTGTTTGTCTATTTTATTCCACTACAAAGTCCTGGTATCTTTGGCCGACTAATTAGAAAATCCTGTTAACATCTAAGACAAAGTAGGAGGCGGCTGCAAAAATCCAATATTGTATAGAGTTAAAATTAATTGAGCACTTGTAAGCCCCACATTGTGCATATGTTCTATTAAGGCTTTGTGTCTTAAAAATGTGTCTTCAGCTGATTACAAAGAGTGGTTTTGTGTGTGAATAGAATGGTAGCATATTCAAATTCTAGTTTCAACTTTAACTGTTTTAAAAGTTTTTCTATAGGCTATTGTATACTGTTATAATCAGAGTTTAATTAATTTTACTTCGAGAGAAAAAGACAAAAACTGATAAATGTATATGTATGTTGGATGATAAAGCTTAATAATGTATTTACAAGCAAAATATAATCAAGTTGGACTCTTGTTGGGCCATTCAACATTCCTTTAAATGTTATGAACTCCATTAACTGCTAAAGTACTATAGCCATTTCGAATTTCCTTCCATGTACCCAGGCTTAGACTTAAGTTTGAGTTGGTTTTAATGTTAAATTGACAGTGTTTGCTGTATTAAAAGTAGGAATTAAAAGTAGTTAGAGCACTTGTACATCAACTTGAAGGTCAACGGCATAAACCCAGGTCGGACCTGTGCTTACTGTTGTGTCTTTGGGCAACACACTTCTCCCATTTCTGTACGAAATTGGTGCGTGATTCAGTGATTAATGGTCGTCAAAGCAAATGGCACAGAATATCACAGTGTTAATCTACCCTGGGACAGATGTAACTACAACAATCAGGACAGGAGTGAATGAATAACGCATGAAATTGTAAAGTGCCGTTGAGTTAAGCAGTAGATATTCAGTAGACGCTACAGAAATAATAATATTGATCAATATGAAGAATTTTGACTGCTGAGCATAAAGACTTAAAAAAAAAAAATCTTTGATATAAAAAATTAAAAAATGAAAGCAGGTGAAGCAAGTTGAGCACGACTGTTGCTCCCAAGAGACACCCTTCTCCACAGAGACCCAGAGAGTGAAGTAAACAGGTCCATCCTTATCTATCCAGGCAGGAAATGGCTTTTGACATGTTAGAGGGCGCACATTCCCGGACTATTTTACCGCTTTGATTAATACCGGTGCGATGGCGGAGGAGAAAGAAAAGGATAACAAGGGGGGTAGGGGCCGAGCATGCGGAGAACACTGGCGGACTGGAGTTAGCTCTTATCTGCTGCTTGTAGCTTGTATGCACCTGCGCCCTGACAGCTTTTCAATTGACTGAGGGTGCGCTTCTCCTTTGGCCCTTATCTTGTATCTCCACACTCATCTTCTCCCATCTCCCGGGCCTTATCGCGGGCGCGGCGTTGGAGCCAGCCGGGAGCCGAGGAGTGCTGCTACTCTCGCTCCACTTTGTCGATCAAAACCAGCGAAGAGACTTGCTGTACCACAATCCCCAGGGCGACGTGAGCTCTCCACAGTACTTTGTTGAGAATTTAGCAGTCGATGTAGGTCCTTTGCAAGTTGTGTAAGGACATGCAATGATGTAACAGAGGTAGTGGGATCTTTGTGATGTGTAAGGTAAAGACAACATGATAATCTAGTGAGGGTAATCTCACTCTTGGAAGCAGGGTTCTTAAAACATAAAAACAACTGAGTGCTCCATAAATTTAAGAGCACAATATTCAACTGACTAAAGCTAGGGATGTCATAATATCAGAATTTAATATTAAGCTTCTTGTGAAAAGAAAAATATACAAACATTGAAAGCACAACAGAACCACAGTGACATTAATATTGATTTATAGATTACAATGCCCTAGTATGTCAGTAGCTTTACAAAATAAAATTCTCTGAATTATAAGGGTGTAACAATAATCAAAACCGTATTGTCAAAGTCTCACAATAATATCGTGGACTGTCACAATATATCAAATCACAAGTTCCTTCGCTTAAATGCATGGTTTTACAGTAGCAATAGCTTATAAACATTGGGAACTACATATCCCATGATTCATTTCCGTGCAGAAAACATGAAGAAATATGTTTTTATGATGAAAATAATTCACACCAAAATCTTGTCAAGGTATTTTAAAAGCAAAAAATAAGTTTTCTATCTACAATTATATTAGCTTCTCCAAAATATCACAATAAATATCGTGCCGTAAGATGCATTTCGTGATATTATCGTACAGAAAGATTTGGATATCGTTACATCCCTACTGAATTATATTCTGACCTGTATAACCACGAAAATTAATTAACCAATTATTCTTTCCCTACTGCAAGTTAGTAGCCTTGTTGGGTTCATCTTGAAAATCTAAACTTTCTCCCACTTCCTGCATCACTGTTCTAAAAATAAATAAATAAATACAATAAAAACTACTCACTGTCAAAAATGCTCATCCAACTTTTTGGTTTCATATGACATAGCTGCAATTTTGGGAAGTTCTGTACCACTATAAATAAAAGCTAGGTTATTACTACTGCCTCTGTGTTCTTGGTTTTATTGGCTTACCTATAGTGTCTTTGGTTTTTGACATGAACCATTGGAAAATATGACACTGAATTTATAGACCATGCTTTAAGTCTTCTCCCTAAATCAGAGCTCCAGTGGCCGGCAGTCTCCAGTAAAACTTTGGCTTGTCAGTGCTCCAAGCGTTATCAGCCAGTGATCTGGGATCCTTTGACATAGGCAGAAAAGATCTGACAAAGGCGGGCTATTAGAGCTACTTCCAGCACCAGTGTAGCAGACAGCTGGCCTTGTTAAAATGCCTCAGAAAGTGATGTGAGCAGTTTGACGTGGGGCTGCCTCCGGTGTCTCCATACTGCTGCTGGTTTATTACTTTTAGGTCCTTCTGTGGCAGCAAAAGTGGATCAGATCTGAGCCGCTACAATAACACAGGATTCAGTGGTTAATATCGTGCAGTAAATGTCCCAGCTCTCAATTCAATTCATTCTTCTGTGTCAAAGTCATGATTGAATGTTGATTGTTTGTTATCTAGTGGTCAGCTAGAAATTGAACCAGTGACAATCTCTTGGCAGGAAAAAGTGCTGGACATTTGAAAGTTGTAATGTTTATGGCGGAAAAGCCTGATGAAATGCCTGATATTAAAGTTAAGGTTGAGGCATACTTTATTAATCCCTTAATAAAAAAAAAAGATAAAATCATTCTCTGTATTTGATCCATCTTCAACCAATCCTGCTGGGGCAACCTGTCAGAAGCATTGAGCAGCTGCAGTACAGCGTTCAGGAACCAGATCTTAAGCGAGGAGTGGTTGGGGTGAGCTTAGCTGGAGGATTTTTCCCATAGTGCATGTCTTCTCTCCATTACAGCCATATTTAATAACATGCATAAGTTTTCAAAGGTTTCGCCAACTTAACTCCATCCTCCTCCCAAACACACAAGTCTGGAGAAGCAGGTTTCTGTAAAATGTTCATGTGCACCAGCAAATCAGCAATGCACCATCTGAGTGTCACATTTTATCTTCTTTGAAACATTGTTAAAAAGCTGATCTTTGGCATTTATTAGGCTATGAAATAAAAACGTGGTACTGAATCATATCCCACTGAGTGTGACATTCCAGGCTGCTGTAGGATGTAATCTTTGTGTTTCCATCCTCCATCACTACACTACACTTCGCTGTAACAGAATGGCTGAGTGCCCTGTGCTCTCTGCTCGGTCCAACCTCAGGGCGCCAGCGTCAAAGCCCTTTTTGCTCTGAGGATTAAACTGGATTAACACATCCCACACACACCTTATTGTACAGTAGCTTTGTTCTGCCGCCGTGCACCAGGGAAACTTCCACAAAGTTTACAAGACTAAGTTAGACTGGCACTGTCTGTGGAACTACTGCACACTTTTCCATATGAAAATGTTTCTAAAGACTTTGGATGACTCCCACCTGTAAGTTATCTAAGAGAAACTTTTTTAGAACAACATAATGCTCTGACTGATTCTAGCAAAGTGTAAGAAACTGCTGAAAAGAAGTGGTGCAAAAAACAGAAGAAAGTTTTGAGTTTGGCACACTGATTTTCTTCAGACAATATAATGTGATTTAATGCACAAAAACAAGAATGTCTAACCTTTGTGTCAGAGGAAGACTTCTCTTTTCTCTATTATAGAATAATTATGGTTGGTTATTTTGATAGTTAAACATTGAAATACAGAAGTATTCAGTTAAGAAAGGATACTATGGGGTATTATTTGTTATTTACATCACATTGTTACCTTCTGTTGGTTTGAAAATTCTATAGTCATAGAAAACAATGTATTAAGTAAAATTAGTTTCAGTTTTGTTTTTGTTTTAATTCCCAGTCTATTCTTTATGTAACTGACTGCAAACCCTTTCCCTTAATAAATAAACAGTTATGGTTTTGTGGTCTCATGCGTGCAGCTTCAAAGGAGGTGGTCGCGACAGCACAGCAGAGCTCCAGTCCTCATGTGCGTGTCACACCAAAACAAAACCGGTCAGACACTTGAGCTGCAGCTGTCCCGGGTGCAGTCTGAGCGAAGCCCGAGTCATGTTTAGCAAACTGTTCATGCCCCTAATGGGTGATCTGAAACCTATTAGCATACTGGCTATCTCTATTGTAAAGAGATAAATTATGTGGAAGCCTCCAATCCTTGTTCATCATCTTCACTCAAAAAACATTTGACACAACTGAATTTTCTTTTGCTATGGATACTGCCTGTATGACTAAGGAATTACACAGATATTAGGGAAAAATGTTAGATGGTAGAAACTTGATTTAGCATATCTCCTCTTTAAAAAGAAAATTGTACAATCTCAAAATCTGTCAGTAAAGACAAATCTTCAATGGCTGTGAATTATTAGACCATAAACCATCAATGCAGTTGACAGCCTTGCACAATACTGTATACTGTTCCTTTGAAAAACATATACTGTATTGTGTAATGTATCTCGCCCTATATCATAATCTTTAATGATTTGCCTTGGGATTCGCTCCTATTGCTTATACTGACTTACTTGTTTAATGACCGTCCATTCTCCACATGCAACAGTAGAACAGTGTTTGTTTTTCAGATAACTTCACTCACCATGTCACAGCACAAGCCTCATTACCGCCTCAACACCGAATTTACCGTCTCGCTCGGGTCTCCGCAGTGAATTGTCGACCGGGTGTTTTACAGACTGCAGCACCAATAATTAGCTACCTTTTCCCCGGCTGTGGCTCATTACGAGTCGACAGCGAGCGGCCGAGATTGGGAAAATGGGTATTGTTAAAGTCTGCTTAATTAAAGGAGCCAATTAAAACACTTATCACATTAGTGCGGTGGGCTCTGGAGGATATTTGCATGTTAACCGGTTAAAAATGAGGAAAGATGACTATCTGTGGCGCCTTATTAGTTTGTGGATGTGTGACTCGGAGCAGCACCCTGAGGGCTACAGGGAATAACATGCATCTGTTTTTAAAAGGTGGGAATTAGCCAGCAGCACATGGATCCTCACCTCACGTGTTCTTCGGTCTTGGAGGCAGCTTGGTGGAACTGGTCTTTGCTCTGCTCGTACTCTTCTTGATTCTGAAAACACAAAATAGTAGGATTTATGGTTATTTACATGGTTTACTGGTATTTATCATGCAAGATAGAGGAACTTTTGGTCTGGAAAATATAGTATATACAGATTTAGATATACAGACTACAAAAAAACTGTAGTTGTCCAGACATTTGGACACATGTTGGACACATACTCACCAATGACGTACATGGACAATAACACTACAAGAAGAACCTCATGTTCTAAGTCAAGAAGAAAAACAAATGATATGTAGGTGATACTGACAAAGAGATATATATATATAAATGATTTTTTTGTATAGCAAAAATAAATCAAGAGATTTTGGCATTACAACAGAAACGGGCTAAAACACGTCTTTTAATGTTGAAGTTTAAGTATCGTACAAATGTGTATAAATATTTTTTAAAAGAAGTTTTTTCCATTTTTATTTTTATTCAGCTCTTTTTGCAGCATTTACTTGTCTAGAGGAGCTTTAATTATTCATGATGGAGATTTAGCATATTATGTTAGCATTAGTTTGAAAGTATCAAGGGTTAGAGGTGGAAAACTTCAGCTTGTGGTGAAAACTCCACTCTGAAAAGACTTTGGGGAATCAAACCTTCTGCCAACAGCCAGTGTGCAGAACAGATCATCATACCCCACCATTCTAAACCAATGCAGATGTCAAGGTTTTACTATTTCACTTGGACAAAAGAAAGACTACTAAAGGAAGCGTTTTCAGGTGAGACACTATCAGCCACTTTGAATAAAAAGGTAAATGGTCACATTTTTCTATAGCGCTTTTCCACCTTCAAGGCTCTCAAAGTGCTCTGCACCAAGGAACACATTCATACACCAGTGTACACACATTGGGGGCTAGGTGGGTTAAGTGTTTTGCCTAAGGACACAATGACATCTGTGTTAAGCAGTGATGTTTACACTGAGAGTGGGATTCGAATCTCCAACCTTTGGATCAGTGAACAAACACTTTCTGATCATTATCTGATTCCTGGATATATCAGATGTCATGTGAACAGTTCCATCTGATGTGAGTAATCGGATTTCTTTATCATTGTTTACACGAGTGCTAGATTTGACAAGAAAAACAAGGCCATGGTAAAGACAAAAATAAAAGAGAAAATGCTCAAGACTGAAAGTTATTTTAAAAATAACACAACAGTCACTATAAAAATCCATTGATTAACTGTCACATGTCACCATGCGTTTTTGATGAGATTTCTCAGATTTCTCTTGGGCTGTAAACACACACCAAAAATCAGATCTAATTATTGGATTATTGTAGTTATCAGATTTTTACTGCCCATGTAATAGTACCCTGGTCATGTAAATATACCCACTGACATGAAACTATAACTGAGAGCATATACATATTACAATCCCAATATAAATCCTAGCGTGACAACATAATGTACTTCTAAACACTGCAGTTTTCCCATAATGCACAACCGATCCCACTCCCACTAACAACTTTGTATTGTATTCAAGCATAACATGATTTTATTTTAGTCGAGTAGCATATAAACCAGTCTGTTGGTAATGAGTCGCATTACTCATCCATTTTTTTAGCTAATTTTCTGACTTTGCAGCGTGCCCAGTGAGAAAAAAAAAAAGAACAAAACAAAAAAGCAAGCAGGCAGTGGTATTATGATAAAACAAGCAACTAATCCTCAACAACTGCAGCCTCTCCTCTGCTGATCCTTGGAGCTTAGGCCTCCCAGCATCCACATATTTAACCAGCAAACCACACCAGCTGGGGAGGAGAGGAAGTGAACGCAAGACGCCAAGCAGAGAGTGGAAAAGGAATAAAGAATGTGGTAAAAGAGGAGAGTTTCATGGGGGGTAAGAGTATTCCCAGTGAATGAGCTAAAACTGATAAACAAAATGAGTTAAAAAAAAAAAAAAAACAGAATGCAAAGTCTGCAAGAATGTTAAAGCTAAATGGCTTATGATAGCATGGCTGTAGGTATATAATAATTGAAGCACTGTAATCCTTTAAGTATATCCAAAAGCCCATTATATTTTTTTATTAATAACAATTATTACGGTGATCAGTTTCTAAGACAACTGTTTTGTGTTTTGAAAATATCCTCATGTGAGAGCTGCTTCAACTTGATTTCATGATTGGTTCAAGTTTCTTGTGTTAGAGTAAGGTTAAATAAAAGGTTATTATCTTAATATTTTGATGTTCTAGATTTCCTCTGGGTGGACAGTTTTAACTATTAAAAGGACCTGTACCTGAATTTTAAAACAGGAAAACAGAATTACTTCATTTTGAATGGTTTTGAGAAGTCCAAAGTTATTCCTCACTTACATTATGCATTCTGAGCATTCTAATTTTAAGCACTTTTTGCCGTGATGGTAATACTAACAACTAGCATGCTAACACACACTTCTTATTAGACAATAAAACAGCAGACTAAATTTGACCTATATACAATATATCTGCACAGGGCCAAAACAAATTTTCTTCAAATACAAGGGATAAAAAATTGGGTAGAGGGCCTTTGAGGTGTGGCTACTGAACGCAATTCTCGATCTTCCAGAATTTTATCTTTGTTATCTTTTTCAATTTGGGAAACTCATTTCGACCTGCTGACTGGTTGCCATTCTGCTGCCAGCGCACAATAGCCAAACGAGCGATTCAGTCCGTTTGTGGGGCTTTTACTGGGACTATTAGGCCACCTGCTGTCTCCTAATTGCTTGCAGCTCCATTCATACCTGCTTTATACCTGCTCATCATGTGCACTCTCACTTTTAACAATAGGCTCCAGTGATTCCCGAGGTTTCTCTTTGTTTGGTGCTTCGCTTTTATCTCAATGAACCAGTAAAAAGGACAAAAACAGGGTAATTTTCAGAAAGGGTGTTACAAACTAAAAGCAAAGCCACTTATATTTCAAAGCCATATGAAGGTTGCATCAATTAGTCAATGGGAATGACATCAAGAACACAGCGGAGCAAGATGGAAAAGCTCTTGGCTCATACACATGGTTGCACTTTTTGTGTGTTGTGTGAGTCTGTGTGAGTGTTTTTTTTTTTTTTGAGACACATGACATGTATTGTTTGATATGGAAGATCTGTACATCTTTTTTTTTCTTTTTTTTTTAACCATAAATGTACACTTTGTTATTACACTACGAGTCAGACGCTTGAACACACCATCTCATTCAATGTTTTTTTTTTTTTTTTTTTTATATATATATCTATGTTTACTATACTTGGTGGTACTTGACATTTTATATACAGAAGACATTGCATTCATGTGGTTCTCGAGTGCTTAGGTTTCCAAGATGGAAAGTTGTGATTCTGAGTTGTTTGCATTTATGTGTTTTTAGTCTGGAAAGTTGGGATTTTCATGCGGCCAATAATCACCAAATCTGCTCATTAATAATGTTTTAATGGAGCTCAACATTCCCGCCCACTTCAAAGTCCGCTGTAGTTTTGGAAGTAAATTCTCATTCATTTTTCCCATCGAAAAATTAAAATACTATGAGTACAAAGGGATCACGGAAGCTCAGCAGCTTCGTGCTAACTAATATCCAGAAGGCAGTTGTTTTAAGTAGTCCAAAGAGTGTGTTTAAAACACAAGATCCGATGAAATGTTTTAATAACTTTGTAGTTTCTTGTTTAGAAAAGTCTTGTACTCATTATTCACTACATTGTTTTATATATATATATATATATATATATATATATATATATATATATATATATATATATATATATATGTATACTAGGGGTGGGCGATATATCGATATTTTAAATATATCGAGATAGTTTTTAAACTCAATATGAATTCTGACATATCGTATATATATCGATATAATGCTTATATTCAATTCTGATTTCGCCGCTTCACTTGTTTGTCTTCTCTCTCGTCGCCTTCGCGCACCGCCGCCTCCCTGATTTTGTTCGCTCGTGTCTCCTTCACTCGTCACTACCACCGTAAACACCGAAAGTTGGTGCCAGTGAAAAGCTTCAAGCACCACGAACCTTTTCCACCATTTACAGACAAAACCATCAGCAGCACATCCTCATATTCCACCGAGTCGCGTCCTTTAGCCCGAAAGAAGCTAAACGAGCTGAGCTGCACGAGAAGTGCACTGTTTATGCAAATAAGTTTCGTTTCTGTAAAATGTAAACACACGTGCGCAAAACTGCATTAAACACATTATTATCTCAAACGAGCTGATGTGGCTCTACAGTCCTTATGCTTTATATATTGTAAAGTTTAGCAATGTAAAGTTTATTTATGCAGAAGATTTTAATTAATAGTCTGCTGCAGTGTCACTTATACAATAGTGTTTGGAAACGTTGGGTTTGATCTGCAGTGGATTGTGGGAAACCTCAGAGCTCCTTCTGCTGGTGAGGAACATGGATCTGTTAAAATAAGGATCTGTTAAAATAAGGAACATCCTGAGCTTCTTCTGCTAAAGGAGCTCGTGGTTCTGGTTCTGGTCTGGATAACAGAGTTAATGCAAAGATGAGCTTGTGTTGAGTTGTTTTATTTATGAATGAAAAGAAGAAAATATGTTTTATTTACTTTATTTTACAGTTAAATTATTATTTATGTAATTAGGGTTTTTTGTAATCTTAAATGTTCCTATATGAACTGCCGACCTCTTACACTTCAGTTAAAAAAAAAAGGACCTTGTTGTATTTGGCAGATTTGTTTTTGCAGTTTTCAGTTTTAAGGGGTTATTTTTTCTTGAACATATATCGAGATATATATCGTATATCGAGATATAGCAAAATATATCGAGATATATTTTTTGATCCATATTGCCCAGCCCTAATATATACACACGCACACACACGCACACACACATAAATACAGACCAGGGGGTGGGCCGTTAGCGTTGAGCTTTATTGGTAACCATCCCAGATGCTAAACGTTATTTGTTTATGTTACCTAGTCATTGTTACATTGGTATTTAATTAGGTATTTCTTGGGCATATCCGTTGCTTATGATATGGACAACACATAGTGAAACTGATTAGACAGGCATCTACGAGCATGTTCGCTATAAATGTTTTTACTATTAGTCATCGTGAGCCTGATTTCTGCTTCCCTTCTAATGATAATTACAGATCCATCTATATACCCAGCTGTCCCCACGATCACCGCAATGCCATGGTAGCAGCAGCATTTGCCTTGATGGCACACTTTAACGTCATTTTCTAGATTGATTTGCTCCGCAATTCTCTCCAACCGTTGACTAATTAAGCTCATTGCTGTTTTGTTGAAGGCAAATGGAGTGAATAGACTTTTGGGAACACGGCGGGCTTTGATGCGTGTGTGAAAGGGCCATCTTTAAACCCACACACTTGATCTAACCTTTGGCTCTGAGCTGACAGTGCCAATGACATTCAGTGAGCCACACTAAACTCTGTCCTGTGGTGGCTCGTATTGACTGTGTGGGCTGGGTGTGGAAGAGCTTTGATATGACTCTAGTAATTGGTGTGTTGTAGGACTGGCGAGGTAAAAATAAATAAATTGTGAATCACTTACAATTTATTGTGGTGATTAGTGAGTGCCAGAGTGTGCAACTATTATTTTTCTTTAATAGCATTTTTGTTAAAGGCCTATATTACGCTATTTTCTGATCTATGTTATAATTTAGTTTCCTCATCAAAGACATACCCAGAGTTCTGTTTAGTTTCATTCATACATGTAAAATCCTCCAGAGTTCTTCTCTCAAACTAAAAGCACTCTCGAGGACGTGCTCCATTGTGTATTTAAACATCATATACCTTCACTAGAATCATTTGGATAATTTCAGCCCAGGAATTACCCATTTGTACAAAACAAAAGGTAAAGGGTAGGTGTTCACTTGAAAACTACCTCTTCATGACATCACAATGTGGAACAGAGCATTTTGAGCTTTGGATATTGACAGCCTAATAATAATGAAGGATTACTCTACTCTACTACAATACCTAGTTTGTGGAACCAGAGCATGAATTATCCACTTATATAAACATATACTGCATAAATGTTTATTTTGAACTTTCTTACCAGTTTGCCATACATTTTCAGGTGTCAACAGTACCTTAACTATATTAATCTATTGGTATGTTCGCTATTTATGACATCAACCCATCCAGGGACTGAAAGTGGAAATAAACAATTTTGCTATAAACCTGGCATTACCTCTTTGTGTAGGTCATTTTTTTTAAGTTCATTGTCCGTGATAAATAAACTAACCTATTATTATTATATACTATTATTAACCTAATTTATATTTTAGATTGACTTAAATACACTATCTTGCATTTTTTTGTATGGTGGAACAAAGTAGAATCAAGTGCAGCTCAAGTGAGTGGTTGCATGTCAACCCTCAGGCTTGGCCGTATTTGCTGAGAAATGTTGAACCACCTGCAAAGCCTGACTGAAAGAAGCTGAGAAATGACTCACTCAAAACAACAATCTTAGGAAAAGATTCCAAAATCATGACCAGTGTCAGAGTTGACTTTTTGAAAGGCTCTGGGACTACATGATTTTTTTGTCTCCAGTTAAAATAAAGACTCTCCATTGTGTGCGCACAGATCCACATGTGCCGCTGTCAGGACAGTAGAGTCAGAAGCAGGTGGAAACAGCCCACAGGAGATAATCATTCTTTCCCGGCTCTGACAGGCTGTTTGACACTGCGTCAGCAGAGGCCTCATGTAGCACACCTCAAATATCTGAACAAAACCACAGCTTTGCCCAAATAATGAACTGTCGCTGCCTTTATTACCCAGCAGATACAAAGCTATGTATTCATGATTGCACACGCACCACTTCCGCAAATATACTCAAATTCAACCTATGGCTCACATGTGTTCCCCCCATCTACTGTTGTGGAATAGATGTAGCAGCATTAGCTTTCTCGTCTGTGCTGAATTGGAACTTTTTTGCTGGCTTGCACTTTCATATGGAGATGCTGGCGCTCTGGGCCGTATGCAGAGTCAAAGTTGAACACTTTCATGCAGTTAAAAAGCTGTCTGCTCAATATGCTGCAGAGGCCTGGATCTGCTTATTAGTTTAGCTTGTTAACAATATCTCTCCACTGAGGCCGAGCCCATCTGGAGATGAAGATAGGAGTTTCATAATAAGTAAACTGTACCAACAGTTTTGGAGTGCATTGTAGTCATTATTGGGAATGCATATTTACAAGAAAGTGTTTTCATTTTGATGCAAATTTTAGTCTGATTTACAAACTTGAGTTATTAAAAACTCATGGCAGCTGGCAATTTAAAAACTTAATCATTTTCTAGGTCCTTTTCTTTTGAACCATTTGATTTATTTCTTTAGGCTTATTGTATTAGAGCCAACATGTGGAAGGCATTCTGTTGGTCTATAGAACCAGAATATATTCAAACTTTTTGCCAAAATCATCCCTTATTGTAATTTCATGGGGTGTTTATTGTCTATATTGCAATTTACTTAAAGGTTTAGCAACATCCAATCCATACTGTTATAATTGTCGCAATTGGTTCAAAAATGATGTGTCTTGATTCAAAATTCAGTTAAAAAGATGTGAGTTTCAGCTGTGCATTTTGAACGGCACACATAAGTAATGATCTCATTTTAGGCAATCAAACAGCCCCAAACTGTGGGTTTATGTGGATTGCGTCGTGTTGTGTGAAAACACACACATCCATGCATACATTTACAGTGGTGCTGCCTGTTCTGAATATACAGTCTCAGGCCGTCTGTCTGCTGCTCCATCACATGCCCACAAAGCGCGCTCTGCAGGCAAACATCCTAAGCTCCTGTGCAAACACAGCTTGTGGCGGCCGTATGCCGAGCTGCCAGTCTGCGCTCACTCTGCAAACCCAGCCTGTTACTAATGAGACTAAGATCAACAGCATGGCATCTGACACTAGGGCCTTCATGTGTGAGCAATGTGGCCCCAAACTGCTCATCGAGGTAACAAATGTTTATCCACGCTGACTCAATCAGAACCCAAATACTCAGGAGGTTACACAAGTGTGGTGGGGGCCGTCTGTTGTTTGAACTGAATGGCCCGGACTGAGAAGAAAAAAGTTTCTTTTTGGATTTTATTATAAAATCCATACCACCTTGAGAATGCCTGATCTTGTCTGATCTCTGAAGCTAATCAGGGTCAGACCATTTCAGTTCTGGGTGGGAGACCCCTGAAAATACCAGGTTTTATTGGGGCGTCAGTGGCTCTAGTGCATACAGTTGTTCAATCGATGTATGCTGGCATGATAGTGTGGTTGTGAAAGACAATGTGGGACAATAAAAAGAAGTAAACCCATGGCTACAATCTGGTGTGTTTCGTGTAAGGTAAGTTATACTTTCATAATCCCTCGAGGGGATGTATTTGCATGTATGCATGCATATAATGATTTGTGCACTGCGCATTAACATGCACTATCCTAACCAAATGAACTAAAATAATTATTCTATGCACCTTGATTAGATTATACTGCTGAATCCTGCAATGCTCATGGAAATGCAACTGCATCAACAACAGAACTAGTTAGCATGAAGCCAATTACAGACAAAGTAAGAACAGGAAAACCATGACTTTGCAGGTTGTCCTCTGTACTTCCACCTGCTTCTAACTCCCATTAGAGCGCCTTGGTGCATTAGCCATGTTAAAGTGGGCATAACACACATGAGCAGTTTGCAAAGGTCTGTTCCATTTGAAAAAGGAGGCAGTGCTTTCTCCGGAGAGCCTTGGTAAAAGGTCCGTCCTGCTGGAGCCCGCTGAGGCAGAGACTTAGCGCTCGCTCCACACCTCCTGCACCTTTCCTCCTCACTAAATGTCACGCGCACACATGAAAGGAAATGAAAAGCTGCTAAGGGCTCTCTGGAGAAGCTAGTCTCCTTTAATCCATGTCCTCTTGCAAACACTTACATCTGCTTTATGCGTTTACCTCTACACTGTAAGGCATTTGATGATGTTAGACATAAATACACTATTATATAATGCTTTTGAGATATTCAAAAGACAAAGGTCTTTTGAAATTCCTTTTTCTCTGTTGAGTTCCTTCAGTCCAGGATTACTGAGGAAGAAATGTGTTTGCTCAACTAATTTCTTCCATGAATAGAAAAAATACCAGAACACAAGAAGGAAATTACAAAAACTAAAATTGAAAAGCTGAAGTTAGTGTTTTGTATGCTTATCTAACAGAATTATACTGTTTATTCCATCTCAAATTCCACATGCAGTATATGTGAAGAATTTTGTGTAGATGCATGTGCGACATACCCTCTTTTCCAGTTGGGCGATCTGTGCTTTATAAAAGGCTTCCAATGCTTTCAGCTGTGAGTCTTTCTTCTGAAGCTTCTCAGCCTGAAAAACAACCATAGATAATATAACAGCATTAATGTTTATTCAAACCACAGGCTATGAGTGTGCCAACATCTTCTCCAATTAGGACTTCTTATTTCAACTATGAATACATAATTTAAGAGTTTGCTCCAGAAATAATTTATTAGTCCAATTCAAATGTTAAAACTAAGGTATACATGTATAAATATTACAGTGGAGTTATCAGAGGATTTGTCGCCGCTTTAAGCCCAAACAGCTCCACACCCAGTAGACATGAAACTAGAGCTGCACTAATATACACTTTGAGAAGAGGCAGTATCTTGGAAACAGAGCACAATGCAATACTGTGGAAACGTACTTTAACTTTGAGTGATGTTGCTTAACAATAACTTCATCAGCTACTCAACAAGGATTAAAATGAGGACAGACTCAAAAGCGCCTGCATATAAAACGTATTTTAAAGCTGGCAAGGTTTACTTGCAAATGCGTACAATTGTGTTATTTAGAGTTTTATTGCTTTAGAATCTGTGGTTCAGAGTAGTTTCTCTTTCTGATTCTCTTCTCCTTCTCCTCCTTATGTCATTTCATTAATTAGATTAGATTAAATTAATAAGAAATTATTAAGGGTACATTCAAGTTCAATTGTACAGCATGCGCCTACACTGTAAATAGAAGAAATCATCTAACCTGTATGCCTTCACCCACCTGTTTAAATCTGCTGTAAAGAGTAATGTAGTTATTTTTGACAGGGACAAGGGCGGTAAATGAGGAATTAGCATTTAATGCGACAGCTCTCCAGGAAATCAGCAGGGTTTCATTTTGTTGTTTTTTGGCAGCACTGGGAGCAGTAAGCTAAGGACAAAGACAGCAGCATTTCGCTGAGGCAATAGCCTTCTCTGTGGCTTTCTCTGCAACAGCTTGCAATCGGTTCCTTGCACAACAATATGGAGTATATATTAGAAAAAATAGTTACAATATGCACTTGCATGTTACCCAGCACTGGTGTACAGTGTAAGAATGTTACTCTTGTTTGATTTTATTTTTTTATTTTAAACAAACAAACAAAAATGACATTTTACAAGGTACCATTATTAATGGAACGCATAGTATCCCGTTTCTGATCATAGAAGCAAAAATAAAAATATGTGAACATTTGTGGACTCAGATGTGAAATTGTTGTTGATAAAGCACACTGCTAGTTTCAGAAGACATCTGAAATGCTACAAACAGTGTGCGACATGGCTCAAATTATACCTCTGGGAATCTGCCTCCGTCCATCCATCTATTTGGACTGTGTGGACCAAAGAAAATTACACCACATGCCATCTCACCACGGAACATTCTGCCACGGATGGTATTACACATGTGGAATTGGAAAAATCATGCTCACAGAATGAATGACAGAAAAAGAGTAATAGATGAAAAATAGATGTAAAAATACTCTTTAGTGAAAAAAAAAAATGTTTTGACTAAAGAAAGTAAAGTTTTCAAAATATAGTTAAAAGTGACAAAACCTTTATTCCCAAGACATTTGCTCCCTGCATTTGAGTCACTCAGTGCCACAAGAGCAAACAGCAGCAACAGTGGATGACAAATCCCGATCTAATCCAGGATCTTGGTCAGGAGTAAGAAGGAGGAGCATTAGCCTGTTGGACAAATGCAATATTGGGGATTTGTGTCTTTATGGATGAAAACGTAACTCTGTCCAGTGAAGCTCAAATCAGCACTTTACATCTAGTATTTACATGTAGCCTACATTATGTTGCAAGACAATGCCATAAACAGTATTACAACAGCAACATTGTAAAAAAAAAAACTAAAAACATGCCCACATGCAATTGAATGACAGAAGAGAAAAACAAAGACTTACTGTGGGTGCAAATACAAAAAAAAAATAAAAAATGAAAAAGACACATTTGCAATTACAAGACAGCTGGGGATAAAAACAACAGAAACGTCTTTGTGTGGTTTGTCAGTTTACTCTTAAATCAGTCTAATGAATTAATTATCTTTATTAAATATAATCTTCAAAAAATGATGCGAATTTGGCAGGGACACAAAGGGGTGATTAAATAAAAAGCTGGAAATTGGAAAAATGACAAGCCTCAGGAGAAATGTGTTTGGGTCTGAAAGCTCGACAAAGGGATGATTGCAGATGATTTCTTGTATTTGTAAAAATGTGTGCAGGGGATATTTTGTACTGGCTTAAAGAAAATAGTGTTAGTACATTTTTCATCTAAGGCTGAAGGACGCGGCAGTGTGGAGGAGGCATTGCTGTTTCAACCTTGTGCACTCTGGAACTCTTGAACTATTTAGTGCTTTCTATCAATAAAATAGTCAAGGTGAAAAATGAAAATATCACGCTATGAAAAGGTGAAAAGACTGCAGTTATGAACCTGCATAGAAGAGAAAAACATGGGCTTTTAGTAGGTTTTCAAATTAATCACAGACAAAGCTAATTATTTATTACATTTATTTTTCAAGGCTATAATTTTTGGTAATGATTTCTATTGAAAAAGTTTGCTTTCATAAGAAATTCTGAAGCTGAAGACAAGTTAAGTTGGCAAAGTAAAAGTAACAAATGTAAAGTTGTAACTATTGAAGTCACAATGAAAGGAAAAGTAACCATGAAAATTCACTTTCATCAAAAAATAATATAATTTCAAAAAGGCAGAATACAAGCAAGTGCGGTCAATAATTAGAACTATTATTTTGAATATGTAGAAATTACTAACACATTTTTAAAATCAAACATTGAATAACACTAGGCTGAGAAGCTCAAACCTGTAAACACTTTCTAGGTTGCTGTAAAGGCTTTATGAATTTTCATTTTCATTAGCTTGATTCAGATTAAATTACTTACTTCATCGGTTTGTATCCAGAACAATTTCCTTCACACTTCTTGGCACCACAATAAATATTCACCAACTAGTTGAAGTAAGTGTTGGTTATTTGATGCAAATTTATTTAAAAATGTTTTCATGCTAAAGCTGGTGATTTGTATACATACAGCACATTTCATGACAAGTAGGGTTAGAACATTTGTATACAGGAAATAATAAAGTGGCTGCAAGCTTAGATTCTATATATAAATGAACACAGCTAACCTGCTAGCCACCACATTTCAGATAGAAAGTGAACATTAATAACAGACAAATCAGGTGCCTGGTTTCCCTGAGGTCATGCCTGCTAGTGTTAGTAACAGGCTTGATTGACAGTGCTGCTAAGCGCTCGCTCTCTGCTAAACCAGTAGTGCGGGCGGGAAGGGATATGAACTTTCAACAGCCTCACTCCCGATTGGCTCTTTGGTTGCTGATGATAGTAGCCTTAATTCCAAATATGGAACTCGCCTCCAAATTCACCTCTATAACTGCTAGCCTTGACTGGCTTCATTTGACTGGGTGACGTCACACTTTTTTGTCTACTTCTTTATACTGTCTACGGCTGCAAACACTAGAACAGACTGTCGAAGTGTATAAAGATCACCCTTGTATGCGTATCAGAAATAAATTAAAAGATCAATTATTTTAAAAAAATGAATCCAACAAAAGCAAGAAAAGAAGAAAAAGGACAGACAACAAAAAAATGGAATGTAAATACAGACATGATCAAAAATGCCAAAAAAAAAAGAGGGAGGCAGAATAAAAAATACAACAGTCCAAACATTTTACAGACACCAGGCTATGTTACAAAACTACAGCTCAAGTGTTACGACTTTGTATTTTCTACCATCTGGGCCATCGTAGATGAAATGACAATGAAGGTAGTTGAGAAAGTATCTTACCATTACTTCTAACTCATCTGCAGTCTGGACAGAGGAAACAGAATACAGTAATTAGCGGTAAGAATAAACAAGCAAAATGTAGAATAGTACATACATTATTGTATTAGGGAACGTGTCAGGCAGCTAAAGAGCACACTGAGTGAAAGCAACTAATTACACTCAAGGCTGTCAGTCTGAAAGCGCTCCAACTCACTTTAAACTCATCAATGTTGAAATGCCGCTTTGAATGCCATAGAAAAAACATGAAAAATACTTTTCTATTAACCTTTATTATAAGAGCCCAAGGACCAGTGCACTTTTGGAGTTTTGTGTGTGTATCAGCGCAACAATCGTCACAAAGGTCAGAGGAGTGCTGTGAAGAAGGCGCAGATAAAGAAGGCACGATAACCACCCACACCTACAGGCAGCTTTGTCAGTTTAAAAAAATAAACTTCAAAAGATGGGAGGAAGAGATGGGCTTAAAACGGTTTGTGCAAAAATAAGAATTTGGAAACTTTTGGTTAAGTGCAAAACAGGTCAGCTACTTGTTATTTGCAAAGAGGGATTGTTCGAATTGTGGGAGATTGCAGTTAATAAAAAAATATTTATTCACAATTTCAGAATAAAATATGGCTAAAAGGCTTGTGACTCAGTTGACCTTATTCCAGACATTGCCGTGGGCACCGCTATCGTCATTCTGGTTGTATTATATTTTGCATAAGGCTGCCAATCTTGACAGCAAAGAAGTTCTATATGGATTATGCAGCCATTTTAAAGCCTCCTAGAGAATCAGTGCAGTGTTGACCTCTTGGTCACCTGAACATTGAACATTTTACACAAATCAGTCTACTTTATATCATAGTTTTAGCAGCAAAACTTTTCTCAAATTCTTCATTTAAATGTATGGGATTCCCGCTTAACTGGAAGTTCCATCACAAAAATGTGCAGTGAAGAAGCATTTACAGACAAAAGTGGGCAGGATGGAATAAGGTCATTAGAAAATGTCAAATTTAAAAGAGCATTCTGGATCACAATGTACAACAAGTGAGGGCATTACCTTGATCAACCAATGGCACATCTGAGTATGACAGTACGCAGGGCTCCTCTGCAGTTCTAGTGTTTGACTATTTAGCATAAATTGTATGCATATTTTGCCCTTATTTTGGTTAGAAATTGTTAGAGCAATGCAGCAGTCCTATTTAAATCAAAAGCCAAACACTTTCTTAGGTGATGCTTGGTGTGAAAGTTTTGACACTGATAAATAAGACTTCTGATGAGACAAATAACAGGTCCCAGACGACACTTGATGACAATATTTTATTATGTAGGTGAGTATTGAGACTAAATCTATAATTAATACAGAGTTCTACTGTCAACATCTGCCGTTTCATCTCTGGGAGCTTATACAAAGTAACAGGCCTCTCTTAAATGAGTGTTGACATGTTTGAATAGTTTGTGTTTCATGTGACAAAGTTCAGTTGGTGGAGCAGAGTGGATTAGAGAGTGGCAGTCTGTCACACACTCCCCTGAACTAGTCAGGTGCCACATCGTACACATCTGCTGCTCTGCAAATTAATGCCAATCAATATTACCGCGAGCACAGTTGTCGTAGTTCTGAGGGTACAACACAAAATGATGAGAAAGCACAGGGAGGCTGAAAACATTAACTGTCTTTTAATTTTAAGGATGGATATATTTAAGGCAAACCAGATGCATACTTCATGATATTCCATGGTATTGGTTAAGGCGATACCGTGGCTGGGCCTTTAATTAGATGTAATAAGAGTATTTACAGGCTGATCTTGGTCTACAGCATCTCATAACGTTTGAACTTTTATTCGTACAAAGCTCTTCAGTGTTTGAAAGCTAAATGACAGTAGCATCACACAATTGGATGGTGATAACTGTGTTTTAAGGAAATAAATAAGTCAAGATATATATTGATATCAGAACTGAGAAAGCTGAATTGGTGCATCCGTACAAGTAAGTGTCTTAAGTGTCTTGCCAAGAGAAACTAAAACAGTTTTCTCAAACAGGAGGGGAGAGGACGAAATATGCTTTTTAAGTTTTCTGCTTTTTACTGCTTTTCTTACATAATTAGTATTAAAAATGTTTTTGCATTTGTTGGTATTTTTATACTTGCATAGATTTAAAGTGTGCAATACTGGGTTGTCAAAGTAAATGATCACTATTTTATGTTACACAAGAGAGTGTAGCTTTGAGTTGTTTTTTTACATGGATTTTTCTTCTTTTACACAATTTATGCATCTGAGCTGTGTCATTTCAGATGTAGTATAACAAAGACCATAATATGAACAACAGGACCTTATAAAAACCTCTATTGAAAGCATGTCTCTTCCTCCAGCCAAAGAACACGAATTGAGAAGACGATTCATCATAATTATCAAAGGCTGCTGAACGGCAAATCAAATCAGAGCACATCGCCAGGGCTTCATAAACAGACCTTAACCGAGGGAAGACAAAGAGAAGAGGGGGTTTGATGGGAGAGGTGAGAGCTACCACGGCAGCATGCTAATGAACAACAAGAGGAAAGTGTGTGTTAGCTTTATGTTAGACTGCTATCTGCTCCAGTTTGGTGGGGATTAGGAAGAGAGAGTGAATTTAATTAAAAAAGCTCTGTTTGGTGCGAGCCCCTTTATGTGGGTCCAGGTTTAATTTGCGGCTTGGTGGAGACAGTGCCGAATGAATCTGATGACTCCCCGGGTGTTCCTCCAGGGACCGGTCTGGGGCCACACTAGATAAGAGGCAGCCAGGCGTGACACTACATTCACTCGCAATGTTCTGTTGTGATTGGAGGATTAACATACCGCAGCAGGGATGACAACAAATCACAGTACATTTTCAAGTGTTGGGACAAGATTAAGTATATGATAGAGCTCTGGAATATATTATGAATGTACACAACTACAGCATGACCAAGGATATTGGTTAAAGTTAAGGTTGAGGTACTCTTTATTGTACCTGTAATCATTTTGTACCTAGACTCACAACTACTAGAGTTCACTTGAGACAGTGGTCATCTGGACACTGTATTTGACCACTGTTAAAACCTTCTCTACACTGAATCACTCCTAAACTCATGATTACACCATGCTGACTACTAGAGATACAATAATATGTTAAAGACCTGCTAAAATACCTAAGGAATGTAACATGATACTCATTTAGATTTCAGAGGTAAACTGCTATTGAAGTGTTTTCTTCTAAATTACTAGTAATGAGTAATTAAACATTATTTGGAAAAAGGGGATTAAAAACCATATATATCGATTACTGATTCACATTACAAAGGGAAATGTTTTTTTGTTTTTTTTTCGTATTGTCTCTCATATTAACTAACCACAGTTGCTTATAAGTTATTTGCCTTTCTGGCCGGCGCAATTCAACAGATCAAAGCTCCAGTATTTTTGTTTTTGACCTGTTAAAGAGTCGGAGACTCAGGGACCATAATTTGCGTGACTGCTGATTTAAAATCACACACACATCTATAAAATGTCTCTGGTTGTTTCTTGCCAGGTGCAGTTGAATGCCTCTCCTTGCACTGTCACAGAGTGTGCTGCAGCAGTTCTCATGACAACATAGACAGAGTTCTCCAGTTGTGATTGTGCCATTTGGGAAATTAAGACTCATGATCCCCAAAAAGAAGCTCACATTTTTACATGCATTTTGGAAAACCTGTTTAAATTGGAGTAGTAGAGATTCAGATTCCCCAGTGTGGTCATCTGTAAGTCCCCACAGCTCAATGTTCCCGCAAAATGCAAAGTTCATTTTTATTTTCACACATTTTAAGGATTTTTCATAGTTAGAGATAGAAATGGCTGTCAAGTAAACAGGCTTTGACTTGACAGATTAGATGAGGGAGTTGGGTATGTCAGCAAATTAGCATAGTTATTTAAATTTCAGTTTGAAGAGATACAAACTCTTCAAACATTTAAACAAACAACAAATGAACTTTCAAAGCAAACCTGTTTTTCTTTTGATACAGATGACTGTAACATTACCTTTAGCAAAGACATATATCAAGTTAAGCAAGATTCTTTTTAAATCTAATTGAAAGAAAACTAGAATAAGAAACAGCAGGTGAAAATGAGGGGAGAGTCAATACAAATCTCCAATGTAAGCAGTGCAGAAAAGCTGCTGTTATTAAGAAGGCTCATAATTGAATACAACAGCTGCTAGCTACAAGCTAGCAGAAGATTAGCTTACAAATGTGTTATCATTTCTTTCAGCTTCAGGCTACTGTGAATATAAATGAAGTCAGTTCAAAGCACTGGGTGTGAACTGTCTGTTTAGAAGGAGTTGCAAAGTAGTGTGTGCTGAATGAGAAAGGAGGAGCCCAAACAAGTGATGACATGTTTACCACAGAAATGTAAAGATTGAAAATCAATCATTTTTTATGTTCACAGAAAATTCACTGTAGATTGCAGATGACTCCTATGTGAAAGTTACAACGTATACAGAATTAAACTGCATTGACCATATATGACTTTTAGCCGCTTTTATTCATGTTGCGTATTATTTATAAAAAATAAAAATATGCATTGATGCCTGTAAAGTAAAGCAAATGTAAAAAGTGGATCACTGACAACACAAACAAAGTCACTTATAGTTTATCTGGTACAATCACAAAATGATAATCTCAGTGTTTTGACTGCTATATCTGAAAAACATTCAAAGTAACAGTACATAGAAGAAATGTGAAGACCACTGTGCCCTGTAACTCCAGTGTGTGGCTCTCTGCTGTGTCTTGGATGGATGAATACACTACATGCCTGTGATTCGTCCCTGTGGGCAGACTGCGTGTAACCATCTGATCGCGACAGCACCAGTCTGTTTTCCCATTACGCTCTCTCCCCCTCACTTTATTTACTCTACCCCGTTTATTTAACACATAGCTCCCAGCAAGCCAATAAATTAACACTCCGTAATAATCTGATAATTACAGGCAGGCAGATCCAGGGAGGAAGAGTGGGACCATATCTGGTAGTCTGTCCGCTCATTCTTTCTGGTGGATTGTTGTTTGGTCTGGTTGTCATGCATTTTATTTATTGCATGTTTTGGGTTTTTCTTTTAAAGTCAGACTTCAAAGCTCAACCTGAACCTGTCCCTTGATAGGACTTCACTTGGATTTCAAATCAGACCTGGACAAATTGGACTCTCTGTGGACTCAACTTGAACCGGGTTTGGACTTTTTGACCCTAATAAAATAAAAGCACAAAAGAAATTCCTCTCTGCTCGCTTAACTGACAATATAGAGGGATTATCAGACTATGTCACTTCACGCTCTACTGCGCACATCTCCTGCAGAAAGAGCCACTGTCCTGTCTTGTATCATGCCAGTGTCTTGTAGGCTTTCAGCAGATTTCAGTCTCTCCTAGGGGGCAGGGTTAGTTGCATCAATCAGGTATGAGTGGATGTCCGGCTACTGAAGTTTGAGACATTTCTTCTCGTCATTTACGCACTCACCTGCATTTAATACGTATGGGTCATTAAGACGTATCCCACTCACTAATGTTAATTTAGCCTCATAACTTATTTTATTACATTGCATGAATCTGCTCTGTTGACAAACAAATGATCTCTAGATCTAGATTTGAATCTTCTCCTGCTAGTCAAATAGATTTTTGTAAGGCATCTTGTTTTTGAACAGTGTTTCCTAGGAGAATACGTTGGTCCCCATAGTCTAAAACAGGGGTTTTCAAATTGGGTGACTGTGAGCTTCCCCTTAGAGTAGGTAAAGATAGCTGAGTCCTTTCACCTGCGGTCACCCGACAGCCTACGCGGGTGCACCTCTGGGCCTGTCCCGACACTTAGTCCTGGTTCATTTTTGGTTAAGTCCTGGTTTAGTCCTATTTTAGTCCTAGTTCAGTCCTCCTGGTTCAGTCTGGGATCACTGCTAGTTTAATGCGCCTGTGTTGCGTCTCCCCAGTGGCTCTTTGGCACCTCGTCTAAAATAAATTGGACTAAACATTGATATAACAAAATTAGACTTTGTTGCTCATTGTGTCATAAACAATGACTATACTGGCCAAAAATGAGTGTTTGAAGATTAAATATAGGCAGTAACTGACATTTACATTCCATAAATCTAATTAATAATTCATATTAAAATAAAGTGTGCCACCACAGTCAAAATCTATGGGAAACACACCTATGGACATTTATTGAACCTGGCCTTGGTTAAATAGATAGCACTAATATCATTTTTATCCCCGTGTTGAATGCAGCGTAAACTGTGGAACTGAAGGTGGAGGTGTGCAGCTGGTTGACTGGCATATCCAAATGTACAAGTGCTTCAGAATGGATTGGTTTTGTTCAGAGTAAAACCTTTGTTGATCCATTTTCTTTCCTCAGCTCCACTATCTGCCTGCGAGGCGAGGGGAAGCCACCTTTAGAACAGCACACACTGGCAGCCTAATAGCTTTACATGCGCAACCATGTCACTTCTTGCAGATTACAATTACTGATACAACAGCTGCCTTATCTATACCTCAACCCCCAGCCCCCTCCTCCTCCTCTCACCTCATTCCTTCCATTTCCTTCAATGCCACTCTGCAGCCATCTCCACATCTCCACAGCCTGTCATTTCACTGCATCTCCTCCTCCTCCACTCTCTCTTGTGCATTCTACTCTGCATTTAACCCTCCAAGGCCCATTCGATTTTTCTATTTCCATGGCCAGTTGTTATTGTTGTAAACATGTGTCACTCTATATGGGAAAGTGCATGTTGAGGGTTGATGGATATATCTCGAAGAGAAAATAGTGTACGGTGTTTCAATAGGGGAAAGTAAACTGCTTGTACAGAGTGTATCTATACTTACAGTCTAAATGAAAGGTCAACACGTGCATTTTAGTCAAATAATGTTTGAATAGATGAGACAGTACAGACAAATTAGGAAAGCTAATAACCAGCTAGGGATGCACCAATCTAGCTTTTTCTGTTCTGATAACAATGCTGATACTTTGGCTTTAAGTATCTGCTGATACCCAATATACTAGGGCAGAGACTGAAAATACATAGTATTTCTTTTTTTAAACATAGTGAATGGTAAACAGCGATCCAAAAGTGTTTTGTAACTTATAAGAAGTTATTTGTTATTTAAAGTGAGTACAGAACAACTTTGAAAAAAATATTACAAGGTGTTTTGAGACAAAGCTGTTCAGTAAATCTTATTGCATAAATTTATAGACCAAAATGGGATACTGACTGAACTGATGTCTTGGAACCAATATCCATGTCAATATCGGTCCAAATATTCAATCCCAGTATCATATTGGTACATGCACACATACACAATTTTATAAAGTGATGCCTTCCCTTCTCAGCCTTCTTGATGCATGAAAGACAATAAACAAATCTAGATCAATATCTAATATTGTTGGCTGCATCCTAAATGGTTTATAAGATATGAACACATGTTAGTAAACATGGTTAAAGAAAATCAGGAATAGGGAAAAAGAAATGGTAATAACCAGCAAAACAACTTTTAGTGAAAAGATCATTTCCACACCCGTGCTATAAAAAGTGAATTTTGGCCAGCTGGGTAGCCTTAAGAGAATCCACTTATGAAGCAAATGGAGGGGCTTGAGTTTGCTCTGATCACAAAGACTAGACTGTGGAGCAAGAGGTCAAGGTCATGGAGGTCTGATGAGACTGGATTTACTTGTGATGAAGCAGCCGAATGAGAAGAGACTTGGGTCGAGGATAGTGGTTATACCACAAGAAACATTCGGTCTACCCAGCCGCTCTTAAGATGAGTACTTTGATGTTACAGTTTGTTAAAATAAAAGTGTAATGTTTCCATTTAATTTAAGGTTCTTCAGATACAATGCCAGGATTGACAAAAGCTCTGCTACTGTATTTATGTGAAGGAGGACATGTTGTTGAGATCTCATGCTTATGGCTTATGTTACAGCAAACATCCATGCAGCTACAAACTGTAGAGGCTCTGCTGTTGCATTAAACTGGTGGTCATATTATCTGAGAGACTCCGTGACAACAGTGCTAACATGGGCTTTTTTATTCAGCTGCGTGTTCTTATGATCTTTTTACAGGCCTCACTGTTATTTTTATGCACACACTGCAGTATCGGACAGGTACTAATAGTCTTTATTTCTGTTTGTTTTTCACATGACATATTTGTGGAATAAATGTGGAATGTACTTTTCAGAACTTAAGGATTCTATTTCATATCCATACATTTGAATACAACGTCTGAATATAAGGTGTTTTGGAATAGCTGTATTTTAGTCATTTACATTTGATTCAATTTCTATGAAAAATAACTGGGAAGATATGATAAATAAAAATACTTGTCGACAATAGAGTGAGTCATTTATCTTTTTTACTCTTACAAATAGCTCAGAGCTGCGTGTTACCATATGTCTGCGTAAATAAGCAGTCAAAGAAGTACATGGGAAAACATCAAGCCATTCAACGCCTTCTATGTATCCCTATAATGAAGCGTGTCCCCATCTGGCTCGGCGCACCCCGCTCCTATTGGTGCGTAGAAGGCAGGTGCGCGCCTAACTGCAGCTGTTCCACTCGGCTTTCAATGAGAAACGTCTCTGTTGCTCCGCTGGCACTGAAGCTCCAGCTGATTACATGGATTTAGGTATAAACAAGAGGTTTGTCCAATCAGAGCCAACATCTGCTTGGTCTCCAGTGGGGCCCATTGAAAAGCCCTCCAAACCAACGGGAGGGATCCCACTGCTATCAGGCAGTGGAGTGTGGCTGCATCTGGGAACACACGACTCACAGGGATCTCAGTTGACTTTTGGTCCCTTCGATTGGATGGGTATGGAAAGAGTAAGATGGAATTGGTTGAGATTGGCTAGTGTGGGGTATTCCCAGAATGGCTTTCACGTCATTCAATAAAGCAAACTTAACTTAAAAAAATGAAATGTTGGCCTAAATATTTTAAAATACTATTCCACTTTTTCCATTTAAGGTGATAATACTACTCTAGACTGTAGGGCTGTGGTCCTTAAGTCATTTAGGTGATTAATTGGTCAGTGGTGTTTTAGTCGACCAAAATTACTACTAGTCCTTTATTTAGATTTCTAGGGGACAACAGCAGAAAGAAGTTACAAAAGTGAATTGAAGTTGCGAGGTGAAGATCTTGTATTTTTGGGCTATTTATATGCAAAAAGGCAGAGTTTAATCTGTCTTCATATAAATGAATATCTTCCTAGTACTTTCTTCTCTATAAATATTTGTTTTTGCATGGACTCCCGTGTAGTTATAGTCTTGTGAGTTTGGAGTCTTGTGAGTTCGGGCAAATACATAGATACACATAATGGTTTTGAGAGCTTTTGCCATGCCCCCTTTTTAGGCAACTAATCTAGCAGCAAGACATGTCTATAGTCAACCAGGAATATCTTTAGTCAACTACAGCCCTACTAGAAGTGTCTAGTAAAAATGACACAGGCCATTTAAACAAACATTAAACATTTAAACACATTTAGCTTTATAAGTTTAAACTGCTTCGACATTACTGCATAACTTTCAGTGCTTAACCTGGGTTGAAGTTGAAAAATAAAAAATTGCTAATTACTTTTTGGAGGCTGTTGAAGTCAGGTGAAAATTTGATAATTGGCTTACGGCATGTTCCAGCTTCATACCTGACTTTTGAGTATTTGAAAATCACATCATTTTTCTGCACTCTAAAAACCACTTGTTGAGAAATCAAACTAAAGGCATGATAATGAAAGGTCATTGAACGCAGAGAGAGTTGATGAACACGGTGATCCTGCGAGATAACAAATGTGACCAGATTCCCAATTAGACAATTTCACACTCCACATTCACACTCAGAGAGACTGGGAAGAAAAGGAATAGATCTGAACTATGTAATATGCTTCTGTTGCCCTCTAGTGTCATATCAAGGAAGATATGAATCATCTCCTTCAATATCACGTCTTTGCTGATTTTTAATACTATATAGTTCTAAAAAGAAAAATATTCCCCACTAACTTTTCGATTGGGGATCTGCCAATGTCTTCTGTGGATATGTCACTGCTTTGCTTCAAATGTTCCACAATATGGCATTAAACAGATCTATCTTACATTTATTCAACAACAGGTGGCTTTATTGCTCAAAAATGCATAGAAAAACAGGCATTCTGAATGTGCCTCTCCACAGATCTGAACAATAACTTGGCATGGTTTGATTTCCATGATGATAGAAAGGTTTAATGTCATACTGTGAAACATTTCAGATAAAGTAAAAAGATCTTCATGGAAAAAAGCAGGTAGTGGACTTTCCACCAGAAAAATTACACAGTGCACCTTTAAGCACACAAACAATACAACAGAAAAATGCCAGGTTACTCTGACACAACTTCACAGTCAGAAAGTCTGCCTAATCCCACCGGGATTATAGAAAAGTATCTATGAAACCTAGTTGCAAATGTAACTATGTGAATCCCTACTGATCGCCAGAGGGTGGCGCTGAAAACACAAATAGAAGAGTGTTATATTGCTGTACGTTTACACAAACATAATAAATAATTTTTTATCCCAGTTAAATACATTTTGAAATACAAAAGTGCAAAGTTCATTTCTGAACTTCACTTCAAGTTAAGTTTTTTTTGAGCCTTACTGTGGATTTAAAAACCTATATATTTGTATCAACAAATAATCGGTTATTGTCGACAAAAGCAGGCCAAATATCGAACATCAGGTCCTGCCTTAAAAAAAAACAAAAAACATATTGACCATACCTACAATATACACAGTGATTCTTTTGTTGTTGTTTTGTGGTGATGTATCAGTCAGGAGGCATAACAGTGAAATGGAACCATAATAGAAGCATGCGTCAGGTGTTTTGTAGAAATCCAGCTCCATCAGGAAGTTAAAGGCCATCTAATAAAACAGACATGCTAATTGTTGTAGAGAACAAAGAACGTGCGAGAAATGTACCATATGCTAATGTGACTTATACCCTTTTTTCCTGCTTTGAGCTGGCGCCAAAGGCCATTAACACATTAGAAAAAGAGAAAATCCCCTTTAGCTCCTCAGTTCCTTTCTTTCCATTCTTTTAGCTCCTCGCTCATTTTGAAATTAATCTGTGGAAGATTTGCCATTAACAAAGACTATTCAGTGTGCCTGATGGCTGGAGTTTGGTGGTGGTGATGGGGGAGAGCGGAGGGATCAGAAGGTTCAGCAGGAAAAAGAGAAAAAGGGAAGAATAGAGAAGAGCAGTGGTGTTATTGTGCGTATTGTACTGTGCTCATGCTGACGGACGGAAGCACTTACTCACCTCTATCTTTTTGTTTTGTCCTCCGTCACCCTACACGACCCTTCATTCAGTTCATATCCGACAGTAGATAGGAACCAATATATGTCAATGAGCAAGAATCCTCCACATATTTTCAGTAGAATAGAGTACAGAGCAATAGGTGAGACAAAACGCATTTCCCACAAGACGAGACATGAGATTGGGTCTACGAGAAGGAAACAAAGCACGATTTTTACATAATTTATGCAAAATGGTAGTTTTGGTCTTTTTTTTTTTTGCTGTCATTGTAGCACTGCTTTTTAAAACTGTGGCTTCTCAAGAGATGTAACAGACCCTTTAACCATTTTTTTTTTTTTTTTGTCTGTGCCAAATGTAAACACAAGGGGGGTCACACAAGATCTTGCCCTATACCTATTAAATAAGCATAATTAGAGGTAGTTGTACTTTTATTCCTGTATTTTAGCACTAGAGATCAACCAATATGTGCTTGTTTCATGGCTGATGCTGATACGGATTGTTTAGGATCCAAAACCAATAACCAATAAACTCTGCTGATATTTTTGAGGCAATTTCTAGAGCTGATGTTGATCATTTTCCCCAAATAGTGTAATTTAAATTTACAACAAACTCACCCCCAAAAACAAAATATCGACCTCTGCTGAAGATTTAAAGCTAGTAACTGATACACCAAAAAGTACAAATATCGTCTCATATATCAGTGTCTATCTCTAGTTGAGTGCCTTCATTGTGTGCTAACTAAAGGTGAAATTTGTATGTTTTATAATTGTACGCCTTTATATTTTAGCCCTATCGTCCCAACCAGCTCCAGTATTTGTTTTGGGTACTCAGCCCATTGTGAGTGAATAAGTTCCCCATCATAGCATGTGCCAAATAGTGTAGTTTAGGCAATGTTCAAATGACACATAGGCCACTTGATATAACCTTGCTTTCTTGCCTCTGATCAAATGCCGTCTCAACTCGATTAATTCATGTTCTAATTGATCTAATTCCTTCCACAAACAGCATCATGGTTGCTCACTGCTGACTTTCCCAGTGCCACATCCTCCATCTCTTGTGACATTCCAGGAAATGTCACTTCCCTCTTCATCTTGTTGGAATTACAGGAAGCGCTTTGAGTCCCATTCATCCACGCCTCAGCTTTATTCTTCCTCTTTACCCTTCAAAGAACTCCGTCGCTTCTTCTTCATCCTCAAATCTTCCTGTTCCCAATTACTGGCACAAGCCTAATCAGCTGTCACCTCTTATTTCTCAGTTATACTTGAATTTCCGCTATTCACTGTTCCTTTTTCCCCAACTCATTTTACTTTGATGTCATCTCTTTACATTTATTACAACTGCCAAATATAAAACTACATGTAAAGCTGTAATATCAGTCCCATGTCTTTGTTCAAACACTGTTAGATCTAATAAAAAGTGATAGAAAAGATGATGATTCTTCTTCAGGGATTCAAGACTGAATCTCACAGCTAATAGCCCTGTACTCAATGTGTGCAGCTGTACTAGGGTTGTCAAAAATATGGATACCTAGATATGTATTGACATAAAAACAATTATTAAAAGCAGAACACATCTAAACAAGAATCAATAATGGTACTAAAAATACACTATATAATAGTAATACACAATATAGGACAACCAGTATAGCGAGACTGACAACACAAAACTGAACACAAAGAAAAGCATAAGAACTCAAGTTGTAGAGCACAAAATTGTCCCCTAATCGCATGGAGGAGCACACATCATCTGCTAGCCCTTCGCCTCCTTCCTCTCTCTCACACAGGCAGCTGACCTCTTCAGAACACACTTTGAGTCATGGAAGGATCACCTCCGGGGTTTGTATACAAACAAGAGGCACTGCTCAAGATTTCAGGAAAGGATCCAGATGGCAAAGCTTTAAGGAAAAGTGATGATAATAAAACTCATTTGATTTTGAACACTAGCAGCAACACGCAAATATTCTAATCTTGTAAATTACTTTTAAATTAGTATTATAAAAAAAACAAAAAAACAACAACAAAAAACAAAACAATAACTGTTCTGAAGATGGCTTGCAGCTAGCAGCTAAAACATGTCAACAAGGTAAATGCATCTCCTACTGTATTGTCTTATTCCAAACCTATTATTATATTGTTTTCTTTCTTGGAGACATCAATAGCTCCAGTGCTGCGTTCCCATCAACCTCGGTGGTCGGAAACTCGGATCTTGGAAACTTGGATCTTAGAATGACGTAATCTCCAAGTTAAATATCATATGTGCATTCCATTTGTCAAGTTGGAAAAACAGTGATCAGTGTATTACATCAAAGTCTCAATCAAGTAATAAAAACTACAAAAGTGCAAATATCAGCCAAAATGCAGATCCAATTAAGTTCATTTAATAACCAGAACATTGTTACAACATCAACAGTAAAGCAACGTTTGAGAGTGAATTTCTGCTTCTGTTGACATTAGCTCGGTGTTGATGTTAGCAACATTAGAATAATAGAGCATGACAGCACATTTGTAACTGCAGAGGCTCAACGGCTGCGCAAGGAGCAGGTTCACAGAAGCAAGTGGACAAGAGGGAGCAACTAAAGGGAAAATAGCACAAGTGCAATCAACATTGTAACTGTTTCTTTATTTCCAAACACAGAGCGCAGCCATGTTGGATTTTCTAACTCAGTCTCTGAAATGTTCTCGGACTCTGTAAAAGTCAGAACTTCGATCTCCGAGGACGACTGAACTGACTAAAGGTTGAAACCACACATGTAATTGGCTCGCTTATATCCATCAATACAGCATTTCTAGTCCAGTTGACAGGAAAGTGTTTAGAAATCACTCATTATGAAAAATCCCAGTGGTTCTGACTTTGTATATTTCTTATCTCTATCCAAGAAAGCCAACATTGTAAGTGTTTGGTCCAGGAGTTTGTGGACATTGTATAGCTTATAGTGCTTCCATTTAGTGCACATATGTAGCCACGCGCACAGCTGTAATTACAAGCCCCCTTCAGCGTTAGCGCGTCCAGTCTTATACTCCACTGGTCATTCTACTCACGACATCCCTCCAGCCGCTTGCTATTAGAACTAGGAATGTGCTGTGCCCAAGATAAGCCTGCATCTCCATACGCGGGAGGTGGCAGGTGGACGCAGAAATAAAAAATGGAAAAGAGAATCACGTGTTGAGAAAAAAAAAGGACCGGCCGGTGTGTAAAACAAGCTCTCCCTTTCCAACAATTACCTCAAGCCCCGCACCGCTCCTATCTCCAACTCCAGCAAACTCTCGGGCTGCAATTTACCGCTTGCACTGCACTGATAATGCTGTCTCCAGGGTACGGAAGGAAAGAGTGATGGGCTGGGAATGAAAGGGGGAGAAGGCAGAATGGGAGAAGAGCTAGGTGAAGAAAATTGTAAAAAGAAGGGAGAGATAGACGGAGAAAAAAGCAAAAGTATTACCATAGAAATTACAAATGCAATCCCCGAGAGCCAATTTACGCTTGTGTCAAACGCGCAGACGTGTGATTTAGGCTGGGGAAACTAAATCACCTCTTGACCCGATACGTTTGGGAGACGGGCAAATTAATGTGCTTTTGTGCCAGTTTATCGGCGAAAATCGATGCAGGCCAAAGTGCAGGGAACAAAAGTTGAAAGGCTGTATAGGAGAAGGCTCACACAACAGCTCCGCCAAGAGGTCAGCGGTAGGTGCTACATCATTTTGAGTAAAGGTACAAAACTGTGGGTTAAAAACTGCAAACATTTTCGTAAATCAGACATTTAGACATCAGACATTAAAAAGCAGTTGAAAGATCAGAAGCTACTATGAAAAAATAATAATAATTTGCTCCCAAACTCAATAATTAGAATAAATAACATTTAAGTAAAACTGGGAAACTTTAGATGCTTTTCTTCAATTTTTGCCATCATGTTATGTTGAAATGTGGCCACTAGGGGGAGTTCAAAGACCATAGATATGCCTAACTGGACTGTGGGATTGCAGAGGCAAACGCTACATAAATAATTGACACTGTACATCTCCTGACCTTAGATATTCATAGGTTTCATCTTCCTGCTATATGCAACATTTTGAGGACATTTCCCATTCAATTTCCATTTTATAATTCTGAATCCCATGGATAAGAAGAAAAAACATAAAAGGTTAAAATAAACCTATAAGATTGCTTCAGTAAGATATAGTGTAGACAACAATTCAATACTGATTAAAATATACACACTTAAACAGTATAACAGCTAGTACCAAAACCCAAAAGCCCATTGGTCCTATTTTTGAAACACACTGTGACCACATTAATAGTTGCACCTGCTGTATATCTTCAAATAAACAAATGAGTTACAGTTAAGTGCCTCAGTTTGACGCCAAATAAATGTTTGCGTGTGTGGAGGTGAGTATTTTTCACATTGTGGGGACTAAAACCTGCGTGTGTTTATATATATATATATATATATATATATATATATATATATATATATATATATATATATATATATATATATATATCATGCATAATACTGCCCTTATGAAGACAAAAATTATGTCTCCATAACGTAAATCCTTCATTACTAGATCAACAATATGATTTCAAGTTTAGACACAGGTTAAAATATGTTAAGATTAGGTAAATAGTGACAATGGTTATGGTAAGAATCCACCTCCAGAAAACGAATGCAAGTCAATGCAATGTCCCTACAAAGCCTGGAATCCCAATGTGAGTGTGTGTGCGTACCAGCGCTTTGGCCTTCTCCGCTTCCCTCCTCGTCTCTAGTTTCTCTTTGCTCCGGGCTTTGGCGAGCTCATCTATCACTGCCTCTTTCTGTGCTACTTTGGACAGTTCGTCTTTCAGGAATTGTTGCTGCTCCTCAAACCTGAAAGATAGACCGACCACCCAGGCCATCAATAAAACGACACACACTGCATGTTGTTCCCCTGGTGAGCCACAAGATGGTGCTATACTATCACTTTTAAAGTTGGAGTGGAAGTGTGGCAGATAAATGCTCTGTGTAAACTTAAAATAATGTCCTAAAAGGTGACCTATGTAACTTTTCTGGAGAAGGGTCAGCCACCTGCTTGTCTCCATGGGATGTTATTGCTTTACCTGAAAATGTCACAGTATGGCAGGAAATGGAAAGAAAAGTTGAAGACTACACTAAAGAACATTCCTTCTGAACTAACATCTCCATGGAGACAAGTGGTGGTGGACTAAACTTACATAATGCACCTTTAATAACTATTTTTTTAGTAAATATTTTGTAGTATAGCAAGTTAACAATATTATTATTCAGAATCAAAATACACTCACCTTCTCTGCTCCTCCTGTTTGTAAGATTGGGAACTGTCTGGAAGAGTCTGCTTTGTTTGGGAATCTACACTTGGAGTTCTTGATGCATCTATAAGCAAAAATCCCATCTTTAATAATTCAGTAATATTACATAAAGCCCTTTTTATTGTAATATTCTTTATTCAGATTATGCCAGTAATAATAATGCCATGCATGTGCTTTTCAGGCTTGTCAAAGTCCTCAAAGTCTTTTTAAACAAATCTCCTGTCTTATTCCATATAAAAACTTCTAACTCTGTAGTTTACATTTGTATTAGTTAGTTCTTTCTCAGTCTTTTCTCAGTTCTGGTAGAGTTTAAAGTATGAATTTTGAACAGAATCATAATGCATGTCAGAAATATTGTAATGTGAAATATTCCCCAAATCTTTCAGCCCTGCTATGAAGTATGCTGTTGTGTTTTAGCGCCCCCTACAGCAGTTACAGATATCAGCATCTTCTCTGTACTTCTCTTAACAATGAGTATGTTTTATCTAGTGCAATAATACAAAACGTGTTGCCAACTTTATGCTTTTCTGTGTGTGTGGAAAAACATAGTTTGTGCCATATGTAACCTGGATCTTTCTGAGGAGTTGTTGCAGTTTTCTCAGGAGCAATGTTGGCTACTCCTTTCATCCTCTGAAGAACATCGTCCGACAGCTGCAGAAAAAATAACACACTGTTATTAAACAGACATTTAATCCAGGGCATTGTTAACTACATGATTAGAAAAGCACAGGAAGAGCTGGTTCATTTGACACACAAAGGGTTAAATCTTTCCCAACCCTAAAACCAAAATAAGCACTACTAGAGGATGATTCACTCTTTCTGTGAATCAAGACTTATGAACGTGTAGAGGGGACTGACCATTTAAAATGTTAACTTTCCTATTCCTATTTTGCATATTTCCTATGTTTTGATTCTCATTACAAACACATTCAGTGCTTGATTGCCTTGTAACATTTGAGTTGTGTATCATAAGTATAATGACAGAAAACTGTATTTGGATAGTAGCTACAGGAATTTGCAGCCAAAGCATAGACATAATATTCACACACTTTATAATTAGTCTGTCAACATCTTCAAAGGTCAAATTGATCTGTTCCACTTTGTGATATCATGTAGTGGTAGACTTCAAGTTAACTTCCTTTTACATTTTGTTCAAAAGACACTGGCAAGTCAAGGGCTGAAATTATCCAAATTATTCTAGCAAAGATGTATGGATTTTAAAAACACAGTGGAGCACTTCCTGTATTACCACGTAACATGTCTATTTTCTATTTGAGAGAAGAAGTCACCTTAAATATGCAGAATTTGTGTGTTAAACATGTGTGAATGGAACAAAACACAACTCCGGGTATGTTCATGATGAAGAAACAGGATTATAACGTAGATCATTAAAAAAATTAATACAAGCCCTTTAAGACAAGCATGATCCAGCTCTAGTAACAGCCTCAACAAGTGTATAATGACAGTGGATTGTATTTGAATAGTTAGTGGAATTTGCAGGCAAAGCACAGACGTATAATTAAAGAATATCTATGCTGCATGTGTGCAGGAGTAGACCAAACTCCATGTATAAATGCATGCACAACGACGCACTGCAAAATGTACACTAATATCATGTACTAAACTCGTAATAAAAATGAGCACGATATAAACGTAGATTAAAAGGGGCAATTACAAATAAAACTGATATTTTATAAACCCTAATAAATAGATAAATCGAAAAGCTATCCACTGTTCAATGTCGAAATGCTAAATGCTAGTTAGCTATGGAAACACTAGCAAAGCCGCCGGTGTACGTGCTTTACGGTCACATGAAGCCAACACGTTACGCCGAATTATTACATTTACACTAGAAATATGGATGGTATGTTTGCCAGTTGTAAAATGTGGTTAGAATTATTATTTTAGCTCATATTATTTCTGTTGTCAAATTTGAACCGAGTTTGGCGTGGGGAAACCGACACCCATGAAGTTGTATGTCAAACTGTCACAGCCCCTGCCTCCCTTTAGCTCCTCCTCACATGCTACATACATGGCAGTGCAGTGTATAGATGCTGCCCTCATCATATAGACGAGGCTCAAGGGAGAAGATGCATCTGACAGCTCTGTTACCTTCCAGATCTAAATAAAAGCATCAAGGCTAATCAAAACCAAGGCTAAATTAGCATTACCTTGACTCCGCGCAGGATTCTCACTCTGTCTTCGTCGTCTACACCAAAAGACACCTTTCTGGTCCTGCTCTCTCCAGAACCCATGATTAAAAGTAAGGTTTGTGAATGTGAATTAAACAGTAGCCTTAAAATGCTGGGAGAATCCTGCTTTTGCCCTGTCCAATG
The DNA here is from genome assembly GCF_026225935.1 of Boleophthalmus pectinirostris. Taxonomy (NCBI): domain Eukaryota; kingdom Metazoa; phylum Chordata; class Actinopteri; order Gobiiformes; family Gobiidae; genus Boleophthalmus; species Boleophthalmus pectinirostris. Next base: position 19,371,284 of record NW_026571515.1, read on the forward strand.
ACATTAGTGACAGATGGGATGGGGGTTGCCAGATCCCGTTTAGTTTATCCTCCTCGTTCTATTGTAACTTTGTGGTTGCCAGATATGTAGTTCATTTGTATTAGCCATGTGTACTAGTTTGTTTAGCTATCATGATATGTTTTTTTGTTTGCTTGTTTTTTCTAGTGCAACAATACAAAAATGTGGTGCTAAGCCTTTTTCCCCTGTCTATTGGTTTGTCTAGTGATCTGGAATTTTCTGAAGAGTCGTTGAGGTCACTCAGGTCAGTACAGTTTTCTCAGGAGCAATGGTAGCTGCTCCCTTACTCCAGCTGCCAGGAAAAATCCAGACTCATCGCTGTACCAGTGGCGGATATGGGTCTGTATAACAAATACAAAGAGATATCCTTCTGGATTTCCAGGCAATTACTCCAATTCATGTAGCAGTTTATTTTACTTTTTACTTTCATTTTGTTATTATTTTGTATAAATAAAATAATAGCCCACACAATCATGGTGGTTTCAGATGAATGTTTATTAACATCTATCAGATCAAATAGTCATAGGTCATGAGCTTGATTATGACACAAAACATCCTTCAACAGCTGAGATGTAAGATATGACCTGTACATCGCAGTGTCCACAAAATCCCCTCATTTAACAATTATTTTAAGAATTAGGCATGTCTTTGTTTCTCAAATGTGGCCCCAATAAAATACTGTATTTCTTTATAAAGCAATGTGATAACATATTGGGCCTATAGACCTAGGTGAATAATCAAATTATAGTAAATATACACACTCCTTTTATTTCTGTCTTTATTCAGATATTTCTTAAAATTCAAAATTAGATAGCTTTGTTTGGGGCAATTGCATTGGGTAAAGACTTCACTGAAAATAGCCTACACACCAGATACACTGCTTAGAAATATGATTATGATTGAAACACAAGCAATCAAGTTAGGAATAATCTGAATAATCTGAAAGTATGTGGTCATAGCGCTGCCGCTGTCTCATCACTGTACCTGGTGGATTCCACCTAAGTCTCAAAGATACTGGAATTGGCTCAGTGACTTTAAACCACAGAAAAAAGGGAATATGAATGACACAAACATATTTATTCCAAAACTAGTATTACAAAAGGTACAAATACACTCATCTTAACACTATATACTGACTTTATCGATAACATTGTTCACATTCCACTGTACAGTGTTATCCAGGACTCAGGTGTGTTGGAGTGAATACTGAACGCGGGGTACAGCGGCTCTCTGAACACTGCCCTGAATGTGTGTAGGTGCTCCCGTCGCCCTTTGGTGCTGTGGAAAGCCAAAGTCCCGCCCTCGTAGTCTAGTGCTATCTCGATCCTCACTGGATGATTGGTCATTTCCCCCAACGCGACGTTACAGGACGACTGGCACACTGTTAGTTTACCATTCTTCCACTGCAGCCTCCAGGACACCGAGTTGTGCCCTAGCCGGCTGTGGTCACCTCGTCTGGGGATACTTTTGTAACACACCCCGAGGGACCACATGCTATTGGCCCCTACTTCCACTACCCAGACGTGCTCTCCGCTGGATATACTTTGCCGGCACAAGATCTGAGGGGCTGTGGTGAAGCGTTCAGGGTGGTCCGCGTACTGTTGTTTGGTGGAGCTGAATTTGACAGTGCGAAGGTCATTGGAGACGATGAGGCTGGGGTGAGCGGTGACCAGGTTAAAGGTGAGATCCAGAGGGTTGAGCAGAATGTGGAGGGAGTCCAGGAGACGGGTCATCTCTGAGCGAAAATCCTGGGTTTTGAGGCCGGCCTGCAGGCGCCTGGTGTTGAGAGGAACCTTTGAAGGGAGCTTGGAGGGAAGGGAGGTGGTAATGACGGCCCGTAGCTTTGGTTCTATCTGCACAAACCTGAACAAATACAGAGGGAAGAAAAAGAGTTTGGTAAATATTTATAGTTGGTATTAGGGCTGAATTGCAATTTTGCTGGCAGATATTGCAATTTCCATTTCATCCATGATTTAAAATTTTTCTTTCAAATTAAGTTTCAGTGCACATAAACATTTGCAAACATCACAGAAACATCATACCAATGTCCTGCATGGATGATTTGACGCCGGACCGTGAAGCCCAGTTTAGGGTCCAGCATCAAATTGTCTGCCTCATGATGCAGAGAGTCTGCATTGACATGAACCCCCTATGCAGACAGTCTGTGTCAACCGACAGTCCGAAATTTTCTAACTATGCATCAAAACGATGCAGACAGCAGGGGAAAGCGACGCAGACAATAAGGGCTGTGACTGGTTCTCTGGACACAGCTCAGTAGAATATGTGCGTTCTTTCTATGACAGAGAATGTGGTGGTGAGATGGTGAGTCTGTGCTTCTATCGTGTTGGAGATGATTTATATTAAACTTTACACGAATGCCAGGTTTAAAGCCTTGCCTCCTCGCATTGTGGCAGTGAATTACTTTGTAGTGCATAGACCTCGATACAGACCCATCAATCCATAAATTGGGCTTTAGGAGCACTGCAAAAAAACAAGACTTTTACGCTCCCAAAACCGTGCTGTCTGAGATTACAATTTTCTGTCCAAAATGGAAGATCATTCAGCCTTAGTTGGTATAAAAGGTTTTAAAGATAGTCATCTCAACAATGCCTTTGCCACAATGCTATTCAGAGTGCTACACATATGAATCTGTTATGAGCCAGGTTACCTCTGACAACCATTAGCACTCATGCACACACCACTTTCATACTAGGCAATGTGGGTGAAGTGTTTTGCACACTGAGGATTGCACTAGAGCCACTGCCATCTCACTTTGGCACCTGGTATTCCCAGTCACAATGCACGCCCTTGCAGTGATCTGATAAGATTAGGTATTGACTTGCAGGTATGACCATGATATATTTCATCTCTAGTGGTGGGCCATCTCTGCTGACCTAAAAAATGATCTGAATCACAGACTGATGTTAATTACTTTATTATTAAATAATTACATATGGTCTGTCCACTTCCTTTCATAGCTTTTCCAGTGGTTGTGTTGTGTGTTCCACACATGTATTTTCATATTAAAGCGTTTGACCAATCACCAATCACAATTCAGCCATCACTTGTTACCAGTCAGAGTCAAAGTCAAAGAAGTGTGCCTGGGGCCTTCACAGTCCATTGTGCAGGCCATCGAACACAAAATAAATGTCCATGAAACTGTTGCTTCAACCAATCATATTTGGACAGTCAGAGAGCGAACCAGCCAAAGCAGCAAACTGCATTATGTAGCTGAACCAGGACTAAACCAGGTCTAAACCAGCCTACACCAGGTCTAAACCTGGTCTAAATCAGGACTAAACCAGGACTAATCTTGGACTTGAGAGAGAGCAAGAGAGCGAGAAAGAGAAACAACACAGCAGGGTGTCCACAAAGCGCAATCGGGCGACAGCTGCACTGAACCCCATGCAGCCCAGTACACTGCGGAGCCGCCCCGTGCGCCGCAGAGCCCAGGCCCTGGTGCAGTCAGGCGCATGGACACACTTTCGGGTCCATCCCAACAAACAGTCCTGGTTTAGTTCTAGTTTAGTCCTGGTTTAGCACCACAGCATTCCTTTCTTCTTCTCCATGCACCGCCCACCCCCTTCTCCTCACTTCTCCATGCACAGAATCTCCACGGCTCTTTATACTGTGTTTCTGTATAATAAGATGGCTTTTATAACCATAAAATAGTTACTGAGGAGTTGATTGTTTCAGAAGGAACACTACTGAAGGCCTAGATGTGAAATGCATGGTCTGGAAAGCATTTTCAATCTAAAGGTACTGTCTGTTGGGCAAGAATTTAAATTGCCTTATTTGCATTACTTAACAGTGTACCATGGACAGGTTTCATGTTTTTGTGACAAATATTTTTGTAAAATACTGTAGTTATAACAGTGGTAATAATGACTTGTGGCTGATGTACCTCTGGATGAAGTTGCAGCTGTCGGTCTCATTGAGGGCCTCGGTGGTGTTCTTTTGGGCCTCTATGAGCTGCTGCTGCTGCTCCTCCAGTGCACTCATACCCATTTGCCAGCTCCGCCTACGCTGACACCTCTCATCTTCCAGAAGGACACACAGGCGCTCCCGGTACCTGAACGTATCACATAACAAAAACATTTTATTTATTTTGATCAGTTTTTCTTCCTGACAAAGTTTAAGCAGTTGTTGAAGTATTTCCAGTACATGATTTACCAAGTAAAATCTTGCAAAACCTGTTGAAGAAAGGAGAGCATTATGGGGCATGTAAACTATGTGGTAGTTTAAGTTGTTTCAGTGTTGAAGAGGAGAGGCATGACGCTGGAGGAGAAATTTATTTACATTACAGTACAAGGCCCAGCACCCGGGACATGAACACTCAAGACAGTGTGATAGTGATGTCTAGCCCAGTTTAATGCAGTCCAGTCTGGATATGTTTCCATTGTAGGGAATATTATACCTCTGATGACGCAGACTGAGACAACAAGGTGGCAGTAAATACCCTGAGTACAGCACAGAAATGGAATTTCTTTAACAGGCTATAGTCAGCTGAAACATGTCTGCTGGGGAAAGCACAAGAAATGTTGTTTCTGCTATGACTGTCTGGGGCTTTGCTTCTTTGGGCACTGAAATAAATAAAAGAAATCCTTCCAAATTATGTTAAATGTTCACAGTCACTTAGTTTGAGTCTGTACTCAGAAGCTGCACAGTTTCACTGAACTTTTTAATGTTAATGTTAGTAATGGAGTTGTGCAAAATGTATTTGCTGACTTGTTTAATTTCTGTTGCAAAATTATGATATGAATGTAACCCAAAATCAGTAGTTGCCTAGTCATCATGAACAGACTGGAAAGTTCTTTAGATCAAAAGCAGTACTGTTGGAGGTTTCAGATTTCCCATACTATCCTACCTGTCCACCAGCCCAGCCATACTCTCCATAATGGTCATGGCCTTGTTGATAAGTTTTTCCCCAATGGCTTCAGACGTGCCCTGGTCCTCTGTTGTTTTCTGTAGAAGTCCTTCAGTCAGTTTCAGCCTGCAGGCAACCACCTATGACACATGGTATTTAGGAAGACATGGTATGGCGGAAAACCCAGAACATACAGTACTATTGTAAAGAATCGTAAGTCATGTGACTTTCTGGATTTCTGTCTTGTTCCTGTTAGGCAGCATTTTGAGGATTAATTTTCATGAACACACACCCTAGCTATTTTTAAATCTGAAAACAATTATTAATAATTTATGTTTTGTTGCTTTTGTCTATGTTAAGGCTTTTGTTTCATAATAGCCTGGTTACAATAGCTTAGAAATGTAAGATTTGCATGATTATGTCTGAGATGATAATAACATGCCATTAGTGAAGATAGAATCAGAAATCTTGTGTAACTGACTTGAAGCTCAATAAAAGTTATATGACTGCATAACAGAAAAAAAAATACTTTCAATTGATAACTAGTACCAGATATGCAGTATACCCATTCATGTATTACACTGGACTTCAAATCAGACGAATAATGTTGTTTTTAAAATATCTGATCAGAAACATTAAGTTAATGAGTTAAAAAATGTTTAATAAAAGTTTTTTCTTATGTAGGCTGCACTGAAACAGAGTAGAAGATCACCACATGTAGTTCAGTAAAAATGACTTTAAGCAAAGACACATTAAACCTAATATATTGTAATGGCCCATGATATTATTATTACTTTTGGCACCACGATATCACGATATTTCAATTATTGTTACATCCCTACTCTTTATACACATGCATTTTGCTATTGTTAGTTTGTCATACCTGTTTTCAATCACTTGTACTTCTTAGCAGTTGCTCAATACAAATTTTTATGAATTAATAAACAAACAAATAAATAAATAACCTTGCTGCGACTCTCCAGTGCCCTCCTCATCTCCTCCTCGGCCACAGTGAAGGTGAGCACGTCATGGTTTTGGTGGTGCCCCTGAACGATGCAGATGGAGCAGAGCACGGACATGTCGTTGGAGCAGAAGTACTCGAGGGGCCGCTGGTGAGTGGAGCAGTTTTTAGATCCAGGGCTCTGAACATTGTCTACCAGAGTGTGCATTCTGAACTGCTCCTTCTCATTGTGCTTCTGAAGATGTCTGGAGCATAGAGACACCTCACACTTCAGGCAGGTCTTCACAGCTGGCGTGGGTTCATCTATGCACTGGTCGCAGGGCGTGCTTAAGGTCAGGGTTGCCACGGACATGCTTGGGGGGTCGTCCTGTAGCAAGTTGCTCGCCCGGTAACTGTCAATGATGCATCTGAGCTTGAAGTTGCTCTGTAGAGACTCGTGACCTTGGTAGATCACTCTGCACTCGGGGCATTTGGAGACAGACGAGGGAGAGTTGTCAGATTGGACATTCTGGTTGATGCAGGTCCGACAGTAGTTGTGTCCACAGGGCAGGCTCACAGGGTCAGAGTACAGTTGGAGGCATATGGGGCAGGTCAGCTCAAAGGCCAGCTGTTCCTCTGGATTGGACACAGACATTGTAGAAAGTCCTCTCTCGTGGCAATCTTTTATGGTGTTTTTTAAAAAAATCATCAAATTCCTTTTCAGTCTTGATACTGAGACGCAGAAACTCCAACAGTGACGGCGAAAAATGTGACAATGAACAAGGAAGTAGCTTTAATACAGAGGAGGAGTGTCCAAAAGCACATGCAGGGTAGCATTCCATTCCAGGAGGCCCGGTGTGATTTTCTGCTAAGAAGTTAACTGTCATGAGGGTTAGTGTTGATAGTGCAAATAGGCCACACAAAACTTGGTGAAAAAGTGTCAGAGCATGTACGTTTTAAGACACCATGGTCCCATTTGTTTGAAAGGACAAAAGACACAGGTCAACCAAAACAACTTTTTTTGTTTCAAACTTAAACATATTTTTTTCTGCTTTTTAGGAAATGTGTTCATTCACCTCAGGGCATGGTTTATGTTGTTACTAATACTATATAACAGATGATTTTCAGAACAGGTTTGTTCAGCTCATACAGTATTAACATGTTTGCTTTGTTTTTGAATCTTTGCTAAAACTAAGGTGAGAGACATTTCTGGGACTTCTATTTTTGGAATGTCTTCTAGTTATGCACAATTTAAAGGATTAATGATGTGCTTATATCTGAATTTTGTTTCAGTTCGTACTGTAGTGTTAATGGTTCGTTTGTTTGCATACAGTGGCAATGAGGGCTCCAGGATTTACACTCCTCAGTTGTGCGCATATCTGCTGACAGTCAACAGGGCTGAGTCGAGCTGTACAATTAAGGTCACCGATCTGTGCTATCTGTGGAATCTCCAAACAACTGTGCAAAAAAGACTTGAAGTTGCAAAATCTCACCAGGACTCTTCAGGAGAAGGACAAACAACTACAAAAAGAAGTTAGTGCATATAAAGAGCTCCGTGACCTGTATACTTCTATAATACAGGAAAATGTGCAGCTAATACAAAAGCTGACCAACTCCAGTGAAGCCACAGAAAAGTCTGATGAAAAAGACTTGGAGTTGCAAAAACTTACTGTTACTCTACAGAAGAAGGAAAAGCAAGTAGAATACCTAGTGAATGCACATAAGGAGATCTGGTACCTGTATAATGCTAAAGTACAGGAACATGTGCAACTAAGGCAAGAGTTTGCCAACTTCAAAAGAGTCAGGGAAAAGACAAACAAAAAAGACTTGGAGTTGAAAAAGCTGATCTCCTGAAAAAAGAGAAAGAGCTGGAAAACGAGGTTAGTGCGTATAAAGAAATAAGATATCTGTATAAGAAGTCAGTGGCAGACACTGTCAAGCTCAAACAAGAGCTGTTCAACACCAGGAAAGTCAATGAGAAGTTGAAAGAAAAACTTAAAGAATCTACAGTGGAGACTCAAACCACCTGTAATGATGTTAGTGTAAATCAAACCAACAATGAAAATGAAAAACTGTCCAGGAGGGTGCAGGAGCTGTCTTCGGCACTCTTTTCAGCGTAAGAGGAGCTTCGTCTCCTGAAGCTTCATCATGTGAGAAATCCATTTGATTTGGCCTTTACTTAATACTTATTCATGTTTTATTGTTTTTTTTTGTTATTGTTATTTTCACATTGTTTAATTCAGATGCCAGTCATATAAAATACTGCGGTGGCTTGGTTTTTTTATGCAGAAATGGGTAAAGTGAATGTCCAAAAAATAATATAATACATGATAAAAGGGAATATGAATGTTCACTTTTTCCCCTCTTAACTATGATTTATTGCCTGCTGGAATCAAATGTAATGAGAAAGAGAAAGATACAGCTGAACAATATATCTTAAACATATTAATATTGCAAAAAAAAATAAAAATAAAAAATCAATAATCACAAAAATAAAAATACAATACAAAGTTTTCCATAAGAAAAGAAATGAGTTTTTTGATGCAAAAATAGTAGATTTTATTCACAATTTTCTTAATGTGTACTCCTTTAACCCAGTTTGGTCTTAGTATAAGTTTTAATTTGCTGAACTTACTGAGTCAAAACGTAAATATTGATATGATATAGTTTGTTATATATCATGTAGTTATCAAATATCTTTATCTCATATCATGTGGCCCTTATTAAATGATCAGACTACACATTGCATTCATGTTTACTCTGTGTGAGGCTGCATGATAGTTTGGTGGTCATACAGACGTGGACAAGATTGTTGGTACCCCTCTGATAATGAAAGAAAAATCAACAATGGTCACTGAAATAACTTGAAACTGAGAAAAGCAATAATACATAAAAATTTACTGAAAAATAACCAATGAAATTTTTTAAATTGTTGTTCAACAGGGGGGAAAAAAATAAACAAAAAACTAATGAAACTGGCCTGGACAAAAATTATGGTACCCCTAGAAAAGATTTTAAGTAACTGGACAATATAGGGACATGTTAAATTTAGGTGTGTCTCTAATCTGCATCACAGGTGTCTTCAAACTTGTCCTCAGTCAGTCTGCCTGTTTTAAGGAGGACATGTGTCATTGTGCTGTTTGGAGACATGATGGATACAACACTGAACATGGACCAGAGAAAGAGAAAAAGACAACTGTGTCAAGAGACCAGAAAGAAAATGATAGACAAGCAGATTAAAGATAAAGGCAATAAGACCATCTCCAAACAGCTTGATGTTCCTGTGATTACAGTTGCACATGTTATTCAGACATTTAAGGTCCACAGGACTCTAGCCAACCTCCCTGGACATGGCTGCAAGAGGAAAATTGATGACAAATAGAAGAGTTGGATCATATGAAAGAGCTCAGAACAACCTCCAAAGAAATAAAATCTGAACTTAAAGGGCGAGGATAAAAACATTAAAATGAAATGGGCCTTGCAATGTGCAGTATGTCCCTACAGTCACAAGGTGGTGTTATAACACAGTATGTACAGTCAGATCAGGTTCACTAAGCTCCAGGAGAGCCACATCTTATTTTCTGCCAAGTCCTTTCAAAATTTAGATTTAGATTAGATTTATTGTCATTGTTCAAAATACAACAAAACTTCAACAGAGCAAAACTGCAGCAGTAAAACTAAATACATATAGACACTTTCTAACATCCATACCAATAAAAACATGAAATAAATAAATAAATACATAAATAAACAAATAGATAAATAAATAAATGCCTCCAGAAGCACAGGTTTCTGGAGCAAGTCCACTGCACATGGGTAGAAGTTGTTGTGCAGCCTGTTTGTGCATGTGAGAGGAGTCTAAAATCTCCCTGAGGGAGAGTACAGAAGAGGCAGTTCCCAGGGTGTGTGGGGTCCTGCAGAATGTTGGAGACCTGAGGAGTTGATGGTGGCCAGGTTCAGGAGAGAGGAGCCCACCACCCTCTCATCTGCTCTCATCACTCGCTGTCGGTCCTTCTTTTCAACAGTTGTGCAGGCTCCATACCATGATGTGCAGCAGTATTTCAGAATGCTTTTGATAATACACCAAAAGAAGTTGACCAGCAGCTGCTGGGAGAACCTATACCTAATGTTTTGAAGTGTTCACAGACTGCTCTGCTGGGCACACTTTATAATGCTAGAAGTGTTTAGGCTCCAGGTCAGGCCCTCACTGATCTGCACACCCGGGAACTTAAAATTTGGGACCCTTTCCACCTCCTCCCCATTGTTGCACAGACCATTGTGATGACACATTTTTTTGTTGTTGCTAGGAGTAGAGCTCAGGGTCACTACATGTGTACATGCCGCCCGTCATCTTATCCTAGTGCAGCTCCTCATTATGCAGGGTAAATGCCTCATTTAACTAGCCAAATGGTCTGAATTAAACCCAACTGGAATAACTTCTCTAACACTCTAAAATTAATGTATGTAACATGTACAGTTTATATTTGTATTATTATATGTCTTGTTTGTAAAAATAATAACTATTTGTACCATTAACCATTAACAGTAACACATTTCATACTTCCCTTTCGTTTTATTTTATTTTTGGATTTATCATCTATCATTGCAATTAATTATTGTTGTTCTGTACCACTGCTGAAACAATAATGGCACAATAAGTAAAACCCCTTAAAGCTGACTGTCACAAATATGCAACAAACTGTTTGGATCAAAATATAAGCTGAGATAGACTCCTTGGACTCTGCTGTGATGCTGCAGGACACCAAGAAGGAACACTTTTGGCTGATGACCCTCCCTGACCAGTCCTCCTGTTAAACTACACTGAGACCTTTGACTGAAACACAGAGGTATCTGAGAAGCACAGTTGATATGTTGCAGCAAAACTGTAACTGTTTGCTGCAGCAAAATGTGAAATTCCCTCAAAGTCAATACAATATTTCTCTCTCTTACAAAAAGGCCTGATAGTCAATATAAGGAAATATATGGTAGCCACTGTGCCGCCATATATGGCCTTTGGGCTAACTAACAATTTGTAGCAGAAAAAAACTTTGTTTTATTCTAGTAGGAATGAGTTTTGTAATGTGACAAGAGGTAAAACAAAAGATAGTTGATGTGCAGAAGATCTTAACGGGTCTGTGTCCTCCACACTGCTGCATCTGTGCAGCTCAGTATATCTACAGCGTGACATCTGCGATAAATAGGCTTCAAGGAGAATGATAATCAAGATATTTTGAAAATTATTTTATAGAAATTTATTATTTTTTTCTGATTCTCCAGAATGACTGTATTACACCATAGAGAAGAGAAGAGCAAAGATTATAAACAAAAAACTACCCCTGGAAGCCCAAAGGAAGCCAGAAGCTGCCCCCAGAGTTACCACGATCCCAATTTCTTGCCCATAGGTGTCTATGATTAGAACCACTGCTGTCACATAAATTAATCCAGCCAGCACCACTACAAACAAAACTTCTACTAAGGAATTTGATTTACTTGAAAGGGTAACTGTAGCATAAACTTGTGCTCCACAAACCAAAGCATCAACAAAAACTAAACTATGTTTAATCACAATTTTGACTATAGAAGCTTTTAAGAGAATGCCTCCAACTATGACTCCAGCAATAAATGAAATAAACCACAGTTGTGCTTCCATTCTTAGATAAGATTAAAGTTAAAAGATGAATAATTGATTTAAAAGTTATTCCGAATGTAGATGTAGATGATCTGACAGTCTCCAGAGTAACCTAGAGCAAAAAAAAAAAAAGCACAAATGTTAAAGTGGTAGCCTATAACTGACAACATTTGGGTCAATGACTGAAACACTTCTGCCAGGTACTATTTATCTATCTATATATCTATATCTATATATCTATCTCTCTCTCTCTCTCTCTCTCTCTCTCTATCTATCTATCTATATCTATATATCTATCTATCTCTCTCTCTCTCTCTCTCTCTCTCTCTCTCTCTCTCTCTCTCTCTCTATATATATATATATATATATATATATATATATATATATATATATATATATATATATATATATATATATATAATATATAAAAACAATTCAATTTCACTCTGTGTATGTATGAAATACAACACCAATGATGGCGCAGAACTATAAAATCTATGTACTTCTCTAACTTCTTGGGTTCTTTTTTAAAGACAGTACAGTAGGAGGTGTGTTTACCTTGTTGACACGTTTTGGCTGCTCGCTGCAAGTCATCTTCAGAACTGTCACCAGTGTTGGTGGTGGCGTGCCGTTTATCAGCTGTTGTTACTTCCTGTAGTCATAGTCAGCCTTATTGACCTGGCAGGTCGCTCAGACTGACTACATAAGAAGACAAAATGAACATCTTTGATTTAGTAAGAAGAAGATTTGGTGCCAACACCGGTGACAATCCTGAAGATGACTTGCAGCGAACAGCCGAAATGTGTCAACAAGGTAAACACACCCAAGAAGTTAAAGTACATAAGAAGACAAAATGAACATCTTTAATCTATTTATTTCAGGACAGAGGAAGCAATTGTACTTTTAAACATGGTTTTGATGGCGACATTAAGATGCAGGCCTAAAGCAATGATGGCCCCAACTATGGCCCCAGTAACAAATGTAAAAAAAGACACGTTGTTCATCCATTTCATCCATTTTAAAATACAAAATATAGGCTTGTATAGAGCTTTATTCAGCTGAAGGTTTTGTAGAAAGTGGATGATGGGTGATGATCAAGGTTAGGATTGTCCAGCTGCCTCCAGTTACACCTAGAAAAAAGGAAAAATGTGTTTTCTATGATATCGTGTTGAGACAAGCAAACGAGTTTGTCCACCCAACCACACTAGTAACACATCCCCCTGTATATGTTATTCAGTGGGTAAAGTCGTGGCCTACAGCTGCCAACATTAGGGTCAATGAGTTGTTTCACTCATTGACCTAACAACTACTGTCTTTATTCTGTTATACTATATGTATAAGTTTGATGTCTTAAAAGTGCAATGTGTAACTTCTGGTGGAGGGTCTGGCACCCGTTTGTCTCCATGGAGATATTGTATACTGTTTTGCCTTGATTATTCCACTTGTTAAACATAATGGAGACAGTTTAAAGATTAGATCTATGGAGAAGCAAGCCTGATGCAGTTGTTTCTCTGCCCTTACTCTGTAAGGTTCTATGAGCCAAGCAGCTGTGAAACACCTGTTGTCTTTAGTGTCATATGAACACAATCACAAGGTCCACATTTGTACAAAACACTGGATGATGATAATTGAACCTGGTGCCCATCAGACAGTGGCTGCTCTTGTGTAATCCAGAAAACCACGTTGAGAGGAGAGCACACCATGTTTTCAGAGAAGAACCAAGAGAAACAGAATAACGAGTAGTAACTCAGTGTAGTTCCTTTTTGTGTGATTTTCCCCCAGGTTTGTTCCAGGTTTCCCAGTGCAACAATGGCAATGGCAGGTGCATGGACTGTGGGCCTGTAGGTGAGCGCAGTGATCTCCACGCCAGGTTCCAACTCCTTCGTAGCAGAGCATATTTTAGGAGAACAAACTTTTGGAGTAGTTGCGCTGTGCAGGAAGGACAGCTCCAATCAGACTGTGGCTCTAAAATTCATTAAAGACCAGAGGTACGGGCAGGACACAGAGGGCCCTGAAGTGCCTGAATTTGTCCTGAATTTGTCCTAAATAAAAAGAAAAGATCATTATAAAAAAAATACATGATCAACAAATGTATGTATATATTTTAATAATAATAATAAAAAAAAAACTATTTCACTATAAAATGCAACTATTTCTAGCTTGAGTTTGTGACAACATTTGGGTTTTATTTATAATTTTTATTTAAAACCTTTTATTAGGACAAAAGTTATTTCTGTCGAGCTTTTTCCAAGAGTTTGACTGTGAGGTCCACTTCATGGACCTGATCCTGAAATTGCTCAACGTCAATCCTAAAACCAGGAGCTCCCCAGATGAAGTCCTGTAACATCCTTTTATCAAAATGAGTCACTTCGCAGAAGTCAACACACAGCAGCAAGGCTTTAGATCTGGGTTAGTCCTGGTTTAGTCCAGGTTTAGACCTTTTTTAGTCCTGGTGTAGATTTGGTTTAGTCCTGGTTTAAGTCCTACTTTAGACCTCACTTACTACTAGCCTTGAATCAAAGCTACATTTTCTATTATTTACAAACACGATGCTGAACTAATTTTCTCTAAGTAATTGCAGAGACATCCTGGACATAAAAAGACAAAAATCTGAACCAGAGTCTAAATCAGAGTCTCAATCAGTCCAAACTGGTCCTGATCCTGGACCAGATCCTGGCCAGTCCAATCCCTGGACTGATCTCAGAGGAATCTAATAAGGAGCAGACCTTTGTCCTTCATTTATGCTAACTCATCATTTTCACTGGGTTCATTTTATTTGAATGTATTTCATTTTAGTGAACTAGATAAAAAGTAATTACAATAACTGAAACTATGACTAAAATTACATATATTTTTGTTGAGTGAAAGTCATTCTATATTTATTTCGATGAGAAGTTGAAATCAATGAGTGGAGTAAATAAGATGAGATTTTTGTTGATTAAAACTAGGTAAGGAACAGAGTGGACATCGGACTGGGGTAAGTACTGATGTAGATCTCTTTAGGGGAGTCAGTCTGTGGTACCGGCTTGAGTCTGTAGGGGGCGTAACATTAGATCCAGACTGCGCTTTCTAACCCTGTTCTGCTTTGGTGTTATGATGCAGATGTTCAATTCTAACAATATTTTATTCATAGTTAAGGTTAGGATTAGGAACAGGAATTTTGTTTGGAATTAATGTGGGGCTAAACACCTAAAAAGAAGAGCGTGTGCAGAGGGGCGGAGTCTGGAAGTATAAGGAACAGTGTGATTGGTCGAACACGTATCCACACATCAAACTCCGCCCCTGTAGCCAGGTCTTTGTTCGTGGAAACACGTGACTTTAATCAGGGCAGTCCTGCCTGATGTCACCAACTACTGGAAATTGCAGCTTCCACTCAAGGCAGGCCATACTTAAATTTAGGTGTTTTTGACCAGAAAGCCTCAAATTTAATTAGTGTGTACTAATGTTGTCAAAAAATACACAGGTCAGTAGATAATGCTCTTAAAATACCACATAATGTACACAGTTTAGTAGTAAAAAAGCAGATTTGGTGTCCAGTTGCAGCTGTCAGAACTGTCAGGGGAAAGTGAGACTGCCCCCTGGAGGTGAGACAGAGAGATAACAACACCATAGTACATCTGAAGAAGAACATCCACCTGATGCAGATCTCTTTAAGCAGACCACAGTCAGTATGCTGGCTGGGTTCTGCAGGGAACGCCATATGTGAACAGTCACAGCATCACACTGTCCCCTGGAGGACAGAGAGGGTTTGTGCGATGGTGGAGCAGAACTGAAGCTGGGCAGAGAAGTGATGGAAGAGGAAGGCCTCTTCTGCAGTGGAAACAATAACAATGAGGAGCAATTTTCAATCAATAAATAATAAATACATTTTTAAAAACTCAAATTTACTTAAACACTGCTTTTTTTCAACTTATTTTTTTTTTTTCCCCACTGGTTTGCTTTGGAGAGGATCAGTACTGCCCTCAAGTGTCTCCACTGTCTAAAGTGAAGGGGGTCCATAGAGGGTTCTGGAGGCTATAGTGAGTGGACAAGAAAGAAATGAGATGATTGGATTGGTGGCTCAAGGCGGCAAAAAGAAGATATAATATAAAATAATAACATTTCACCAAACACTGACTGAAGAAGAATAAGAAGTTAGTTGACATGAGAACAGAGGAAGCAGTGGGCATCTCAAAACACTAAGTCTGGGTTAGTAGATTTCCAGGTTTTGGATGTAGTTAGCAGATAAACTAAAAGGTATAAGCTACAACTATAGCACTAATCTATAATGGTACACTTTAGTTCAATATACTATTTTGGGAAGTAAAACAAAATGATCACAGGACTCATGCAGCACTCTTTAATGTTTTAATGCAAAATGTTAAATATTAGAAACATAGTCTGGTAAAAATGTCACTATAACCAACCAAGTCAAGAATGAGTCCAACATATATAACGGCAAATGTGGTGAACAGTTTTAAGTTACCCCAGGTAGCTATGAGCTTCCCTGAGGCTGCCCCCAGTGTTACCACCAAACCTGCTGCTCGTCCATAAGCCTTTATGACGGGTACTGCCACTGCCACATACACACACACAGACACTGACACCATAAACACAACTTCCTCAAAGGACCTACATTTGTACAATATTTCTGTGGTAAAACTATATAGACTTACTCCACAAAATATAGCATCAACCAAAACTAAAGTATTTTCAAACATGGCTCTGATGGTAACATAAGGACGCAGGGCTAAAGCAGTGATGGCCCCAGCTATGGCCCCAGCAATAAATGTTATAAAAAACAGTTGTCCATCCATTCTTAGATTTGAAATATTGGCTTCTGTAGAGTTTTATTGAGTATAAGGTTCTACGGGAAGTATAGAGCTGTAGGATTGTTCAGCTGCTTCCAGTGTAACCTAAGAGAAAAAAAAAACAAAAAACTGAAAAACATGTTTTTGTCGACTCAATATATAGAATTCATAAGTTAATAATAGCTAATCTAAAACACGATTCGTTTTGACATTTAATGACAAAAACATCTTGACACTTTCACCTATAAGGATACAATAGTTGAAAAAAAAAAAAAACAACAAAAATTTGTAAGTTAGCAAGTATTTCTAACAAATAAGCCACTCACTTTATTTGTTATATCTATATTTGTATGATGTCTTACTTTGGGCTATTTTTGTAGTGATAAATGATGAGCATGTTAGTTCCGAGAATAGATCCTTACCTCCAACAAATTCTGCTTTGTTCCTCTACAAAAACAAAACAAATTAAAACGTGATCAACTTGGCTTGATTGACTTGATCAAATGTGTTAATTAAAATAATGATTTACAAACTAATTTAAAGTTTAAATTAGCACATTAAAGAGACTGAAATACACCTTACCAAATCATCAAATGGCTTTAAAAAGGTGTAAGTCATTTAGTCATGGTTATTTTGCAACCAGAGGAGGTTAAGGTCCGATTTGTAATAAATGACTCAGGTCGGTGTGGCCAGAACAAACGAAATAAAACCAAATGTTAATAATTAATTAAACTATACATGTACAATGAGCATAGAGCTGTACACGTTTTATAAAGTGCTGCCATTGATCCTACAGACACAAGTCCGCAGGCTCTCAACTACACTCTTGACAAGTTATTCTCAAACTTGGGTCCCTGGACTGTCTTCTGGTTATTAGAGATTTTTGTTATATAATTTTAAACAATTAAAGTTTTGATGACAACCAATAAATAAACAAAAAGGATTCATCTTCACTGTGTTCATTGGCCTCAGCCTTCATATCACTGCAGCCTCACACTTTATTCATTAAAAGCTACAATGTATTAAAACTCATGAGCAACTCTGTGTGTTCTTTTTGAGATAAAAAGATTTGGTTTTACTTTCACATGTTTCTGTGAGCATCTGTCTCTTTCTTCAGAAGCGTTTGAGTGTTGTGTTGTGTCAGTCATCAGATGATCCTCCTGGACGTGGATGAGCTGATAACTGACACAGCGATCAAACATCTCAAGGTAAAAAAACAAACCTTTTTATCCTAAAAAAAAAAAAAAGGACACACAAAGTTTTCTAACAGAATACATAATGAATTTCATGAATGAACATATGGGCGAATTGCGCTCACTTTGAACATTTGGATCAGATCTCTGTTGACATCTGGCAGTAGTGGCCAGTAGAACATGTTGAAATGGTTCATTACAAACACAACTATAAGTAACATGACACTAACATTTAGATTCCACAGTACAGGATACATGAATGAAACTCCAGGTACGTTTTGATGAATTAAAACAGAATAATAATGAATAAAAATACATTTAAACTCTACAAACTCTAACTAATGTATGTAATGTAATGTAGAAGGTTTGAATGTCAGGAAGGAAGATTCAAATGTTGTAAATAATGATTCCTTCTCAACTCTCTCATTTTGTCATTTTACACAGAAGATCATAACTCAGAAATATGAGCCGCTATCTGTCCGTGTTAGCATTGTGAAGCTCACACAGTGAAGAGTGCGAGCCAGTGAAAGCGTGTGTACACTAGCGCCACATGCGATAACATTCTCCCATTTCTTTTGCTGGAAATATTTATGCTCCATCCTCATCTGAGCGTGCAGTTCAAACAGACCGGGCACCCTGTTTCCAGACGCACTCGGCCTCCCGGGGGGCCTTCACCTATCAAACAAAGCATTGTACATGAACCCCACCCCTCCCTCCACACTGCCCCTTTCCACTTGTGTTTATATCTAGAGCTGATATCCATTTTCCAGTTCACGTATTGCTCCCAGGTATTTATTTTTAGCCAGGAATAAAAGAGTTTGAGGAGTTTGGTGAGATGTAAATAGTTGTGATCAGGTGCAGGTGTCCGGGGCCCACACGGCACTGCTCAGATGATGTTTAAATATAACATGAAAAGGATCTGGACATGTTTTAAGGTCAGTTTAGAGCAGCTGAAAAGAGAAGGATTCCAAGTTAATGTAAAACAGATTGACGGTAACACGCCATTGTCAGGATAAAGAAGTGGACAATGGACTAATAATGCACGGTTTGTATTGTGGACTAAGATCTGACTTCAGATCTGGTCCACTGGCCGTGTGGTGTTGAAGGATGGGTCAGACAATACATTTTCTCAAGGGGACAGTAGAGTGGGACAAAGCTCTTTTAGCCTAATATAACATCACAATAAATTACTATGCTTTTACTAAGTTTTTATTCTGCAAAATAATCTTTCTCCTTATTAACTTTCTTGAACTTTCATATTTATTTTATTTTGTGCATTTGTATAAAATAGTTAAGTAACTATGATCATATGTAATAATTACATTTCAATGAAAATTATTTGTCAAAATTAATTAAATACCCACATTCTCACTTCAAGGGCTTACTGTACATTATGCTTTTTTCTGATCTATGTTACAAAGTTGTTTCCTCACCATTTCATTCACACATTTTTACCACTTAAATTCTGCATATTTAGACAGAGTTCTTAATTCAGACTAAAAGACTTTGTTCAATGTCATGTGGAAATACAGGAATTGCTCCGTTGTGTTTTTAAACTTCATTCACCTTCACTAGAATCATTTAGATAATTTCAACCCTGGAATTACAGATCTCAAATAAATAAAAGACAGTAGCTGTTAACTTGAAAATGACCTTTTCATGATGTGTGAAAAATCCCTCAGTGGTCCAGGTAGAATCCATGGAAAAGGAGAAATCTAATTTGTCAAGTGGACAAAGTTTATTTATTTTACTCAAACAAATAAACTTTGTCCAGTTGACAAATTGAATTTCTCCTTTGTCATAGCTTTTCATGACATCACAACGTGGAACAGAGCATTTGCTTTAGAGCTTTGAAGATGTGGACAGACTAATAATAAAGGATTTCTCAAACAAAACACCACTCCAGGTAGGTCTTAATAGAGTCAAACTCTGACAAGTAAATTATGTGTGATATAGGAACTTTAAATGATAAAGAAAAGTTCAAAATCATCCTGAAATTTTTGAGGAAAAAAAATGTACAGGAGAAACCATAGGCACAGATTGGTTGCCATATTTCCGTCAGTCGGTCACAGGGCAGCTGTGACGTAGCTAGCGGAACCGAATGTGAATTAACATTGGCCTCCTCAGAGTACTGTATTCTGAATACTTGGAATATTTTTACATCGAGTTGCATTTCAATTCTAGTTAAAAAATACGATATATAATTACAAATATCTTATTATTGCTGCACCATATGTTATGCATTAATTTATATTTAATTTGAGAAGGAAAATCGCACAAGCACTCAACAAAAAAACTGCGCTTTCTTTTTTCTCACGATTACTGTGCAGTTTAAAGCCAAAATGACATGATGAAATACAGCCATGTATTCCTTTGTAAAATATATTGTATTGAATTTAGTATAGTAACCAGAATTCAGTTACTCAAAATTAGTTCTCAGAATAAGTTTTTTTGATACATGTATTCGGTTACTTCCCATCACTGCCAACAGGGTACATTTTCCCCAAACTTCTTGAAAATAAGTGATAATGGTGAGAGCCACGGGACCAGCAGGCAACCAGGCAGCGTGCGCGGGGTATGGACGGGGGGATGGGAGCCTCGTTTTGGGGAGAAATCTGGAACCCATAAACTTGGGCAACGTTTCTGTCGAAGAACGTCAGAGGGGCTCGCATCTGGTTGGCCCTTTGTCGCGCCTTTGTCTCCGCCTTTCTTCTTTGATGGGACCAATGGCTTCCAATCCGTTCTTCCTGTTGACTTAAGCTCAGCTGTGCACAGAAGTCCTTCAAACCAATCATGGCAGCACATGGGCGGGTAGCGAGGAAGTTCCGTGGTTCCCCTCCCTTTTAAAAAGTCCGATTCTAGTTTGTTGTCTCACATGCAGCTGGGCGAGAGGGGCCGGAGCGCGGTCTGGTGTGCAGATGCTGGAAAAAAACTTCAACAGTTCCACGTGTGGGTGAAGAAAGCTGCTGTGGAGATCCAAAATTCCCTTCGCATGGGATTTGATTTATCTCTGACACTTGGACAACCTTGAAGAAGACAATCGCTACACTACGGCGCGAGTTCTCCAAGAAACCAAGGGACAAGAAGGACAAGAAGAACTGAGCTCAACGCGACAGAAGAACTTAAAGTGACAGGTACTGGCAAGGGAAATTAAGCATGCGAGAAGAGGTCAAGTCCATGGACGACCACTCAGAAGGTCAGGTGGTCTCCAGGGCAGAGATTAAGGCGAGACAACCTTCCAACACCTGTCCGGTCGTTGTGGCAACACCTGGACTCAACGGGCGCAAGCGACACACAGGAAACCAAGATCATGTGACAGCCATGACCGTATCTGGTGAGGGCAAGCCAGGCCAAGACACTGTTCAGATTTACACGCCAAAAAGAATCAAGAGAAGTCCCCAGCACCGCTCACCTTCCTCTGGCCCATCTCTCTCCCCCGTCCCTGGTCCCAGCCCTGGAGGTCTGGGGTCCCTGGAAGACTCACACACCCAAAGAGTCATTGCCAACATCCGCGAACGGCAACGGACACAATCCTTGAACGAAGCTTTTGCCTCTCTGCGCAAAATCATCCCCACACTTCCATCGGACAAACTAAGCAAGATCCAGACTCTCAAGTTAGCATCGCGTTACATTGACTTTTTATACCAAGTTCTTCAAAGTGACGAGATGGACAGCAAACTAACTGGGTGCAACTACCTGGCTCACGAAAGACTTAGCTACGCCTTTTCGGTGTGGAGGATGGAAGGGGCTTGGTCATCCATGTCAGCTGGACACTAGTGGTTATTGTCATGTTATTGCTTCGCTGACTGGACAGTGTGGTTTTACATGATGGTTGTAACTATTGAGACTTTTAGCACCAAATATGTGTTATGTAAAAAGAAATCTATCTTTCGATCTTAGCTGAAGTAATTGTTATGAACTTTGAGACCATTTGGGCAAACTGACATTACTTGATCAACATATAGGAAACCCAGAGATGCACATTTTGAACAGAAAACTCAAACTTGGAATAACCGAACCCCTGGCAAACCCCTAACTATTCCAACTCTTTTTTCCAAGTTATTTTATGTATCCCCGACCACCTCTGAACTCCAAAGACTGTGGAAAAAGCATCCGTGGGCAGCAAACTCCACTCTCTTCTCTCCTTTTTTTTCTCGAAACCGAACCAAGCCCCTTTGTTTCTTGCAGTGCCAAAAAAACTCTCCTCTGCTGAATTCTTTCCTCTCCTCCTGGCCTGATTCTGCTAGGCTTGCACGAAACGCCGATACAGCCCTGTACTCGGGCGCGCTGACGAGGAGGCGTAATGAAAACAAACGGTTAAGAAAAGCCATGAATCACCGGTGTCACCATCAAAGAGGAGGCTGATGCGGCTCCCTGCTGTGCTCCCATAAACCACTGGGAGCGATGGAAGAGGTGAGAGGAGATTTATACACAAGAAGAGCATGTGAATATTGGTGTGGGCTGGAGACGTGCTCTATACTGCTCGTCCGGGCAGGGTTCACTCTGATTCTTGAGCTCAAGTCAAATTGCTTTGTTGCACAACTCTGGGAATTTTTATTAGATTGTTGCATTCTGGGTTGAACATGAGGAATGAAGTTGCATATGTATTACAAAACTTCAACATCGTTCAAATTCAAGTCCTGTTATTGATCCCCATGGCAAAATTCAAACTACTTTTAAAATTTGCCCAAGAGATTTCTGGTCATTTCCTGAAATCCGGGAATCCTACACCCACATTTGTGTTTTGTGGTGGTTCTCGCACAGTGATAAACATAATTTTACCTTGTTACAGCCAAAGACTGAGAGGGGCCCAGGCAATAGGCACCTGGGGCCCCTTGACCTCCGTGAACTTGAGGCACATACCTGAAAAACATCCATTACAAACCCATGTACATTCAAATCATAATTATGTATTCACTCACCTTCTTTGACTTATGGGAATGTTTTATATTTAAGTCAAGATTAACAAAAAAACAAAAAACTTACATTTTGTAGAAAGAGAAACCCCAAAAATGTCATGTCCCTATTTTGTAGAGACATGTTTATCTTCAAAACAAGTCCTTTGCCACAGCATGTGTTTGGTTAGGACAAAACCGTTTCTTAGAATCTCATGCTATGAATGAAGTAACGGAAGTGAGGCTTTAACACACCTATTTTACACATTCCACCTGTTCACATGACAGTACATGGCACTACTTGTGTTGTACTTTTTTCTGTCCGTTTCTCCGTGTTACAGCACCAGCCGCACACCAACACTAACACCAACATACACTGTGATTCTTACGCAGTGATCTGATTAACTGATGTGATAAAAGTGTATTGCACAATATAGTGATGTTTAAAGTACAGTACACCACTGGGAGAGACATAGAGACATGTCAAATGCGCATAAATGTTTTTCATGACACAATGAGAGGATTATGTTCTCCAAAAATCTACATTTATTTCAATGTTTTACCAAAAAATTGTTTTCCGTACTTGAAATTTATTTTAAGGATTTTTTGAAAAATTCAATTTGTTACATAACGTGTTCCTTCATCATGGCAAACATGTTTCTTAACCATCTTACAAGTTATCTAACCCAGCCATTTAAGCCAAGAGACAAAATGATTCTCCAGCAGAACAAAACATGTCCATGTATTGCTGAAAGTGCGAGTGAACTTCTGCCCGTTTACAGGACACACAGTAGATGACAGTTAGCACAGTGGTGTTAAATAAGAGGCACGGGGAAAGTGTGGCGCACCTGCCAGGTTGAGCTCTGACTGTGAGTCCTGAGCGAAGGCAGCTGGCTCAGGATCTGCTTCAAATCCACAGCGAGCACTTTCCCTGCGCTGGAACAGAGCAGGAAACACTACAGCCTATCATTAGAGTGGTGAGGAGTGCACTGTTTCCAGTGTGTATGTAAGCCATCCTCTACAGCCATAGTAAACACAATCTGCTGTATCCCAACGCCAACCGCTGACAAGCTACACACATGACATTTAGGGGCTTTCATTTGGCTCAGAATGAAAGAGAACATGCATTTAGAATTGTGTACGCTGGGGAGGCCGATTTTAGCAAGAAAGACGGAAAAAATATATCGTACAGTACAGAATTATAAGTTTTATCATTTTTTCTAATTATATTTAGTCTGACCAGATTTCTAAATCTCACTTCTAAAAACAATTTCACACTTAAACAGGTATTTTGTTTAAGTGCACACTTGCCTTTACTCGCAGTGGTAATAGCAATAATGACACGTGACATATCGATAACAAAAGAAGAATATTTAGATAAAAATGAAATAATTTTGTTTACCATAATTCTACTGAGAAATTTCACTGATGCTTATTTATTGGTGGGTTGTGAAAATATGTAACATTTAAAATTTTAGTTCAGTTTTTTTTCTCTCACTCGAGATATTTGAGGTCCCTCGTATAAAACAGATTACAATTAAAGAGATATAATTTTCTCCATGATGTAAAATACAGTGGATGAAAACCAGAAACAGGCCACTTTACATCACATTTAAGTGATCTTTAAAACTATAGCTAGACAGAAAGGTACAGCAACATAAAGACAAACATAGCAACTATATGAAAATTAAGAAAAAAATACTAATGTTGAGACTAAATCATGATCATTTGAAAGCTTTCTAAAACAGCTAAGTAGAGCGTTTCTCCTTATTGTCTTCTAGGCCTTCCTCTTTTCCGCCGTTTGGCACTGGAGCTCACAGTCCTCTCTTCCACTGCAGCTCTCTGAATAGTTGCGTAAATTTCTCCGATAATTTTGATAAGTTAACCGCGCTGAGTTATGCTGCAGAGTATGTCCAGTGCCAGCATTACAGCCCGATTACCTGACTGTATCCTCAAAGTACGGAAGCCTAATTAGACTAATTCAAAAATTGGCAAATAACTGTAGGCCTTTGTACTTTGGGTGCCTGTTTGCAATTACGCATGTTTTACTCTCCATAATGGTAACACTGGAAAATGTGAAAATGTTCTCTGTCAGGTGTCCCATGCATGACCTCCCTCGTGTTCCAGAGATACTGTACACGCGGCGGAGCTTCAAACATTACCCTGTGTCATCGCTGTTCGCCGAGTATACAAAATTAGCACATTCTCAAGTTTTTCCCTTTGTCTTTTGTCTTTCCAGATGCTAAAGTTACTGCGTCCTCACAAACAAATGTGCTTCGATTCTTCTGCTGTAATGGACCGCTGCAAATGGAACTATTTATGGACTTCAAAGGACTCTGACAAATAGTTGCCCGCATGTGGAAAGACGACATGTTTGGCCCAGAACGAAGCCAAACCGACATCCTGGGAGAAAATACCGAAGTTCTGCGGAGGACTTTGATATAAAGTTTCATTATCATCAATGCTGTTGTGGCTGCACGGACTGGAGCGGCCATTTTGTGCCATTCAAATAACTCGAATAAATAAATAAAAATATATAAAGTATTTTAATAGTCATTCACTTGTGCTGTACATTCTGTTCGCAGCAAAAATGAAAATCTAGCCAAGTTAAGATTACTTGAGTTAAGAAAGTTTTGATTAAATTTCACTTGACAAGTAAAATTATCGACTAATAGAACAAGATGATTTCTACTACATCTTGCTACACTTAAGATAAGAAGAACAACAACTATTGCACTTAAAATGAGAAAGAAAATGAAGAAAATGTTGCTTGAATTAACAAAAAGCACACGTATTCCTTTGGTAGATCATTTTACTTGTCAAGTTGAATCGACTCAAATAAAGAAAAATGTTCTTTTAAGTCATTTAACTTACGTAGATATTACTTTTTGCAGTGTTCTCTTCTATTACCACATCTACATTTGATTAACCAGTGGCACAGAAATGATTCACACACAAGACCTCAGGATGTTTCAGGTTGGAGTCTGCAGACAGCTGTTTCTTTACACATACAAAGTGAACAGAAAAGCCTGTGTCAGCAAAACAAATGCTTGAAAATGATCTGTCGAAATTGCTGGTCATTAACTAAATAAAATAAATAAATAAAATGCCAAATAACTCAATAATGATGAACGGTTTGGCCAATATATTGAACCGACGTTTACCCTTTGTAACATATTGGTGCACAGTGTAACGTTTCTTGTGGAGGTCGGCTACCGCTTTGTCTCTACTTTGATGTTTTTGTGTTTTTTGTCTGGAATGTTGCACACTATGGCATTAAACTTTTATATTTTTTCAATGACAGATGTTTTTATTGCGCAAAAATACCTTAAAAACATGCAATCTCCACCCTTCTGACCCGTAACTTTTGCCATTGTGGTGTCATCTGCGTGTCTGCATGAAGATAGATTAACCAAAACAATCACCATGGAGACAGAAATCAACTAGTAATGTTACACAGTGCATCTTTAAAGTTCCGATATAGGAAATTGTGAGCAGAGGAATATGTTGTGACAAAGAGCTCTTGTGTTCATTATCAAACTGTCCTGGAATTTGGATGTGGATCTGGTGAAGCTTCAGAGCAGCACCACGCCTTCAGATCTCGTTGTTTCTCTTCTTAAACTGTCTCCTGCTCCTCTCCTGCTCCCTTTGAACCAGGACTCAGGCATTTACAGAGAGAACATCCACCCACATGGGAAATGATGCTTGACTGTCCAAAAACAAGTTTATTGTAGAGATGTAATTTAGTATCAGAACAATGTACTTAACTATATACTCGTCTGGCATGGATGCACTGTTTTTGTTTTAATTTTCCCGTATTCTATTTCCCACACTGCAAAAAGCCTGGCCAAAATGTAACATATAAACTTAAATCTATCAGAAAATGACATAAAAGCAGTGTTTATGCAGCAAGATCATTTTACTTGACAAGTTATCTTAAAATAAACTACCTCTAGACTAGAATTAAGTAGTCTCAGAACTAGTAAGTAGATAATAAATCTGAAAACAACATGAAAAATCTGATATAAGTTTTAAAATCTTGGCCAGATCAGAGAAATTTGTAGTGCATATAAAACAGGTGATGGTTAGATTGCGTTTCTGAAAATAAGTGGAAGTTCCAACTGCACTTTCAAGATTTAAAGGTGCACTGTGCAACATTTTTGGTTTGGAATCCGTCACCTGCTTGTTTCTATGGATACAGTACGTCGTTGCTTTGCCTGGAATGTTCCACAGTATGAGATTAAGCAGATCTACCTACATTTATTCAATTACAGGTGGTTTTACGGCTCAAAAATGCTGAGAAAAACAGGCATTCTGACTGTGAACAGGGTCATCTCTCCGCAGATCTGACCTGTAACTTGGTCTGGTTTGGATTCCATGATGATAGAAACGTTAAATACCATATTGTGAAACATTCCAGTGAAAGCAATAGCATCTCCATGGAGAAAAGCGTTTGATAAGCCCTCCACCCAAAAAGTTACACAATGCACAAAAAAATCTCATATGTATTTTATTTATTTTTTAAAAAACACAGCAGTACCATGCCGAGTGTCTTTAAGCTTGTGTAGTCCCTGGTCAGCATTGGTGTCAAACGCTTTTTTCAATTTAGCCTCGATGAATGTGCTGTTCAAAATAAATCAACATCTGTCACCATTAAAATTATGTTTCTGTTTCAGTGTGATGAAAACGTTGCATCGTTACCAATCGACAACAGGAAACAGAAACCCGTGAAAAAACTCGTTTTCTGTCTCTGAAAATGTTGTTTGACTTATAGAAACAGCTCTGGTCTGTGTGTGATGTAGTTTCTGTGTCTGCCAATGGTACAGGTTTCAATCATTTTGTTTAGACCAAGTTGTTTATCAATCAAGCAGGTGAAGCTAGCTGCTAATTTATTGTTTGGAAAGTTGCTGTTTAGGAAAAAATAAGTAATTCTCCACAATATGAAACGAAATAAGACAGACCTCATAGTGAAAATTCTTTTAATAAGGGGAGACCAACAGTAAAAAATAGACAATCTCTATACAAAGTAGGAAAAGTCAAGATTACATGTAAAGAACAGTATGAAACAAAGATTCCAATGTCATGTTTACACAGACAGAGTTAAGTCCAGTTAGTTGCCAATACACAGTACTGAATGCATCAAGGCACACATTGTGTATTTTGGTCTTTGAGTTTCTATTTACAGTGTATTACTAACAAGAAAATGACATCAGTAATAAAAAGGGAATTAAGAGTTGAGGCAATACTGGCCCCTATGTGTTTAAGACAAAAACAGTCACTATAAATATAATACAGGAGGTCATTACACCAAGATAAGGCTAACACTTGCAAAGGCAGTCACACAGTACACAAGTGAATACTGTACTTATGTGTACTACAGTCACAGATGTAGGTTTACTTCATTAAAGGCCTGCGGGCAAGAGACACAGCATGGTCAAAATGGCTGACACCTGAAGGCTGGTTATTTTGTTTTAAATTATAGGCCTGTTTAAGTTATAGGCCTAAAGTAAATGTAATGTAGCTTTCACTTTGTATTGAGACTAGTTATGTAAGATCTAAAAGTGAATAGCAAAGGTTTAACTTGTCAATTTTAGACTGAGGTTTATTATTATTAAGGCATTTAGTGAGGGTTCTGGATTTAACTAAAACTATTTAACTGCAATGACGTTTTCCTGATTTTCAAACCCTGCTTTGTTTATTGTGGTTAAGGGTGCTTAAGACTGCAGACTAGTAACAATGCTTCTCATGTAACGACTCGGTTTAGGAATTATAATGCCACTTTAAGCATTTATTAAACATAATTACAAAATCCAGATTAGGCCAAATCTCTGGCCTAGTGCGACTGAGGATGTTGACCACACTGACATAATATTTGATTAAAAATAAGTAGCCTTTAAAGGTCTTATATTACACAAAATGGATTCTTGTGAGCTTTAAGCCGTGTTATAATGTTGTTACCTCATCAAAAACAGGTTTGGTTTCATTCACACATGTTTGAGTAATCCTGGTTTATTAGGCTATGTTTATATGATGACGGTCTGAACAGAAGACGTTTAGACGCGTTCAGACGAGGGAGGAAATCTGCCTGCATACGGTGACGCAAAAGTGTGTGGAATTCGATTGGGTATGCATGGTGGTGGTGATTTATGTGATGAAAATGTGTTCGTGAGCAGATCTGACCAGAGTTTTGCATCTTGGGCAGTGTAGATGGAAAAGCTACGGTTGAGCGTATTCAACTTTTCCACTCTGGAAGGTGGTTTCAGATTTTTGCGTTTTTAAGCCCCCAAAACGCCGCCACTATCTAAACGAAAGGCACTTCCGATAAAATATTTTGTCATTTTTAACCGCAAGTGTTATGCCCTCAGTCTGTCTACATTTCCAAAACTGAAAATGCTTAGTTAACAGAAGACAGTGTTAAACATGTGTGAATAAAACAAAACACAACTCAGATGAGAAAACAACCTCACAAAAATCCAAAAAATTGTGTAACATGGGCCCTTTAAGTTGTATACCAAAAGAATAAAAAAGCTAATTACTATACAGTAAATCCACAGGTTCAGATGCAGAGGGCAGGTGCATACTGGCCCCTCTGCGTACAGTCTCTTTGCCTTTTTGCAGGCTGTTTCTAAGGCAGTTGTCTTTGGGTGACTTCTATTAAGTGCATGTATTTATTGCAGCTACAATTCGATGGTCCTCAGCATGGCCACAGTGGAATGAACGCTCCTTTAGTCTCAGGACAAACAGTAATATACTGTACACAGGCATCAATACTAGTGGTAGAGAAGGTCATGGTTAGGTACAGTATGTGCTTTTAAGACTCCACTGCTCGCAAATCTCGTCTACTTTTCAACGTAGCTTTATAAGAAATACAACTCAAGTATTTCGGTCAGCATGTGTCCTAGGAACCAGATATAAGGCATGATCAAAGGGAGAAACACAGCCATACAAATCTTCAAGAAACCATTAAATAGGCTATACAAAGAGGAGCTTTGGGTCTGCTGATGGTTCACATTATGGACTGAACAGTGCAAACAACAAGGACCTCAGCCCTAATTCTGTTTTCTGTCTTCATCTCTCTTCTCTCCTCCTCTAATAGTGGTTATGCTGACATCAAATCAAATGCAATGTCCGCTCGGCATCGTATTCACAAGTCCATTCTTCATCAAAGTGTTACGAAAAAAACAAAACAAAACATGGAATCATTGACAGTTCGCAAATGTCCTTCTGGAACCGGATATTGGTCCTATCGTTTTAAGGCGGATAAGGTGATAAAAGTCTGTTCCCATACTAGTCCGATGTCAGTTAGAAAGACAGTCTGGTATTGCTCTTTGGTGAGGTTTCTTGAGGTTTCCCAGCAGAAGTTTCACCACTGGTTTGAACTAAAGGTTTATTAGCACCGAGGTGGTATTTCTAGAGGTGCTGACATACGCCTGGTTGGCAGTGGGTGTGGGTTTAATAAGGCAGGTGGTGGGGCTCAATCTCGCGCCCCTTGTGGTCACTCGAAACAGCGCAAAACAATCTACAGAAGAGTTTTCTACATGGACTCGCTGTCATCTTCCATTGGCTCATCAGAAAGGCTACGAAAAGACAAATAAAAATGAGCTAAAATACCGAGATAAGGTTGTTTTAAAGATTTGAGGTATACTTACGTCTCATTGGACAGTACCCCCACGGACAGGGAGGCTAAGGCATTGACCGCGTCCGTCTCCTCGCAGTCTCTTCTCTGGGCGCACAGGTACGAGAGAGGCACAGATCCACTGGAGCCTTTCAAACTCTGCCAGTACTGACCTAAATATTAAAGGAATAAATCAAAAATCCATCAGAAGTGATATGGTTGTTGAGGTTCAAATGTTTTGTTTTTGTTTGCTTATTTTCTAAGGCAGCTGGGAGGGCTTGTAAAAAACGCAAATGCTGCAAAAAAAATACAAATGCGACAACAAAAATGCAAATGTCACAACATAACAAAAAGCCACAACACACCAAAAAAAGACACAACGGAAGTGACCGAGGGACGGACCAAGGGACCAAGCAACGGTCAGACAGTGACATCGATTACTTTTACTTACATTCTCAACTTCGTTCACTTCTGCGTTCCTTTACTTTTCACATTCTTGTTCTTCTTCAACTTTTCCCATTCACTTCCTTGATCCTTTAACACTTCGCTTGGTCCATCAGAAAATAGAGTCCCGCAGTCACTTCCATTGTGGCTTTTTGGTTTATTGTGGCTTTTTGTTGTGTTGTCGCATTTGTATTTGTTGTGGCGTTTGCATTAAAATAAGAGTCCCGCGGTCACTTCCGCTGTGGATTTTTTTTGGTGTGTTGTGGCTTTTTTGGTTTGTTGTGGCTTTTTTTTTAGTTTGTTGTGGCTTAATGTTGTGTTGTCGCATTTTTATTTGTTGTGGTGTTTGCGTTTGTCATGAGCACTCCTGGCTTCCCTAGTTGTCCAACTATTTGTACATGTTAATTAAGCGGTGCATTAAAGTGTCTGTACCTGATTTTAACTTATTCTAGTCAAGATAAATACGCTTTACATGGCACAATTTTACAAAAAATCATGAGCAACCAACTATCTAACACTATCCAAACCAGCCAGACCCTGTATTATTTGTCATGGTGCAATTTCAAAAGTAATACAATTGCAAATAGTAGGCAGAGATTTGAAAACCATGAGCAAAAAACTGCATGACACTATCCCAAACTGTTGTTTCTGTATCATGGTGCAATATTCAATTGGCTGAAAGGACTAGGTGGGCAGTTCTACAGGTCCAAACTAAAACATGTTCCTGACTCACAGTTTGAAATCAGGTACAGGCCCTTTAAATACAACAGACATCCACACTGGTGTTACTCACTTTGTATCTGGATGACAGTCTGCAGGGAGCGCACGGCGTTGGCATTTGGTTTCTGCATCAGAACTTCCTCTGATAGCAGCTCCTGAAAGACAGAGATAATGTTCATATTTGAGTTGTTTTTTGTTTTGTTTTTTTCATTTCAGGAATCATGTTTTAAACCTTCTCAAACATCTGTGCTCCCTGGTGAATTTCATACATTTTTGGCATTGGTCACACATAGTTGTCTCAGACCATCAAACACAATGATACAATGGTACAGTATATGAAAACTGAAGATCTGTTTGTGGATAAAAAGCTTGAAATTGTATTGTAAGCTTTCATTTTTGAAGACTAGTGACTAATTTAATCCTATATTACCCTGTTTTGTAATCAATGTTATAATGCTTCCACACAAAAACATACCTAGAGCTGTGTTTTTTTTCATTCACACATGTTTAACCTTCATCATTTGGATAATTTTATCCTTGGAATTGCTTATTTTTATAAACTGTAAAAGGTAAAAAGAGATGTAGACAGACTAATAATAAACCAGGATTACTCAAACATGTGTGATGTGTGATTGACTCTGGGTATGTTTCTGAGGAGGTAACATTGTCACATGACTTAAAGCTCACAAGAATCCCTTTTGTGTAACACAGGACCTTTAAAGGCTACTTATTTTTAATAAAATATTATGTCAATGTAGTCAGTGTCTTTATAATTCCTAATTCCTTTATAATTCCTAAACATTACATGAAAAGATTTGTTACTAGTCTGCAGTCTTAAGCCGGGCGTACACTTTTGGCCCTTTTTGAGCCGATTTTTCACTTGTGGATTGTGCCGAGGTTTGGCTTAACTGTGTGCCGTGCTTCATGTAGTAAACATGGGGTAACAAGAACCAATTAATACCTCACGATCAGCTCTCGGCAATTGTAGGTCGCAAGAATATCAAACCTGTTTGAAATCCAGTCGCCTCTCGTGAGGTTTTCGCACAGAGCATCAGTTCGTATAGTGTGAAAACATGAATCGTGAGCTATGAACTTTTAAACCCTTTGGTCATTTGGTCATACAGTTTGAGCTGGGGCTGAGTGAAACAATCGAAAATATCACACAGTGTATGCATTAAGCAGCTTTAAGCACAATAAACAAAGCAGGGTTTGAAAATCAGGAAAACGTCAATTTTGCATAATATAAACTAAATAAATTAAACCTCACTTGTTCAAAAAGTTTTCTGAGGAGGTCAACCAGGCTGACTAATTCCACAATGGTTCAGCTAAATACCCTGTGCACTCTATGTTGTGAGTTATGCACATTGAATAAGACAGGAGCTAACCGCAGCAGTTATAAATGCCTCTTATGTATATCTATCCAATGGGGAGTTTCCAGGCCCCTGAACACCCATGGAAATTCCACAAACCCTCTAAACACATCACACAGAACTATTCTTCAGACACTTGTCTTTTCACCTGTAGACCCAGCAGAGCTCCCACACAGGACTCCGAAGCATCGCAGATGGCGGTAAGGTCGTGACCTCCTTCGAGCGCGAGCACCAGCCGACCCCCAGCCAGGGCCATGAGCTGTCGGGTCAGGAAGCCAAAGCCTGTCACAGAGATACAAGTGTCAACCACAGAAAAGACGACTGCTTACCGTAAATGACATCGTAGTAACGTCCAATATTCTTTCAAAACAAATCTGTATTTTTAACTTGGGGATCCTCCCACAGCAAACTAGCAACTACTCATTACGGTAATTATGGCCCGACAACTGGGCTTTGAGTCGTAATAATCTAATAATATCTTTCGAGGACCACGAGCAAAACTAGAGAAGAGGGAGCGTGTGGTGAGAGGAGCGTACATTTGGCAGAAACTTTGTAGCCTCCCAGTGGAGCAGGGTTACCCTCCGCAGCATCGAACCCGGCTGAGACCAGCACGACATCAGGGGAGAACTCCTGAGCTATGGGCATCACCACGGTTCTGTAAAATAAAGAAGAGAAAAGGTTAGACAAGACTTCCTACGGCAACATTAACAGCGATGACAAGAAAAATCTCTCACTTTATTTATTCAATCAATGACGATTTTCAGTTTAATTTGACTTTGTGTTAATTAAAATTCGATATTTTAACATAAACAATACAGACAGAAAGAAGAGAAACATTTAGCAACTACTGTCAGGCAAACAAAAAAAATCACAACTTTTAAAATTATTATTGTTTTGATCAATGGCGATTTTCAGTTTGATTTTTATTTTGTTTTAATTAAAATAGCTTTCAGTATTATTTTACTGAACATAAACCATACAGATTAATCAGTGCCATTTAAAACAAACAAAACTACTCAAATTTCTTCCTCCATAGTCTTTTACTGACAGAAGATCGGCTGTACACTTCTCAATTAAAACTGACAAGTAGAAATTACTGAATCGCACTGTGATTAAAATTTTATTCATTCCTGTTAAGAGAAATTCCATATCTGTGCTGTACGGAGCTTCACTGCCAGCTCAGTCCTTCCTTGTTATCTTGGCTTGTGTCATCAGAGATATAATACTCCCTACAACAGCAGCATAGCCAGATTAGCCTTTACTACACTACACTGTCATAATGTCTGATGTAAATACACTTCTCCTGTGTCAGAACTCCAGCATCATCCCTCTTCTTCCAACTCTGGAGCTACTACTTTTTATTCCACAACTGTTACACAACCCAAAGGTCATGTGTTTTTCTTTTCTTAACCAAAAACATGACAACTGTAACTTACAAACTGCTTGCCTTGCCATTGTTCTGATCAGCTGCTCCACGTTTGTCTACAGTCCTCTCTGTAAGTGACCAGATAAGACCAGTCCAAAAGACCAGTCCAATACGTGTAATTGTGGATAAAGTTGCCGGGGAAACCTAGCCTAAAACAAACGGGAACTTAAAAGGTGAATCATCAGAATAACTTCCTCACGAGAAGATGATTCACTGGATTTTTACTTTGGCAACCTCTGAAAGAAGGAGAAGTCTTGTGGAGAGGTTAAGATGAACATGCCTATTTGCTCTATTTGTGCGCAATTAAATTAATTTCTTGCTTTTGTTATGCTTCTTTTATTATTCAAACCTGGACTGTCTTAAGCAGAGGTGGGAGCACTCATTTTTAATACACCATTTAAGTAAAATGTTCTCAGAAAATGTTCTTTCTTTGTCTGGAATGTTTCACAGTATGACATTAAACCTTTCCATCTTCATGGAGACCAAACCAGACCAAGTTACAGGTCGGATCTGTGGTGAAGCGACCCCACTCACAGTCAGAATGCCTGTTTTTCTACACATTTTGAGCTATAAACCCACTTGTAATTGAATAAATGTAAGACAAATCTGTTTAATATCACATTCTCAGCAAAGCAATGACGAGAAGGTGACAGACCCCCAAACAAAAAGTTACACAGTGCACCTTTAAACTCACTCAAAGTAAAACGCTGAGAGCAACAAAACGTATAATCCAACATAAAAAACCATTAGCATGACAAGCGGATGCAAAAGCTCTGTTTGAAAGTGCTCTCGCTGCCGACAAAGCACCATTGATGAATCTGCGGAGCGTGAGTAACACAAAGTCATATTGTTTGGTCAGCTCTCTGTTGTTTGTTGGACTGTAAACAGAACCGAGATCTCCTTAATGCTATTGTTGTGAAGGGAATAGAACGTTGCTGTCCCGAGGCGGGCTGGGTGCGGTGGGGGCTGGGGTGGGGGGGCTCTGTGGCGGCCCAGTTCAAAGCCTGAGTGAGGCAGTCTGTTTCCCATTAGAGGCTTGTCACTCTCCTCACGTCATTGACAACACAGAGAGAAGAGGAAAAACAGTCCATCTGGGATCCATTTACCTTCATTATTCTGCCTGGGGACTTTGTAGACCCCCCCCACCCCCACCTCACCCTCCCCTTCCTCGTGCGCACATACATAAACGCAGACTCGGACGCACATATCGGGATGTGTGCGATGCTGTCATGGCTGCGTGCAGATGGACAACGTGAGCTCATTGATAGAACACGAGATATAAACACGTAAACACCTTTCTGTGAGTGGATACACGGCAAAGGGAAATGCCAAACACTGATTATGTAAACATACACAAAAACAAGGACGCGAGCCCATCCAACTCTTCATCACTTCCAGAACTTTTAAAGTGTGTTGAGTGAACTTAAAAGGAGCCATTTCAGCTGTAAACTAGGAATGTCCCAACGCGACTTTCTCTAGAAGAAGTCAAATTGGCTAATGAACCATAAAAAGTTTGCAGACAATGCGCTGTTGTCCTTTCACAGATCACTTTGAATGAGTCTCCTGTGGGCAGCATTATTATTATTTTATTTAATTTATGTGCAGTTAACCTTCATTTCCCCCAAAAAGGTATAAACTGTCCTCATGGTTTTCTGTAGGCACTGAACATTTTTGTGAATGCACCCTGATTATGGCCTATAGCTACAAAAGGCTTCACAAATAGTATTGGGGGGTAGAACTTTTAAAGTATTTAGCCAAAACAATAAAAATTAAGTAACAGAAAGTTGTACTGATATATAAGTTACTGTCTTTATAGAATAGTGCTCAATTTTGGTACACTGCCAGTTAGTGTCCATTCCACTTGTTAAGAAATGTAAGCTTTATGCAAGGGCTGACAGCCAGCATTATACATTACTTTAACTAAGATATGAAATATATGTTATGTGTCTTGTCTAAGGACACAAAACCAGCCTGCACTTTATTATAATTGCCAGTTCGAGTCTGTTGCTGTCCATTTTGGCTACACGTGATTGGAGATTAATACAGCTCACTACAAACTGGGCTTTTGCGGTTGGTGTCATACTCTATTTCTAAAATTGTCCATTTCTCACAACAACTCTTTTTCATCAATGACTTTCAGTTACTCAAGAGAAATCCCAGTGACTAACACAGTCTTCCGTCATCTCGGCCGTTCTTAGGAGTAGGTATATCACGTCTTCGTTCTGATATGGCGCCCCGCTGTCAGGACGTGAGGAATGCACACAATAACGTCGCCGTTCACATCCAACCGCAAAAACCCAGGGCCCACCTCCTGCGTGGAGCCATTAAAGCCAACCCGCTCCCCTAGGACTGAGAGACTACAGACAAACTAATGGAAAAGATGGAGGAGGCGGGAGACGCTGAGGGGAGCCTTATTAAAGATCAATCAGAGGAGGAGCGGAAAAAGGGAGAGCGCATTGGGGGCTGGGGGTGATGGAAAAGAACGAGGGGGTGTGAGTCAGGAATAAAAGAAAAAAAAAATACAAAAAACTCACAAACTTTAAGACCATAAAAGTGGAGCTATTAAAGTCTTTAATGGTTTGGTTGCAGGTGAGGGGTGTGTGTGGTAAGAGGGGGGGGGGTTTAATGAGAAAGAAACTATTGAGGTGGTTGGCAAACTACGCTATCGGCTTTTAAAATGAGAGCAACACCAAAACAGAGCAGGAAAAATTACTGAACCATCCTAAACGCGTCAAGAGTTTTATATGTTGTCTGCTATTATCATGACATCAGTGCCATTTACACGACTGGTGTTCCACAAGGTTCAGTTTTAAGACCGAAACTGTTTATTCAATTAAATGTCATTAGTTGCAGTATGCCCTAAACAGTAAAGATGACAACAGTTTTAATTTTATCATGAGGACAAATTTGTGATATATTGTACTCTAAGTAAAATAGTTCCTCAGGGCACAGTTTTAGGGTCAAATAATTACCCTTTATTTGATGAATAGTGGATCATCTCTGCTTATGTTTATTTTGTTTATCTCTGCTACATTATAAGTTAAAATATATTTAATATTAGTGCAAAAAATTATATGGGAAATCGGTTTATATTGCAAATTTTTTGTTTAATGAGAAATATAAATGACTACAACTCTGTATTGAATGTAGAAACCAACAAATGTTCCTGTTCAATCAAAAATCACTGCTTCATTGTCCGTTTAAATCCTCATCTTTATTTAAAAATCTGAAATATTGACTAATAAAATTGTAGAGTGACAGTAATTCCTTAATGTTTTTGATACAAATAGTGCAATATAAATGCAATCACTTTTTTCTTGGCTTTTTGCTAGTGTAATTGTAAATGCGGCCAAAGGTAGACTCATAAAGGAAACATCTTTATTTAAAAATCTGAAATATTGAGTAACAAAATGACATAGTGACTGTAGTTTCTTAATGTTTTTGATACAACTAGAGCAATATAAATGTAATCACTTTTTTCTTGGCTTTTTGCTAGTGTAATTGTAATTGCGGCCAAAGGTAGACTCATAAAGTAAACTATTCTTCGATTTCCCCTTTCCATCTATAATTTCACTAATTAGTCTTCCTTCCTCTATTGGCACATTTTCCGGTGTTGTTTATATGTGGTAAACTTAGTCCATCTGGCGTTGTAAACAAAGAATTTCTTAGAACTTTAAGTCCAAATCCACAAGTTTGGCAATTTGCAATAAAACAATACAAATTACATTTTAAGGGGACACAACCTTTCCAATTATTCATTTTGGTTTGAAAAACAGGGTCAATTGTCTTTTAATTATCAATCTGAAATGTAATCAACAATCAATTCATCTTTTAACGGTAAAAAAGCACTGTGGAGCCAATACGCTTCCTGCTCTGATTGGGAAAACAAACAAGGAGGGTCTAATCATAATCGTAATTATGAGCCATAGATCAGAAACATATGTGCCGTAATCCAAGATTGAACTGAATCAACTAATACAAACTCCACTGTTCCTTTATTAAATTGAGAAATTAGGATATGATTACAGAACATGGACAATTTGTGTTTTACTTGCAGACTCGCCCTTTCCTGCTGCGAGGCAGGGTCAGAGGTCATTGTCAGTTAGATGCCACACAAGATGCCAGAGTACATAAGCCTTTCCTGACATGCTTTCTCAGCTATAGTACACATTCATACATCATTCAAACATCATAACTCGCCCGCACCTGTGAGAACGAGGGGGTGCAAATATATTGTTGATGCTTGCAGGAGTAGTACTTATTAGTCACATCTTACAAATACACCAAGAGAGAAAGAATTCAGAGTCAGCTAAGTGTGTGCATTATAACATTGCAGTAGAAGCTTTGCAAAAGCTTTGTGCGTTTGTGAAATACAGGCGACATTATAGTATACTGATTTAACTGAGATATTTGGTGTAGAGCTGCACGATTTGGGAAAAATATCGAATTGCATTTATTTATTTATTTTTTATTCTTTGGACAAGCACTGCATAAAAAGATTTAGATTTGTTATTTATGTTTTAATGATAGGATTCTGATCAAAGTTCTGAAACATGAACATATATGACAAACTAATCATATTTAATTAGTTTGAACAGATCTAAACTGCAGGGTTAGCTTTTTTATGCAAAATAAGACAGGATATTTTGTTTTTTGTGGTGGAAGTTATTGTACTCAAAATGACTGCAGTATTTGTGGTTTGCTAATAATGTTAATTCAAGTTGCGTTTCGTTTCGATTGCAATTAGTCTTGAAACCCAAGTTTGTATCAGCGATAGGCCTATATTTAGTTGGGGGTGACCACTTTATTTGAACATTTGAATACTGTGAAGACTGTGGAAGTCTAAAAGTCTTCTTCTTTTTATGTTAATTGTAATTTATAATATAACTTGTAATAATTGGCCGCAAATATCAGCCTCAATACATTGGTAGAGCTTTTTCGCATATTGGTATCTGGAATATGGTCAGATATTTCTTTACAGCATGACTAACTATACTTTCTCTACTAACTCTCAATAAAATGCTTGATCATAATTAATGGAAGATTTAACTTTTAGTCTATTCAGTATCCATCTTCTAATTGATTTTGTAAATACATAATGGTTTACTTTGTTGATGTGTGATTATGTGAATGTGTGTGGGCTACAGAGTGGACAGTGTGAATAGCTCCTATTGTTGACTGAATGTAATTGCGCTGTATAATTTATTTCTGTAAATCAGGGGCTGCAGATGGAAACTAGCTGTTTATTTTTATTATCTGGTGTGGAACATCTCTGTTTTTATTAGTCTAATGTCTCTGTACATTGTCCCTTCAAATAAAGACTAAACAGAGTGATTGTTATATTAGAGAAGAACTGTAGGTGTTTTA
The DNA here is from genome assembly GCF_026225935.1 of Boleophthalmus pectinirostris. NCBI lineage: Eukaryota > Metazoa > Chordata > Actinopteri > Gobiiformes > Gobiidae > Boleophthalmus > Boleophthalmus pectinirostris. The sequence goes on from NW_026571515.1 coordinate 19,410,558, forward strand.
TAATGACAATGTATAGGAAATAAATAGGGATGCACCGATACCGATATAGAATATCAGCACTGATACTGAAAAGTTTGATATCGGTTAAATCGATATCGTGGTTGGGCCTTTAACTGGATGTAATAAGGCTATTTACAAGCTGATTTTGGTCTAGAATGTTGCATAATGTTTGAACTTTTATTCATATGAAGCTGTTGCTGTAGTGATGTGAAGGACAAATAACACTTGCATCACGCAATTGGATCTCTCTTGGATCTCTTATTGTGATTTTTTGCAGTATCAATATCTGCTCAAATGATTATCTAGTTTCAGTATTAGTTTTAGTATCGATTGGTATCTGATTTCAATACTTATATCAACCCCACATGACATTGATATTCCACATTTAATTTGGAAAATTCATGCTAAATGTACGTTCTGATGCAGTTTATAAATAAGGGCTGGCATCAAGTCCATTTTGTTTCATGTAATGTCTCTTGTGTAATAAATTTTAAGGCGCCATTATCAGTCCCTACACTGATACTGGTTAATATCTGGAATCAACTGATATTTTTGATGGTTCCTTGACCACGTGACCAACGATAATACCAGGTCAAAAACCGTTGTGAATATTCTGATGTATCTAGATCACCCAAAGACTTCCATAAAGACACCTCATATTAATGACCCCTCTGCAGTGGCCTGTGTTTGTACATACCATAACAGCATTCACATGTTCGTCATTATTGAGCCTGCCTTCGCCACTGTACCCCCCCTTTTCCATAACGCTGCGGTTGCCACAGTTTCCTAAAGCTTTCGGCGCTGCAGACTAGAAAACAGCCCACACTCCTGAAGCTTAACTGCTGCCAACCACCCACCAATGACAATTATGGAAGCCACCAGCAGGAAGTAGCCGTCTGCGCTCTGTCAAACGCACAACCTGCACACAATTTACTGTAAGGAATCGCCAGTTATTGGAACAGAGGCCAGAGCCAGACACATGCTCCCCAAATGACAGGGATTATTAATTACGCAAGAGATACGTCAACGCAGAAGTGTTTGTTGTGGCTCGAGGAGGAAACTGGGGGAATTGACAGATTACAATCCAGGCAGAAATCATAATAGGGATCAATAAAAAGACAATAAAGGAAACATCAAAGCTAAACTAAGCTGTCACTGGCAAATGTTGCAAAGAAGTACAGTTTGAGACATTGTGCTTTGATTTGCAGTTCATTTGAAGAGAGTTATGCGCTATTGTGTCATCCAATAGAATTTAAGAATCACATTTTTATATTAATCCTGATGATGTGATAATTTTACCTGAACGCAGCAATATATTCTGCGTCTCCCATGGGCGGGTCCAGTCCTCCGGTAAAGGCCACGTTGACATTGAAGCCTTCCCCTGCCCCTGATCCAACCTGAGAGTAAGTACACATCTATGTTAGGATCAAAGATTAACAGTTTTTACTGTTTATTTATTATGATTATTATTATTTTTTTTACTTTTTAGGCTATCTTCATTCTCTGTAAACGAACATGCAATCTTTACCAGAGCAAAATTCAGTTAGCCTGATTCATCAGCTGGTTTCACTTCGTAGAAACCTTCTGACCTCGCAGTGGTAGGATTCGTTCACTCGTCAGTAGGCAGGTACTTTTTTTATTTAACCAATTGCTACTATTTGATTGTGAAGTGTGTAATGCTCCACTAATGGGGCTAACTGGTATATTAAGCTTTTCCCAAATGCCGTAGGAAGAAGGGCGATAACGTCTTTCTCCTTGATAAAATTCACCACACATTCTCTTTGTTTCGGCTTTAAATCCTCGATCTCGGGAATCGTTGCCAACACAGAAAGCATGGCTCTTCGCTGATTGGCTGGTGCCCGAACTCGCACTTCTGGGGTTTTTGTGAACCGTCTAGTGTAGTTGCTAGAGAGAAATGAAATTGAGCGGAGGCACTAGGGTGGCGCCAGTCTGGCAAGAATTCAGTTGCCACGATACTAAAATTTCAAACTTGATTTCGATACTAAATAATTAACAATATTGATTATGATACCGCAATTAAGTTTTTTGTATTACAATGTCATTTTCATAGATAAAATAATGGTAGCTTTTATCTTAGCATGACATCTTATTTATTTGTGGTGATAAAGCTTGAAATCATACTAAAACTGTTCATCAGGAAAGCTCAAATTTTGATTTTATTGTGATTTTTTGCAGTATCAATATCTATTGAAATGATGATCTAGTTTCAATATTAATTTTAGTATTGATTAGTATCTGATTTCAATACTTGTAACAACCCTACATATTGATATTCCACATTTAATTTGGCAGATTAATGATAAGTGCACGTTCTGATGCAGTTTATAAATAAGGGCTGGCATCAAGTCCATTTTGTTTAATGTAACTGCAATGCCTAATAGATGCTTACAAATTGATATTACTCACTTCTGCAGGAGAGCCACTGCCAGGGAAGAAGTTGCCATCATCATAACGGTGTAGGGATATATACAGGACGTTGGGGTCGTTGTAGAAAACTTCCTGGGTACCGTTACCATGGTGAACATCCTGATTAAGAGATCAGAGGTTTGACTTCAGAGAAACGTCCTCATGTGTTGCTTAAGTATTCATATTTACAGCTTCTTACCCAGTCAACGATGAGAATCTTGCTGACACTAAGTTTGTGCTGAAGCTGCTTGGCGGCGATGGCCACTGAATTGAAGTAACAGAAACCCCTGAGGAAAAAACAAAGGAATGTTAACATGAGTCAGAAGAAGTTAAATAATGATAATAATAACACATTTTATTTATATAGTGGTTTTCAGGACGCTTTGCAGAACAAATATTAAAGTAAGCAATAAACCAATAATACAGGAAAGATAAAAACTGTGAATCATCTTGAGAAACGTCAAACATTAATAGCTATTCTAAATTCCAAGTCTAAAGTTGTCAAAAGGCAAGGATAAAAACTTTATTGAAGACCTTTTAAACAGAAGAGGTGATGTTTTGCTTTGCTTTGTTTTTACCGTTCCCTTTGCTGCATTAAAAAGTTATGTTTGTGAAGAAATGAAAACGGAACTGTTCTCAAGTTTTGTTTTCCCAGCCTTACAGCCGATTCATGATCTAATCTAACAGATATCTCACAGACGAATCTCTCTTTAATTAAATAAACATAACATCTTATACTGCCTAGATCCTGAATCACTGGAAACTCTTCATCCACAGTCTATCTACCAGCTAAATCTCTAATAAACACCACTATAGCTGCTAACATAAGGAAAGACAGGAAGCCTTCACTGTCGTAAAACAAAGCATTCGTTTCATGTGTTTTCAACAACATTACATTTACTTCCATTCATTTCCGACACACATCCTCCACCACGACATGCCTGGCTTACACCATAATGCCAACCTTTAAACCAACTTTACAGGCAGATACTCGTCCCTTCAAGGCCCTGTGGAAACTGTCTTAGCGGCCTGGGGTCTAATGAAAGCACCACACAGGAGCACACTTACATTGGGTTGGACGGGTCTGCGTGGTGCCCCGGTGGTCTGACCACAGCAAAGCCATTCTGTACGGAAGAAGAAGAAATGTAATTAATGACTGTTCCACAAGACAGGAGATTGTTTACTCGAAGAAATCTGCAGCGTGCTATTTGAGGAAAAATTCAATTATCTTTTAATGTTGTTTAGATTAGACCCTTCAAAGTTCTATGTGACTAAACACTGCAAAAAAATGATATCTTACATTGGTTAAAATTAAAATGGATTTGAGTGGTTTTGAGTTAGATTTAAAATGTTAGTTTTCATTGCTTAAATGGTTTGATTATCATTTAAGATAATTTATCTTTAATTAAGAAAAAGCATTTTCTAAAGGGGAAGTACATTTTTCTTTGCCTTGTGCCTGATTTGGTTTGAAATATGAGGTAACGTTTTTACATAAGTAAAGAAACATTAAAACAAACAAAATAATCTAGGTCTATCAAGTAACTAAGTCTACAGTAGTAAAAACTTCTCAAATAAAAAATAATATCCTGAATTCAAGTCATTCTAACTAATCTGAATAAATAAATCAATATTTCTTTTTTCCACTCACTCTAGCCTTAAAATTAAAAACAGCTCAAAGTTTTAGGCTAAAATTACAACTAGTATTAGTATCTAAAAGAACTTGAGTTGACCTTGAGTTCCCCTTTAGCCACTCTGAATGCCAGCTCCACCACACTGCCCGCTGCCATCCGTGACGCTGTGGACGTGTGAGCCTCGTTCCAGATGGTGTCATTGTCAACCTGCAATACAATAATATGAATACATTATTATGAATACATTAGTCTATGTTTATATGGGACAAGATCTCACGAGACACAATTGACGCAAGATTGTGCAGATATCCTGAAAATGATCTTGTGAGATTTTTTTTAAAATGTTTGTATGTTGTATGTTTGGTTTGGATAATAAATGAAGCAAAGTACTGGCAGTTACATTTTTGGGAATCTGTAGTCCCAAAAAGCAGTGCTACATTGACAGCAGAAATATTAAATAAAGTAAATAAAAATGGTGATGCTAAATTTGGGAGCTGGATCATATAATTTATTAATTATAAACTCAAAATCTCGTCTTGTCTAAAGTTACCCAATGTTTGTATGCTTCTAAAACTAAACTGAGCAGACTTCTCCCTTCTGTTTCACCATTGTGTGACAGGTGTAAAGTGAGTAATGGTTCATTAGGTCATTTATTTTTTATGTGTCCTGTACTCAAAACCTCTTGGTCTGAGATTTTTCATTTATAAAGTACCATAGAAAATTATACTGCCTGATGTTCTGACTGGTGCTTGGGTATTCAGATCAAACATTGACACAGTCCCAGATAATTCAGCAAACCATTATGTTTGGCACGATTATCGCAAAGAGGACAATTCTGAGGGAATGAAACACCACAACACCTCCCTGTTTCCATAAATGGTTAAACTATATGATGTCTTGATTGTATCTTGAAGAGATTCAGTACAGTCTCTCGGACCAGAGATAAATTTACGAAAATTTCAGGACCTTTTATAGATGATATTAAGCAGAGGACTCGACCTCAAACTTCAAAGGACTGCTTTCTCATTTGAAACAGGCAAACAACAAGTTTTTTTTTTTGTACATATGTGCACTGGCAGTGTTTATGTGTGTTTTTTTAATTGAAAAAATGGAAACCAAATAAACAACATCTTGAAAAAAAAAAAACTAATCTTGTCTGTTTCTCGTTGATCCAATCTCGTGTCTCGTCTCATCTTGTGGAAATGATCACATCCCACCCCAATGCATTATTATGAAACTTCTTGTGGTGTAATAAATTTATATTTTGGAAAAGTGGAATATGAAAATATGTAATAGGCCAAATGGGAGCCTACATAGAGTTAACTAATATAAAAAAACAAGCACAATGACATAATGCAGATCTACACTTTGCATTTTGTTTTGGATAAACCATAAACAAACTCACCAGTACCAATAGATCAACTTCAAACCTTCATATTTCTTTGAACATTAGAAGCGTCTGCTCCTCTATTTAGCATGTATTTATTTGTTTCCATTCGTAGTAAAAGGCTTATAGGACAAACAGATGTGTTTCTTGGCTTTTTGCGAGTATTGTGTTTTAGCTGTTTATATTTAAACCCCCTGGAGGCCATAAAAGAATATTTAGCTCTTGTATTTGAAAAGACGGCCTGACATCCAGCTGCGATTGGATCTCCACATCATTCTTTCCTCTCTCCTCTTCTCTGTTTGTTCATAAAGCGGCATTACTGTCCATCTGGCTCGCTGACAATGAAATCCAAAGCATTTCTTTTATCCTGGCTCGTGCACATGCGGTTCCCATTAGTTTGACTTGTCATGGTCAGACACGGACTGTCAGGCAAAAGTTAGCAAAGCGCACGGCCAGCTCTCTTTTCCTCTTTAATATCCTGCCTTCTCTCCGTCTCTCTCTCTCTCTCCTAATTTCTGTCCTTGGTCGTCTGTTCTTTTGAAATAATATTGCCTTTCATCAGTACAGTGATTGTATAGAATAGCGTTCATTAAGGGCTTTGGGGCATTATTGCAGTAGTCTCTTACCCCGACTCCGCCACACGGTAACATCACGAACATGCGCTGGGAGAGGATTCCTGCAGAAATAAAACAAAATGAGTTAAGCACCATATGATGCGTCCACAGGTTGGTTTCTTCTGCATGTTTGTTAAAATTATATTGTTATTGTGTAGAAATATTACATGCAGTAACAGATAATGGCAAATCTCTGTTGTGACTATAAGCATGTCTTAAATATGTGACTAACCAGCCAGTTTGCGGTTGTCCAGTTTGAGCCTGTTGAGTGGGTTGGTGCCGTACAATAGCACATGCTTCTCTGAGTGGACAGACTGCAGCTCCTCTAGTGTAGCCTTACGCCCACGAATAGTCTATTGGGAGAAGAAATTGGATATTATTACTTTCTTATAAAATTTCTGCTAACACAATATTAAGACTAGCTTAGATAGAAAAATGGCAAATTACTTAAATTACTCTGCAAACTCCTTTATATAATTTTTGTTGTTCTTAATTTTTATTGAATTAATTTAATAATAATTCATAATTCACAAATTTTACTCCATCTTCATAAGAACGTGAATTAAAGGAGTTGGTCAACTCTTTGTCATGATCATAAAAGAACACAAAAATATTACATAATGGCACAATAGTGGACTGTACTATGTAAATTACAAAATCATATTCAAAATAGTACATTCAGACTGATTTCAGATACCTCACACTGGCCCTTGAGCCCTCTCTCTGACAGACGAGACCAGATGCTCTGGATTCTCCCAGCATGCTCTGGGTGATTACTGTTGTCTCCACAAGTGCACTGGTGCTTCAGCATGGGTGACTCATACACCAGACCTGGACAGATACAGATTTAAGCATTGAACATGGCAGTTTTCAACTTTAATAACAAGTACTGGCATTTACAACTTCCAAATACAAAAAGTAGGCCACCCACAAAATGTTAAATTGAACCTAAATGCCTTATGTTGGATTTCATTTTCAGGACACGAGCCTAGATACATTAACTTGATAAACCAACAAATAGGAATCTACTTTTACCATTGTATTTGAATGTATAGACCCCTTGTTTATACATTTTCTCTCAATATTCTCCATATCATTTAAGGATCCCTTCAAATCATTTCACAACCTCCATAAAAGTAACAACCCCCAGGCTGAGAATACTGTCTAGTATACAGGTAAATAAGGCCCCTGCAGTCCAATGATTTACAAAACCCATCTTGCTGTTTTCTACCCTGAATCATTGAGTTCATGCTACACTGGATGGTAAAGTCAGCAGTACAAAACACAGCCATCATGACATTGCTGTGTTTACATTTACACTGTGTAGTCGGAACAGTGAGGCTGACCTGTTGTGAAGCGTGGCTTGGCGCTGACCTCCTGACCGGGCAGAGTCAGGGTTTTCTCAGGCAGGGTCAGGGAGGTGGAGGCTGGGGAGGACTGTGTGCGAGACAGGGGCCGATGGGCCACGCCCCCTCCTGCTCTTAACACGGGCACAGCCAGAGTCTCCATCTGACGGTGGAGCTGCTGCAACTGCTTCTGCTGCTCCCACAGCAACGACTACACAGCACATTAGGCCAAGGATTACAATCAATAAATAATCAAGGTACAAAAGAGAAATTTGCGTCACATTACATCAGTTTACTGACTACATTAAAATGGGACAGACAAAGATAGACAAACCATGTCACTGGTTTGTAAAATATATATATATATATATATATATAAAAATTCTGAATATGACTAGAATAATATGAGGCATTATTGAACCTGGTTGAGAATGAGGGCATGCTGTAGGTTCATCTGCTCTTCATGGCTCTTAGAAACAGGCTCTGTCTCCCTCAGTGATTCTGCCCTTGCTCTGCTCTGATAGGGGGATTCTGTAGGTGAAGACCCGCCCCCATCCTCAGAGTCCATCTCCTCAGAGGGGATCTGGTGCAGCCGAGGCTTCTCACTGGACTTGGACATGAGCTGTGATGTCAACAAGATGAAATGTTTATTAGCAGAAATCAGAAGCCTTCACCTTATGTAAGGGCATGCATTTCATAAGTCATGCATAATTTAAAGAATATATTTGGAATAATATTAATACATAATAATATTTGTACCAACGTTCTATTTTGTTAAAGTAGACCAAGCCCATTCAGTGCAAAACTATCTCTACATCTACACCAGTATTCATGACTGTATATTTGTTAAATGCAGTATTTATTATGGAATACATAAAACTTTTAGAACTGACCGCTGTAAATAATATTTAAATGCTATTTGCATTTTCTCTTAGACTTTGACAAACTTTATTGATCCACAAGATAAATTATTTGGAATTTCCCCCCCTAAATACTGCAATTGTGGTGGCTATACTAATTTGTTATATAAATAAGGTCCATGTAGTATAGGTTCCTTTTACCTTGCCCAAGTGAGTCTGTTGCTTGAGCCGCTCCAGCAGCTGTGTGCTGTGCTGTTGTTGCAGGAGGTGAGAGTGAATCGCTCTGGGGCTGGGAGGCAGCGGCTCAGAGCGAGTTCTGCTCAGGGGTTTATGAGGAGGAGCACCCCCTGGAGACAGGTGGTCTAACTGCGAGAACTGCAGCGGGACGCTTTCTAAACCTGAAACTGGAGTTTGAGAGGAGGTACAGTAAGGTGCATGCAAATAATTTTTATATTTTATCCATTCATCATTATTTTTCAACAGTCACAATATGTTTGAGAAGGAAAGAATGAAGCTAAAGCCTTATTCTGGTTTTACTCCTAAACAACAGTTTGTTAACTGTTAACCCATAAATCCATTTGCACACTGTAAAAAGTAAATTTTTTATATTAACTGAATGCTTTTTAAACAAAAACACATTTTTTATAACTCTCAATAAAGACCTTTTAATAGAGTTTTAAAATAGTTTTATATGACCACATTATTTAATCTCATCACTGTTACACATTTTCTGAGCATAAGGCTGCTGTAGCCAAAATTTGCCATTCGAATTATAAACACCAGTAGATCACCAGAGCATCACCAGTAGAGGGAGCTCAAGAACTACAAACTCAGCTTCAAAAGTGGAGTAGCAAAACAGAATCCATTGTACCGTATGATTATTCAATTACATAAAACATGTATTTTTTTAAATTATAAAATTAAAAAATCTTCCAAAAGTGTACTTCTTACCGGTGAGCAGTGGAGAGTGCACCAGACCGGATGGCTCCAGGATGATGACAGGCAGAGGGTGAGGGTTCAGCTGCCCACTCTGTTCCTCTCTGCTTAGGGGCACAAAGACAGGAGAGCCCCCTGCAGTGACCAGAGGCACCCGGCCCACCTTCAGAGAGGACAATTCCCCATCTCCCTGCGCACACACACATCCACACATAAACACCACTGAAACTACTCTAGATCTTAAGATATGATGTGTACATAAAATTCCCTATTACTGTATTACCCGTGCATTGGCCGGCAGTCCCAGTGTGATCGTGGGCTGAGAGGAGGGACTGTGGACCGTGAAGTTGGCCAAAGTGCCGTCTCTGAGCAGGAGCCTCTGAGCCTGACAGATTTAAAAATACGGAAGTGAAACTATTATTAAAAGACCCATCAGGGGAAGAAGAACTGATAATCACCCGTAGATACAAATGCAATGTCCTTGAAATAGCTTGATACTAGAGGCTGCTAGCTAAAACATTTTGGTACAGATGTAAAAGCATTTCAGAGTACACTTTTTTCCATGATTATTTACATTATAGATTCTCAATGAAAGCATCAAAATTATGAACTAACCACAAACTTATTTTATATATAATAAATTTACTAAAATCCCTGGTTTTCACTTTTCACATTTCTATGCCCTGACGCATAGATATGTGAAGTAAAAACCATTTCAGGAAATTTCATCAAGAAGTTCATTGAGAGAAATTCAAGAGTTTGCAGTGCTGTCAACAAAGCAAAGGGTGGATACCTTGACGATTTAAATTTTAAATAATTAGTTGAGTTATTTTACTTTTTTCTATACTAAAAAAATACCATATATCTTGCATCATATATTTGAAGTCTTCCTTATGTGCATAAAATGTAGAAAGTAGTACATAAAGAAAAAAAAAAACACTGAATGAGATGGTGTGTCTAAACTTGTCACTGTCTTACTCTTAATCTGTAAAACTACCAGATAATATTTTGTTCCTTTTGAGCTCCTTTTTGCTTAATTGCAGATGTTGCCTGGTGATTGCGTGCAGAGCCACAGCAGGTGTTGACTGAGGTTGCGGTGTTCTGACTTCCTGTGATTAAATGAATGATGCAGAAACATCTGATAGACTGAGCACTGCTGCTGATTTAAACATGTCATTATGTCTACCACTGATCCGCTCATGTCTATGAAACACTCAATGCACCTCACTAACAAAGTGTTGTTCCTAAAATCAACCACGATAGAGGAAAAGCCTAATGTTGGGTGTATAATTAAGTTTATATTAAATGTGATAAACAGACACACACCTCATGCGAGAGACCAGCAGAGGGCAGCAGACCATCATTGGGTGCACTGTCATTGGGAGAACTGCATCCAGAGACAGGAGTACTGCTGCTGCTGGGAGAAGAGTCTGAAAAGAAATGTTTAAATACATTTAAGGTTTTGTTAAAGGTCCTATATTACACAAGCTTTAAGACATGTTAAAATGTTGTTACCTCCTCAACAACATACCTGGATTAATAGTCATAATATGCATTATTAGTCTGTCTATCTCCAAAGCTCAGTATGCTCTTTTCCACCTTGTGATGTCATGTAATGGTAGTTCTAAAGTTAACATCTACCTTTTACCTTTTCTTCAGTGGACACTGGCAATTCCATGCCTTAAATTATTTAAATGATTCTAGTGAATGTGTATGGAGTTTAAAAACACAGTGGAGCACTGTCTGTATTGACATTAGGGTTTACTTCTTGACAGAGGAACTAACTGTGCAGGCTTTGTGTGTTAAACATGTGTGAAGGAAACAAAACACAACTCCATATATGTTTTTGAAGAGGAAACAACATTCCAACATAACACAAACCTCAGTATATACAGACTAAATCCTGCTTACCCAGTGTGTCAGGGACTCTGTGTGTGTGTTTGACGGTCGGGGGAGCACTCTCTTTACGCGTCAGAGGGCTCTTCCTGGTGTGCAAGTGTTTCTTCAGCTTGTGTTTCACCTTCAGATTTGGCTCAGAGGCTGAAATCACAAGGACATTTTGGTTAATTGATTATAATAAAGTGCATGCTGTTGAGAGTTGCAACTAACTTATTTTAGAGGTCGACTGGTCAGATGATTATTTATATCATACATTAATACTTTTTAAAGTAAAGGTTGAAGTACGGTGAGTGAAGGCTTCTAAATAAAGAAGTAAATAAAGTGTATTACTGATGAAAAAGGGAAACATGATATTTTGATTTTGATATAATGTAAGCTATTGACTTCTTTTTAGTGCCTACAAGTCAAACAAGTCTTTTTATTGTACACAAGACTTTTTCAAATACATGTTGAAGTATGATGAGCGAAGACTTCTAAATAGAGAAGTAAATATTAGTGTTAACTGTATTACTGATAAAAATGGGAAACACGACATTTTGATTTGAATTCTAAGCTATTGACTTCTTTTAGTAGTCTACTAGTCAGCTGTTAAGTTTTCGATTAGATAACTAGTCAAACAATTATTTATATTGTACATTGAGACATTTTACATGCGTATACATTACCAACCAATACATGATCAAACAAATAAAGGTTGAAATACAGTGAGTGACTAGAGAATCAATAAAGTGTATTAGTGATGAAAATGGAAAACTGTTTATTTTGATTTAATAACTTTTGTTATAAAAATACCTTTTCATATGTGTTTTAGAGTGTGTCTAGTCCAGGTAAGGATTAAGTCATCTCTATGATGAACTGTTGATTAGTACAGTCTTTAACCAGATAGCAGATGTTGTACATATGGAGCAGCATTTTATGGATCTAGTGCCTATGTATAGCCCAAGATAAATTTCTCCAGGGGACAATAAACTTTACCTATCATTACCAAATACAATTGCAATTATTAATACACAAATTATCTTTCTTATCATCGACTAGTCACAGCTAGTTCATGAATGGTTGTAGCCCTAGAGAGGACAGTTGAGTTTATGGCTGTAAACTGATGAAATCAGAGAGTGAATGCAAAACATGTGTGCACCTGCTCTACGCAGCGGAGTCCCCTCTGAGGCCTCACACACAGACTGAGACGGAGACAGGGCCAAAGGGGAGGATGAGACATTGGGGTCCGGGGCCAGCTTTCTGTAATACAAGAACATAAAACATAAAGTGAGTAAATATAAAAGTGAAATGAACTACATCAGGTAAAACAGACTGACCTGTACGGGACAGCAGGAGAGGACAGAGGGTTCGGGTTGGACCTCTCCAGAGCCTGTTTCTGCTTCTTCAGGATCACCTCCTGCAGTTTCTGTTTGACCAGGGAGCTGGCCACTGCACCTACAATGACACAAAGGACATACACTTTACAAGTTACAGTGGGACGACTCCAGCCATTCAGGTACATTTTGGACTGCAGTGTTTGTGTAGTGATGCCCTTGTATAGTGATGAAATGTATAAGAAAAGTGCAATGGGACACTTAAAGGCGCTGCGGCGAGTTTTCCCATGACAGTAAAGCTTACAGCAACTAGCATGCTAAGACACACCTGCTGATTATCAGACAATAAAATGCTTTCCAATGAGTTGCCGACAATACCGACAATACATACAGAGCCTTTAGGAACAGCTAAAACATGGAAAACATTATACACTATTTCATTGTAATGTACAGTTATGGCAGTATATTTAATAACTATCTGAAAATGCAGTGACATTGTTGGGGACGTGTGGTATTTTTATTACAATTGATAATCTGAATGGGACTACCACACACACACACACACACACACACACACAAGCACACACAAATACACATATAGTGGCGACAGGAGGTGCGAGGAGCGACCGAGTCAATATTGACCCACTGACTTTTATGTGCCCAGGGCCAGAGCTATATTTAACTCCACTGTTGTAACTGCAGCGGCTCAGGTATATTTAGCCCCCACTTAAAAGACACTGAGATAAGGCTCTGGACATATTGTACATTCATTTTTCAGAAATTTTATAAACACTTCGCAGAGGGGATTTCCACTTTGGAATTAGCAAAGGTCACCAGAACAGTATGTGTTAAAGGCGCACGATGGAGGGTCTGGCCAGCTGCTTCTGTCCATGGAGATGTTATTTCTTGGCCTGGAATGTTCCACAATATGGCATTAAATCATAGATTATGTAATGAAACGGACTAAAAGAGTGTGATGCCGCCCTTAGCGTTTGGCTCCAGTGAAATGACGCTCACGAGGCCAGCAGTTATAGAGGTGAATTTGGAGCAGAGTTCCATATTAGGCATAAGAATTCATTTATAGACAAAATAGTGAAATAAAAAGACCAGGATCATGTAGCAGCAGTTACAGAGAGAGCGGTGTTTACAAGGAGACAAGCAGGTAATGCCACCAGGTTATATGTCAGATATGTCAGATCTGTGGAGAAGTGATCTTACTCATAACAAGAACGCTTTTTCAATGTGTTTTTCAGTTCTCAGTTTTCAATTGTATAAAAGTAACATAAATAATTTAAACATCAGATTGTGTAACATTCCAGACAAAACAATAGGATATTCACGGACACAAGCACGCGCACATACGCACGTCAGAAAGGTTCCACAGTGCATCATTAAGTGCAGTGAGACTTGTGGTGACATGTCTGGCAGTGTAAAATCTGAGTGTGTTGAAGCTCACTTTGTTGACTCTTGTCCTTGTGTTTGAGCTGCTGTAGCTCCTGCTGCTTCTCGTGCTGCTCCTGCTCCCGCCTCCTCTGCTCCATGTTATACTGACCCGCAACAAAGGACAGTGTTAATAATGCAAATACAGAAGATTACATTTAAACTACTAGTCTGGATAGTATTATTTGGAATAGCACGACACTTTACAGCAGGAATGTAGAGCTGTGCATTTGTTACTGACCCCAAACAATACTGTAAAATTAAGTATTAAAGACATTTTGTATATTAGACACTACTACTACACTAGTAGAGTGGTACAACTGCATAGTGATGTTATATGTGTTCAGTGAATAGAATGAATGGTAGTCCTCAAAATATGTATTGTTGGTGCCATTTTCTATGTTGCAATTTAGGCTCAGATTTAGTTCAGATTCAGATTCAGATTCATAATATAATTTGATTTATATTCAGTGATTGCATGTTACATCATATTTAGGATTACATTACTATATTTGATCATTTGTATTTAGTGACATTTTCATTTAGTTTTGAATGAGTTCAGATTAATTCATTTTAGAATTTCCAGATGCATAGTCAACAGGAGCCAGCACCAATATGACGCTTTGAGCTTGCGCATTCACGGGAGGTAAAACCATTGTTCTGTTACTTGTGTGAGAATTTCAGTAAAAACGAGGCGAACACACTGTTTTCTACCGTTGTTAAAACCTTAAACACGAGTGGACTTGTTCTTTCCTTCTGAAAGTGGTAAATTGCATGAATACGATAAGAAGAAGTCACTGAACACAAGAAGGGAAATTTAGCCACTTCATGTATGGTTTCGCTTTTATACTGATTTTGCAATAAGGTTCCAACAAATCAAGCTGTTAAATATATTACTCATTATTTTTTGACAATTTGCAATGTTGACAAAAATGAAATTTAAAACTGTCCTATTTCTTGCTGGGTAAGATTTTTACAATAGTATGTGAAACAGTACTCTTGTCTAAAGTAAAGTCATCCAACCTGTCCTGCACACATGGTAATATATGAAAGAGAGACTTCTACTTTTACAATGTAGTAGTATTCTTACATGAATATTTTGCTACTCCATTCCTATACCCTTTGTGTAACACAGTCCACATGTTTTACACCTACCCGTATGTGATGGTGCAGTTGTTGCTGGGAGAAGGAGGCGCGGGGCTGGGGGGAGTAGGGGCTCAGGAGCAGGGGCGTGTGCAGCGGGGTGAGGAGCGCCGTGTCCGACCCTGAGCGCATCCCCCGCTCGCTCACCACCCTCAGGTCCATGGGAAACGAGGCCGCGCACGACACCGGCACCGCCACCGTGGAATCTGGGAAGAGGAAGCAGAATCCGTCACAACTTTCCTCACCTCTGTTTACACCCAACAATGGTTCAAACGAGGCAGGTAAATCAGTGTTTGGACAGAGGTGGAATAATATGCGCTTTGAGCTCGTTTCAACACACGGAGGAAAACCACAAACCAGGGTTCAAAAATAGAAGCAGTTTCCAAAGCTGTGGGAAAAGTGAGTACATGCATTTAGATACAAGCTTTGCAAGAAAAATACTGCTAAAAATATAACACTTGTGGTCACATCGTCCCAAACAATCTGAGGTATGCACCATGGTTGAAAATTCCAACATCCGATACAGGAGAAGTCAATAAATACAAATTGTAAACATGCTTTGTGTACAGTGGAAAAGTCATCTATCACTATAATAAACTATGTGTCCAGAGGTGAACCAGGGATTCAGATTCAGGGGTAAATTCTCTGACCATTAAGGAAAACTGTTTTTTTTTTTACACATCTTCTTTGAATGTTACTGGGTTGAAACCAATGGCAAGTTTAGTAGTTTATCAGTCAGAACAAAGTAAGGGTTGAGTTTATGATGCACATTTGAAGAGCTTCAGTTTAATTCTAGTTAAGCAGCAAACAAAGGTGTGTACTCAGTTACATTTATTTAAGAAACTTTTAAGTAAAAAAGTAAAGGCACTCTGTTCTACCTTCTGATGTCTTTTGGTAATACAGGAGGTATTTCACTGTACTTTTAAAGTCCTTACAACTTCCCTAGAATCATGTGGATGATTTTGGACCTGGAATTACCCATCTGAACTGAACAAAAGGTAAAAGGTAACTGTTAAACACTTTATGTCATCACAAGGTGGAACAGAACATTTTGAACTTTGTTGATGTAGACAGACTAATAATAAAGGGTTACTGAAACATGTTTGAGTGAAACAAAACAGAACTCTAGGTATGTTTTTATGAGGTAACGCCATTCTAACACAGCCTGAAGCTCACACGAGTCAAATTTGCGTAATATAGGACCATTAATGCAATGTAACATTTGATTTTCCTTTTTTTTGCACTGCAGTATTGTTGTGTTTTCTTTAAATAGCCCCTAGATTAGTAATGGTAGCTTTGTGCACACACATATAACACACATACAGATTTCCATGCTTTTTGCATTCAGTTGGATCTATTTGCATTGCATGGCTGACTCAATGGGAAAGATTGCCTCATCCGGCGCTAAAAACAGGATCCAGGAAAGGAACGGCTTGGGAAAAGGCTGGTGGTGGTTTCTGTCTAAGTGACACAGACACACACGCACACACACACACGCATACACACACACAATTACATACTGGACCAATTACACACACACAATTACTATACCGACTTATCGTTCAATATATGAAAGCTGGAACAATATTTTTGGGGATCAGTATCAGGTGTAAAGTTTCTTTGCACAACTGGGAAGTTTTTGATTATTTTTGGCTATATGATAAGATTTAAGCCATAAAACGTTGAACTTCTGTGACTCATGACAGATGCAGACTATGTACTAAACTGTTTCATTCTGATTTTTATTTTTATTTAGAATATTTTTTTGTGGTTTAAATCTGCTCTTGGGTTATTATGGCATAAATTAGTTTCAACATTAGCGTTTATTGTCTATATTTACTTCAGCAATATATAGAACTTCAAAATTTTTTATCGTGACACACACACACACACACACGCACACACACGCACACACACATACTGGATTAATGGCATCATGCATATCTGAGGGAAACACAGAATCAAGCACAGGTGCATGTGTTTATACAAACCACAGACAAACCCATATAAAACACATTTAAAGCAACACAGCACTTTTTACGTTTGTTTCACAACACACACATATAACATCAGCTGTTCTCTTTCCTGCTTTTGTTTTTATTCAAATCTTGCCATTTTGTCACCCTGATACCTCCTTTAAAGGTGCACTGTGTAACTTTTAGTGGAGGGTCCATCACCATAGTATGTCATTAAACGAATTTATCTCTACGGAGGCAGCAGGTGTCGCCACAGGGCCAAGTTACATGTCGAATCTGTGGAAAGGCAAGCCCACTCACAGTGAGAATGCACGTTTTGAAGTCAATAAATACCCATGTTATTGAGTAAGTTTAATGCCATCCTGGGACATTTCAGAGAAAGCAACATCTCCTTGGAGAGAAGCAGATGGCAGACCTTCCACCAGAAAGTTACACAGTACACCTTTAATGACAAAACGTGTCACAATAACACCTTGCCAGTATCAGTGTACTGTATTTCAATATGTTGTTTAAATGTGCTATCCTCTTATCCATGTCGTCTATAAGAAGCTATTGTGCAAACCAGCTGCTTAATCCAGAATGAAGATACAGTTCAATAATTTGCATGTCTACAAATTCATGGAAACTATTCGAATACCTTGGACGTGCTGTTTCAATGCAAAATTTCTAGTTTTTCAAGTTCTGAGATAGCAAATGCCCTATATTCTCAGTAACATAGATAAGAGATCCACTTGACAGTCTCATCCCTGGTTCAGTGCAATGTCATGGATCACCACCAGTCACTGTTCATTTCTTCATTGGCTCGCCTTTACACAACAGTGTATTATAAACCTCATGTCACACACTCTTAAACTAGGGCTCAACAATTAATTAAGTAAAGCTCAGCCCACAAGCCTACGTCATCCATGCTCTCAAATGACAATTTTCCATAAATATACTAAAGCCTGATACGAAACTGTACACAACAACTTGACAAACCTGATGTGATGTGCAGTAGTTTCATTAGTGGGATGTACAATGATTGTGCTCTGAAGGGAGGTGACTTAGCACGGAGAGCGAAGGGAGGGAAGGGAAGGTAAAATGGTTATGTAAATATGTTATGAGTTAGCAGGAGTAGAAAAAAACACTTTTAGAGTTGTTTATAATGTGCACTCTGAGCAGTATCTTACTTTTTATACATACATCATGATAACTGCAAGTAGACCATGACGCACATTGCAGAAAAAGCACTTTTCCTTTAAAAAACACTAGCCTACTTCCACCATACACACCTGCAGTTGTTTGCTAACCGCTCTGGCTTGCATGTTGCTGCAGCCCAAACTTCACACCGCTCGACGCTCCACACAGACACATGCACACAAAAGTTTCACATGGTTTGTTGTGACATGGTGGTGCAGCGTGAGAGGAAAGTGTCACAGATGTAAAACATGGGCCTCCCTACAGCAAATACCTAGAAATGAGAGAAAGGCTGCACCATAACATACAAACATGCCATGGTGGAGATTGCTTCCACTAGAAAAGGCACACACAAGCATACACTGTCCTGTACAATGGCTCCACTTTGTATGTTCTCATTAACATGTTTGGGTTCATACCACAACAGTGCGTGTCCGTATTTGGGTTCACTCAACGGACTGCGTGAATAGCGGCGAGCATGCACACAGCTTTTGTAAGGACAGCGAGAAATAACAAGGCTTTTCTTCGCGTGGAATTGGAGAGGGGAACGCGCTTATACAAGGAGACAAAGGCCGCTACAGTTCGCACACATCCACGGCCAGCGCAGTGTCTCGCTCCCTCCCAGCTTCCCAAGGGTTATAAATAGAAAAACACACAGCTCCGGAGTTTACCTACACAGGGGCTTTTGTTTCCTCGGGAACACACACACGTTTGTATAGGAACGCGCTGAGGTCACTTCCACTTTCAGATGGATGGTATAAGTACACACCTGGACAGATGTTTGTTGTGGTAGGTAGCTTAGACTTACCTGCTCTTAAACCACAGTTATGTATACATTTTTGTAGAGTAAGGGTTACGGTTGTAGCGATACTAAATTTCCAAACTCAATTTTGATACTAAGGAAAATACTACTCCAAAAACAGTGCATTTTTGACAGAATAATCATAATAATCAACACAGATTGCAGCTTCTCAAATAGCACCATGTGGTCTTGTACTTTTCTAGTTCTGATAAAGAGCAATATTGTTCTAAAACTATCCTACTTTGGCAAGAGCTGGGGCAGGAGGCATGAGGGGGCAGGTCTGTCAGTCTGTATACACAGTTTGTAATGATTACTTGTGTTTTTAATTGTGTTTTTGGACCACATTGATAATTAGACGGCACTTCTCAAGGGGCAATAAATTAAAATAAATTCAAATTTCTATAACATTTGTCAGTATCGATACTAGTTTTAGTATCATTTAGCCTTTGAGTATTTAACATGAAAACTGCATGTTTGTTACTGCACAAGTGAACACTTTGCAAGCTGCACTAAGAATTTTAATGTACAGTTTTATTTGCAGACTGAAAAAAATCAAACAATGAAATAATAATGTCACTCACAAATATGAGATTCAGAGCATAAGATATGAGTCCAATATGTGGAGACACTGGTATGGTTGTCTTTCAAAAACATAAATGTCCTTGTCTGTTTTAAAAATGAAGTAAAAAATAAAGATGATGATGATGATGATGAATTATGTGTGTTCAATGGGCTTGCATAATGGCTTTCAATTCACAGAAACAATTACGCATAAGCAACTGAAATATACCCAGATATTCTGTTTCTAAGAAATCATGCTAATTTAACTTGCTGATTTCCTTGCTAAAACAGTTGACTTTAAAAGGAATGTAGTAACATGATTATACGCTAAACAAGCTGACCACATAGACCAATAAAAAGGAAAAAGAAACTGTAGGCTTACTTTAAAAATACTTGTCCATTTTACAAAGAATTTTAAACTCTGTCCGCCTTCACATCTGAAACTCAGACTCACTAAACACGTTCTAAAAACAGCGCAAAACTCACCTTTTCCTTGCAGTGTGTTACGTTAAACACCTTTGAGTTACTGTAAAAAGCACTGTATAAAACCAATGTATTATTATTATCAACTTTTATATCTACTGGTTAATAACTGCATGAAGTCATTATTCACAGCTGCACCTGTGTTTTGGGCGTTGCATGGAGGCAGGACACAGGGGTTAAAGCTATTATTAAAGCAATGGTTATTACCTGTAATGATATCTTGAGAGCTATAAAAAGACATTAATATGGTTTTGGAACATACAAGCAGCCTTGGCCAGAACAATGGTGTCCTATCCTCCCAGTTTCTATTGATTGAATACATGTTCCTCTGAATATCGAGTATCAAGTCTCCAGCAGAATTCGCCTGAAAACAATGCAGTGGTTTAGTCCTACTTAGACCTCTGTGACCACAGCTAATCCGCACTGTTTTTCCATTTTGGCTATTTCCAGCTAATACACAGCTTAAATGTTTTTAGATCTCCTCAAGAATGCTATTATGTTTCAGGCAGGGAGAACAAGAAACGCAAATCCTTGACCCTGGGGTGGGACTGTGATTTTGATTTAAACAGCTAATGGCCACCACAGCGCCACTATAGATATTTGTGCATATTAGCGTTATATCCATCCTTGATTGTTGCCAGGAAAGTAAAATTACACATTATACATTATAATTTATGCTGACGGGGTAAAATTATAACGGGTAAGTGTTCCTGTCTGCTGTTTTCTCATGCTTGATAAGGTCATTACAGTCTGAATGCCTTTTAGAAACAATGCATACTTATACTTAGATTATGTAAGCGGCGGTGTGTGCTTACCTACCTACCACAACAAAGAGACGCAAGCCGAAACCATCTATCTGTCCCTCCTAACAACAGCATACCTACAAACTGGACCAGAACAGCGCCGCCACAAATATGGTGTCAGGTGTCATGTTATGTAGCGCTATTTCTATTTGTAATATAAGACAGACTATAGGTTTCACACTTACGAACCTCGTAAATGATTTTTTTTTTTTTTTTATGGAGAAGAGGTGTTGGAAAGAAAATACATGCTTTGAATTTTGCCAGATTGCATTTTCTTTCAGACATAGCCTTAAACCAAACTAGACCAGGGCTAAAACTGGATTTAGCCGGACTAAACCCAGATTAGGCTTTTACTAAACACGAATTAATTTCAAAGCCAGAGTAAGCAGCGGCCCTGGTATGTAACTTTTTTTTTTTTTTTCATTATGGATTTGTTTATTCCACTGAAAAAAAAACAACAAAAAACTGTGTCCTTACTCTGAGCGGGTTTGCATCTCCACAAAACTGACTCTTATTTCGCCTGATAAAGGGCCTCTTCCTGCTTGTGTCCATGGAAATGTTGTTCCTTTGACTATTATATTCCACTGTGTGGCATAAAACATACATATATCTCCATGGAGAATGTTAGGGAGTATATTTTTGACTTCCTATTTCCATGAAATGATGCAGTTTCGCTCCTAAAAAGCTACATATTAACAGTAATAATAACAGTAATACACAAGTCGTATATAGAGCTTTTCAAAAGAAACTCAAAAGATGTGTTTCAAGGAAAAAATGAAATATCACTTTAATACAAGATTTTTAGCAGCACTACTATTGACACCTCCCTTAAATATGCGACTGGATCTTAATATAGTACGGTACTTTTAAACTATACAAATATATTCTCTTGCAGCTTGATGACGTAAGTGTAAAATGTGTGAACTTATTTGGTTATGTCTACCTTTCAGCATTTGGGTGATCCTTCAGTTCCTCCCCCTGAGTTCACTCTCCACCTGAGTAAGCCTGGACAGGTTCTACAGGTACGGCCGGGTAACACAGCCAGCTCGCTCTTTGTTTAGCGACCTGTCAATGTTATAATACAAGACAATAGGACACAAAGATAATTCAGTCATCAAAGATGCTGTTTAACACTAGAGAAACCCAGGAAGTCTTAACGTGACAAGTGACAGACACTAAGTTGCCAAATATATTTGCTACCCCACTCACTTTCACTCCTACATTCATTAATGTAGTTCCTATTTTTTTAACATGCACAACGTGGCAACGGAAGTAAAAAAATAAATCAATTGTTAAAAGAAAAGCTGTTCAAAAATAGCCAGCAAATATGAGCGTGTTGTTAAAGAGGCAATATGTAACTTTTGTGGGAGCATGTCGGGGGGCTTGGAGACATTTCTTTTTACTAAAATGTTCCACAGTATGGCATTAATTACAGGTGTTTTATATTGATGAAAGTACTTGATGAAGGAAAAATGTGAATTGTGAATTTGTAACCTGGCCTGGTGTCATCACTCGCATCTCTTCATGAAGATAGACACGTTTAATGCCAAACTGTTCCATTTCAACATCACAGGCAAAGCAATATCTCCATAGAGACGAGAAAGTGGTCCACCCTCCACTAGAAAAGCTACATAGTGTAACTTTTACATTTGTGCCTTGAGTGGGTAGAGAATAGCCTGATTCATCAGTCGCTTTCACTTCGTGGAAATTGTCTGACCTCGCAGCGTTAGAATTAGTTTGTTCGACAGTAGGTGGGTACTTTTTAATTTAACCAATCGCTGCTATTTGGTTGTGATGTATGTAATGCGCCGCTAACAGGGCTGACTGGTATATTAAGCTTTTCCCAAATCCCGAAGGGCAATAACGTCTTTCCTGTTGATAAAATTCACCAAACATTCTCTTTGTTCCGGCTTTAAATCCTCGATCTCGGGAATCGTTGCAAACACAGAATGTATGGCTCTTCGCTGATTGGCTGGTGCCCAAACTCGCACTTCCAGGGTTTTTGTGAACTGTCTAGTGTATTCTGATTCCTGACCTAGTCACTGGAGAGAAATGAAATTGAGCAGAGGCACTAGGTGGCGCCAGCCTGGCTAGGTAAAGAACATTATGTACAGTATGTTATGAAATTATAATGACACAAAAATGCACCTTTATTTTTATGTGTACTAGTTCATTTCATAAATCCAAATTGGCTGACTTTTAAATGTGGACTGGTCTGTTCTTGACTCAAACACACAACATCAAAGTATTAAAAGCACGTTGCAAATGTTCCCTGTATGCTCAATGATATAACAACAGCTTGGGCAACTTTTCTCATAATAAAAAAAAATCGTTTTATTTCACAACATAGAAATGTCCTTGGTTAAAGCTATTGCTTCATATAATTGCAAGATGACTACGTATGCAAATCTAAATATAGATGTCCTTCTTGTATTAAATGCCATTATTTTGCGGGCGTGTTTGTACCAACTCTGAGCCAAAAAATAAACAACAGGTTCAAGTGCGATTTATGTTACGCAACCAGGCAGAGGAGATTGTGTAAACTAAAAATACACTGGGAAATTTTGAGGGCCAAGTAATAGAGTTGACAGTGAAGATGTTGACTTGACAAACATGCAGGGAGCCATTCCTTTATTAAATTCTTGTTGCTGAGTAACAAATAAACAGCTGATTCAGGCAATATCCGCTATTCAGTAATTGCAGTTACGTAAGGACAACTGATAAATGGGATGTCTCCATATAGCTGGAATATTAAAACAATCTGAAAGCTAATTACAGAAATTGGAAGCAAAAAACAACTTAAAAAGTACAAAAAAATAGGTCAAATGTCTCTTCTGATTTTATTTTTACATGTACATTTATACAATTATGCATTATTTGACACAGTCTCTTTATTTCTCTCTCTATTTCTGCTATTTATTTTGAATTTATTATTACCATTTATATTTTTGCTCTTTGTTATTAAAAAATATTGTGATGTGAGAGCTACTGTGTCCAAATACTGTGTCCCTTGTAGATCAGTAAAGTTTGTCTATTACTTGACACCCAAAATACACAAATGCAGTTAATTGCAAGACAAAGTATCCATAGGTTTGAGAATGACGAAGAATTTGGACTGTTGCCATAACGATTAACAATAAAATAATGCCTTTTGATTCTTATTCTCAAAATGTCACCTATAAACGGGAAGTTGAAACACATGAATAGTCAAACATGTAAATAAATGACCAAATGCTAAAAGTGAGACTAACTCACAAAGTTAATCCAAGAAAAAAAAAGAAAGAAAAAGTTAAATAAAAAATCTGTGTTTTTATAAAAGAAAATGAGTGAAGATATGAATGAATTATTAAAAATACACTAAAAATGAGTAGAATCAGGAAATCTGCAATGGAATTACAAACTAAAGTCCAAACTGCTAGACTTTTAAAACTGCCTACTCTTCTATCAACATCTCGAACCAACTCCTTCTCCAGAAACTGACCTGACACCGAAGCACAAAATACAACCAAACATTACCTGTACAACAATGGGACTATTTTTAGAGCGAAGAGAACAAACCAAAGCTTGTGTGTAAGAGGAAGACATGGAGGCTGATGTATAATGCAATGGGGCTCCGGTTCCCTGGCTCCTCTGAGTTTCCATAAACATCCGCAACCTCTCTCTCCCTCTCTCACCATCCGTCTGTCTGTCCATCAGGCCTCCTTGAACCTTGACACTAATGAATCACAAACACACTGGAGTACGTGAGGTTTCCAGTTACTAGTACAAGTGTTAACAGATATAACCAGCCTCGAGGGTCACCTGCAGAGACTTCAAAATATCGATATATCGTATTGTTTAATGTGATGGTACAGTATCGATATTGGGAGCTGCTGTATTGATATATCGCCAAGAGTACTTTTTGGTATATTTTGTTAAATTATTTAGTTACAGCACTACAGTTTTGTTAATTGTTCGGAGGAAAGAAACTCATTTATGCAACACATTTGACATTTTCACAGTTTTGATGAGTAAAATGAGTGTGTTTTATATGACCTTTGCACAAGAAGTGACGTTTTTAGTATCACAATCATGATTTAGACACAATTTTTTTATTGAACCATATCAAATCGATTTGAAATATATCGTATTAAATCGTAAGATCACTGTATCGAGATGTGTATTGTTTTGTGGCCTATGTATCATATCGGCAACTTCTTAATGATACCCAACCCTACCTGTCATGATAATTACTATATCAATTTATCGTTCAGTATATGATAACTGGAGCAATATATTTTGGGGCTCAAAAATAATAATATCGTGTGCGCATTTTGTTGCAATAGTGTGGAGGTTTCTGTGATAATTTACGTAATAATATAGTAAAATTTGAGAAGTAGTGAGATTTTTTCATCCCGTCACTTCCAGAAGAAATTATTTGTTGTTTCTGCTATTTATTTGTTGTAGCTCATGCTTAATGAGCTTGTATTTTTGAAAATGGTTTACTGGAATTATCTGCTTGATTTATTTATAATTTTGTCAGTGTCATAAAGTAGTTTCAATATTATCGTGTATTGTGTTATGCCACAATATACTGTATCAAGTGTCAAAAGGTGTTTTCATAACAGGCCAATTCCCACACCCACAATGCACGTGTAAGAGTTTTTTTTTTTTTTTATAAAGCATACCTGATTTAACAATAAATCACTATAGGATCACATTTAATGCAAAAATTATCATTAGCAGTTGATAAACAAGATTTAAGCATGCGAAAATCTGGGAGCGATAAGTGACCCTCTATTGTGTGTTCGGACATCTGGTCAAAACTAATATTGTAATTTTTA
This sequence comes from Boleophthalmus pectinirostris, assembly GCF_026225935.1. Taxonomy (NCBI): domain Eukaryota; kingdom Metazoa; phylum Chordata; class Actinopteri; order Gobiiformes; family Gobiidae; genus Boleophthalmus; species Boleophthalmus pectinirostris. Next base: position 19,436,178 of record NW_026571515.1, read on the forward strand.
TTTATTGGAGCCGATCCCAGTTATTATGGGCGTGAGGCCGTTACACCCTGGACAATTTGCAGTTAATCACAAAGCTAATATAGACTGACAGACAACTCCTTACTCAGTTCTCACAGTGTACGCGTTTGACTTTTATGTTGAAAACCGATAGGCTTACTGATACATGGAAATATTTGAATGCTCTTTGTAAAACTAATACAATTTGCTTGAAAATTCCTACACACATTGAAATGTAATGAGGCAATGAGGCAACAGTTGTTTGTCAGTGGTGGAAGAAGTACTCAGTTGTGTAATTTAAGTAAGTACAGATGCATAAGAAAAAAAACACTCAAGTAAAATGATCACATGAAAAAATCTACTCAAGTATTAAAGCACCTCTCATACTGACATGTACTTTTTAGTGGAAGTATGTCACACATATTTTGATATCTAATAAAGCTTCAAATGTAGTGATTTTTATAAAGTTTCGTGCTGTGTTTTGTTCAAAAGAAACAACTGATCTTGTTATACTAGCTGTTTTTATTTGTTTAGCTGTTGTTATTTTTTTGTTTGCTCCAATTATGAATGTGTTAAAAATAAACCTCTCAGCCTTTTCAGCAGGTCTCAAACAATAAATGTAGTGAAGTAAAAGTAAATGTATCCACTGTAAAATGTACAGAAGTAAAGTGCAGATACATCAAATTTATATTTTACTACACATAATTTACTACTTTACTTTACTACTTTTGCTTTGTTATGTTCTGGTTATTTTCCAGAAACTCAAAGCTGATTTACAATCTCATGTTTTATTCAGTTACTCCTCCAGTTCTCATTTAGAGGTCGTAAACTAATGCTGAAACCACGACTACTATTTACATTTTAGTAGAGTAGATTAGTGGTGAAGTGTCTTGCCCAAGGACACAACAGTATGCTATGCTGTTATATAATTTGATCTATTTATTTAGTATGTGGTTCCGTGCTCATGAATTTATACACAGATCTATAAAAGCAGTGTCTTATAAGCACAACTGTATTGTCAGTCTGAAAGCACAAACAGAACTTTGTTTGTGGTGGGGACATCCGCCTGTTTAAAACCCAGGCGGCTCACAGCACAAGCTATAATTAGACTCTTCACTCCTGTCATCTTTAAATGGCTGCCACATCCTCTTTTCTTTCTTTTCTTCTTGTTTACCTCTCCTTTTTTCTTCCCCTTTTTCCAACAGCAACCTCCTCACACATCAGATATCGGCCTTAAAAAAAAGGTCAAACTCATTCACCGAAAATAATAGAATGCATTCATAAAAATCTGCAATCTCATACTATTGTTGAGTCTAAACTTACCATCCTGTGATCAACAGGAACGGTAACCATGGCGACGGGGGCAGTCAGGCTAACAGGAAGCTCGCTCTAAAAACACAACAATGAAAGAACCAGAGCTGCTTCCTGTTTCGGAGCTGACTTCGGGCTCCCATATCCTGCCTGCGCTCTTACACTCGCCTTTCTGCCATGGTGCCCTTGAGCAAATACAGGGCAGTCTTTTCAAATGTGGGTACAATGGTGTTGCCACGATATTAAAATTTCCAACTTCATTCCGATACTAAGGAATACCGATTTGGATACTGCACTGGTAAAAAAAAAAAAAAAAACACTTCTTTAGAGAATATAATCTAATTTTCAACATTAAATCATAGTCATTTCTGTGATATTAGCCTCCCATGTGGTCTTATATCCATGTAATCCCTTAATCCCTCAGTTGTCCTGTGGTCCATGGGCGTATACTAGTTTATTTGCTCTTATACTTGTTCTGATACAGCTCAAGATCATTCTAAACAGTTCACAAAAGGCTCATTTCTATCCTCTGAAAGGGACTTTTTAGTATTTATACCTGCTCAAATGAGTTTCGAATAGTTTCAGTATTAGTTTTAGTATCGATTAGGATCTGGGTTTCGATACTTTTGACAATCCCAGAGTAGAGTTTCCCCATTTGGACATTCAAACCCACTTCAGCGCTCTGACATCCATTAACAGTCTGGTTTAATGACTAACAGTGGCCCTGAAGGCAACACGCTAATGTGCAATCAAAGCACAGCGCACCTATTTAGAAGTATGGAAAAAACATTTATTCTTTTGGGCCATTTGTTTGTTTGTACAGAAACACAAACGCAAGTGAATTGTCTAATAATTTAGTTTCAGAAAACGGACCTTAAGAACTGGGTGTTGAAAGTTACGGTGCTAAAAAAAAAAAGTAGTTGCTAAATCAGCCTTGTGCAACACAGGATTTCTATGAATAGAGTCTGTTACTGACAGTTATAATCAGGCACGTTAAGAGACAAGAGAGGAAGAAGAATAAACCACAGTGATTAATGCTATAGTGATAAATGCAAAGTTCAGATAACGAAGAAAAATGCTATAACAGGACTTGTATTTGAAATGAGATGACAAGATTGACTGAGTTAGAGTAATATTTCTTCTTCTAAAAGTGCTGGTCTGCCATCATAACAAATTTTGTAATATATATATGTGATAAATGAAAATATTTAAACTACTGACCAAAAATCCAAGAGCAGATTTAACCACTTACCATCCACCCGCCCGCCGGCAGGCGATTTTCCCAAAAAAAATTTTACCACAAAAACTATTCTAAATCTACAGTATTGTTAAAACAAAACATGAGCTGCAATAAATAGCTAAATGAAATACTTAAGTACTTAGTTTGCATCTTTATAGCTTAAATCTTATCAAAAAGACAAAAAAATAAACAAAAATTTCCAATTAGTGCAAAGAAAAAGTCCTCATGATAAATACTGACCCAAAAAAATATTGTGCTTTCATATATTGAAAGATAAGGAGATATACTAATTATCATGACAAGCCTAGACAGCTGTAGTAAAAGTAGTCTGCTTTCTAATAACAACTCCCAAAAGGTTGATATTAGCAGAATTTAGAGTTATCAAAACTTAAAAAGCGTACCATCATTGGTTTATGATGTGCAGCGTTTTTTTAAATATAGATATACATATATTAGTTGCATTACATTTATTGAGGGCACACCAAGAATAACACTTGGTTTAGTAGTGGCTCATTGGTGGTGTGCATAGAGTAGAAACTCCTCATGAAGCTCCGGGAAGTAAAAGCTCCACATCTGTCAGTCTGTCCCAGCTGGAGTGTTGTCATGATACAAAAATGTCAAACTTGATTTCTAAACTAAGGAACACACTCGATATTCAAAACCAATTCAGATACCACAATGATGATGAAAAAAAAAACTCTTATTTTTCAACATTAAATATATTTTTTAATATCACTATGAGGTCTTATATCTGTGTAATTCCTCAGTCCTCCAGGTGTATGTGGTCTTAAATTAGTTCTGAAACAGCTTAAAATCATTATAAAGCTCAGGAAAGTTTCATTTCTGTCCTGCTGCTAACTCTATTTTTAGTATTGATACGTGTTGAAATGAGTATCTAGTTTCGATACTCTTTAAAGTATCGATTAATATCTGACTTTCAAACCATTTGACCACCCCACCCAACTGTGATCTCAGTATTCACTTATTTTCTCACGTATATTCCAGTTAAGGGTCACTATCACGTGTTGCACAATACAAGCTACATAAACAGACTTTATAGCATCCGAGACTACCACAAACTCTAGAAAAAAACCTTTACACAAAATCAATTGTGCTAAAAAAAAAGGGCTAGTCCAGCTGTTGTAGTACTTGTAGCGTGGTATCTCTCCTTCTCTCTCTCTCTCTCTCTATCTCCTGTCCCTCCTTCACCCTGAGGAATCCACAGCTGTCGCTCCCATTCAGTGCTCCTCTTCTTCTGCAGCAGCTGTCCAGACTGTGGTTTGTGAGTGCACAGAGGCCTGCCAGGCTACAACTGTCGCCAAACTATTTCTATATTTACGGCGCTGCTGCTCTGTTGGTGCATACTTACTGTTGGAGTGTAAATGCTGGCGTGTTTGGCTGTCGTCACATTTACCTTCTGCTCACTGTCGCTGGTCTAGTCCAAAGTTTGCGACTACTGTAAGACGACGTATAGATCACTTCACTTAAAGGTCCTATATTACACAAAATTGACTCTTCTGAGATTTAAGTCATGTTATAATGTCGTTACCTCTTTGAAAACATACCTGCAGTTGTGTTTTGTTTCATTCACACGTTTGAGTAATGCTGCATTATTGGGCTGTAGTTTTACCTTTTACATTTTGTTCTGCAGAAATTATTCAAATGAGTCTAGTGAAGGTGTATGGAGTTTAAAAACAAAGTGGAGGACTTCCTGTATTATGGCATGACAAGGTGGAACAGAGTGATTTGTATTTGAGAGAAGAAATAAAATGCAGATTAAATATGCAGATTTTGTGTGTTAAACGCGTGAATGAAACAAAACACCACTCCAGGTATAGATCAAAAACATAGATTAAAAACGTAAAACCGTAAAAGAGGCCCTTTAATCAACGAAACTATCTCACATCCTTTAACTTCATGGTTAAACTAAAGGTAAAAAACAACACTAGTAAAGCCAAAGATAGCACAGTTTAAATACTTATCTATTTCCCTGTACTTGCTGTGCAGTTACAACTCAGATTACAAGAAATTTGCATAACTACTTCACTATAAACATCAGTCGTGGACTCATGTGGTTCTATACTTGAGAGAGTAATAGTATTAATGTTGCCAAGCATGTCCAGAATTCTATTTAGAATCTCTATTTTTGTTATACAGAAGAATATCAGTCTGGCCCCCACTCTCTCTGTGGCACGGCTGTATAATCTGAAATAGTTTAGTGCTACACTCATTGATTCTGTGGAAACCTGCAATGTTTTTCAGTCCCTTGTGATATTTTTTTCCTTTTTGTTTTAATAAAGATAGACCATGTGTGTCCCTGATTGGCTAATCCAGCTGTCAATCACTCCTCGAACTCCCTTCCGAACTCGCAGAGATTCACTGTTTTTTGTTGTTTTTTTTCCGGGTTAAATAAAGGTTAAATAATTTAAAAAATGAATAAATAAAAATATTTTCAAGTATTGGAGAAGTGTATTAATGTGGAAATGACTAAAAGCATGTCTTCATAAAATATAATCGAGGTTTTAAAATGATCACCTGTCTAATCTCCCCGTACTGTTCAGAAGCTTGTCTGTTATGTACTTTTCCATTTCACTCTGTCATGTGCCCTATACCTTAATAAAGTTTAAAAATAACCAAACAAAAAACGATTTCCAAGAGCTAGGTCATAAAACTACATACACCATCTGTTACCCATAATATCCACCTGTTATCTTCAACAACAACTTTCATTTGTGTAAATATTATCACAAAGCGCCCAGTCTTATTGCAGCTGCCACAGAAGCAAATCAATAAATTACATGTCTATAGGGTGACTCCCGGTTTCAATTACATGCTTCTAAATTTAGCCTTTTATTTGTGATTTATGGCTTTGGTGCAGTCTTGCGTGCTATTACATCCTGTATCTGCCCCTTCCTTTTGCACAGGTGCTATGGCTTCAGCAGAACATACCAATATCACTCCCATTTGCATAACTCGCTCAAGAGACACACTCCCCACAGCTATATTCGGCAAGCATTCCTGATGGGCCCGTCATGTTTTTGACTCAAGTCGATGTTGCAACTAGCCTGGAGCTTGAAACTTCATACTCATTCATTAGAAGCACACTTACTGCCAAATGAGGTGTGACTGTGGGGGACTCCAGGTGTGCAGAGGTGGTGAGAGAGACAGAGTGATGGTGATGGAGAGAGAGACAGGGACAGACAGGGACATTTTGATGACAGAGCATGATGACAGGATTGAGAGTGTATCTAGTTTGTTTGTTTTACTATATTGAAACTGGAGAAAGTAAAAGTAATTTTCAGTTCAGAGTACACAAGCGAACCTTCTCTGAATAAATACTATGTTGAAAGCAATAAGGGAGTCACTTACCTGTGTATTAGGTGTGAAAATAATGCACACTCAGATACTAACAATATTAACACTGTTACCTACTAAATACTAATCATGTGAAAAAGTATCAGTACATACAAACATACATAACACGGGAAAAAACATGTTTTTTTTTTCTGAGTTGTAGAATGGTCTTGAGTAGATGTGTGCAAAAATATTGAAATATCGATATATCGTATAGTTTAACGTGATGATACAGTATCGATATCATGGGCTGCTGTATCGATATATCGCCAAGAGTATGGTATGGAGTTTGGTATACTTTACTAAATTATTTAGCGACAGTGCTACAGTTTTGTTGTTTGTTCAGACTATGGAAACTCATTTATGTGACACATTTGATGTTAATTGTTTTGATGATTAAAATGGGTGTGTTTCAAATTAACTTTGCACAAGAAGTGATTTAACAAAGACTTTTAGTATCACAGCCATGATTTAGCCTTTATTTTTTATTGAACTGTATTGAATCGATTTGAAATATATCGTATTGAATAATATTGAATCGCAAGCTCACTGTATCGAGATATGTATCGAATCACGTCTTATGTATCAAGATATGTATCGTATCATGGCTTATGTATCGAGATATGTATCGAATCATGGCTTATGTATCGAGATATGTATCGTGTCATGGCTTTTGTATCGAGATATGTATCGAATCATATCTTATGTATCGAGGTATGTATCGAATCATGGCTTATGTATCGAGATATGTATCGTATCATGGCTTATGTATCGAGATATGTATCGAATCATATCTTATGTATTGAGGTATGTATCGAATCATGGCTTATGTATCGAGATATGTATCGTGTCATGGCCTATGTATCGAAATATGTATCGTATCATGGCTTATGTATCCAGATATGTATTAAATCATGGCTTATGTATCCAGATATGTATCGTATTATGGCTTATGTATCGAGGTATGTATCGAATCATAGCTTATGTATCGAGATATGTATCATGTCATGGCTTATGTATCGAGATATGTATCTTACCATGGCTTATGTATCGAGATATGTATCGAATCATGGCTTATGTATCGAGGTATGTATCGAATCATGGCTTATGTATCGAGATATGTATCGTGTCATGGCTTATGTATGGAGCTATGTATCATATCAGCAATTTCTGAAATGATACCTAGCCCTAGTCTTGAGCCATAGCTGAACTTGTATAACACCACATGGTAATATTATATACTTTTGTCAAATAAAATTGTGCTTTTAGTGTCAGTGTAGTATTGAACGGTATCAAACCTTTTCCATGGTGCAAAATTGAGGTATGAAATGTTTGAATCATGACAACCCTGCCGTATGTTTTAATAAACATGTACTTTTGTTATTGATGGGGTTATGGATAGCTGGGAATATGGAAGAAAATGTATTTGATTTTTTTCCTCATACATAAAGCCTTATTTCTGTTCACTTATTTGCACAAAAACACACCTTGGCATGTGTATTTTAAACATTGTGTAAACTGCCATTAAACATTAGATGAGTCACTATAACATAAATGCTCATAAATGACTCTCCTTTAATTATAACTGTGATAAGCAGCTGATTGAGATATACTGCTACACCACATTTTTATTATGTGAGCGTTTCAAATCAAAAATAGCTCCAAGAGAAGTCGCCCGACTGGTCTGCTCAGCTCATTCCATGGGGCAGGCTGGAGACATTAGAAACTTTATTGCTCCCTCTGGGCAAATTCTGATTTTCGGAGCAAACTGGTCGAAGGTCATGATTGGTTGCAGACAGGCATCTAAGTATCAGTTATGAAAAAGCAAAAATCCTGATAAAAATGTGTTTATATATTGAATTTGTTTTCTAAGAATCAGTTTCTGTGTTATTTAGTTCTAGGTTTTAGACATTTGAAATAGTACAGTGGGTTTTATTTTCATGTTAAATTTAAAATTGGACTGCGGAAAAAGTATTCATCTAAGTGCAAAAAAATGAAAAATCCTGATAAAAATGTGTTTGCTATAAATCAGTTTTCTTTTCTGTTTAGTTCGAATGTAGATCTTACAACTTTTGGACATTTGAGATAGTACTAGAAGAGTAGATTTTTTTCATGGTTAATAGGACTGAGAAATGTATTCAGTATTCAGTAATGTATTCAGTTTTTTGTTTATGCTCACGAACCTTATTAGTAGTTGACATAATAATTTGTTTGTTTGTTTGTTTTTTAACTAAGAAATTCAATCATATTGGAAATGGGGCTTGATCTACATGAAAAAAAAAAGTTTTGCAATTTCACCCTGACCAAAATTGGGGTGTGTTCTTTGATCTGAAGGTGCAGACACACAAACAAAAGAAACAAAAAAACCCACAATCATAAATTCATGATGATTCACCTTTAAAGTGTAACTGAAGTATCTGCTTCTTCTCAAAGTTCATATATTTCTCTGTGATTTGTTAAATAGACCTGTCACTCGCTCAGGAGCGTGAGACCAATACGAAGAGTGGGTGCGGAAAAGTGCCTGTATTAGAGCTGTATTAAACAAAAAAGCACTGAATCAAGAATATAATGAAAACAGCAAAACATCAGGGGGACCAGACCATATCACCCAGTTTAATCTGAGTGGGAAAACTGAAATTATGAATTGGAAAACAATTTGTAATTCCATCATTGCGAAACGAGGCTAAAGACATCATATTATCTGTACTTAAGAGCTGTTTAACTTAGCAAGAAGTTAAACTCTGAATCAGATATTCTTTAGAAAACAAAACTAACTCTTACTCAAGTCTAGGTTTCCCACTGTTAGCAGATTTGACGATAACTAACTTAAATCTTGCTGCAGACAGGAAATCCAGCGAATGGGCACTCTGTCCTTTGTCCAAACCCTGCTCTTTCATCACCGCTGTCCTTCATCAACTTCAAACACATTCTCCACATTTCCCCGGGCAGATAAAGCCCCTCCACAAAGCAGTGCTCGTGAAGGATCTCCTGCTATCTTACAGGAGACCTCTTAACTTTATTGATGTGATACTCATCTAAATGTGGAATCTAAAATAACAAACAAAGCGTGACCTCCGAGCCAAAATAGTCAAAGATTAGTCATGGTTACTGATGATGAAGAGAACAGTGTGGAGTTTTCGGGCAGGTGAAAGGTGCAGATAAGGCTAACTGCTTGGATCAAAAGTGAAAAAATATATAAAGCGGATGCAGCAGGTTTAAAAGGATGAGCCTCAGTGGACTGAAATTGATAGCAACAAATTCTGAACAGTGTGGCCTGGTGAGAATTCTGTCTCTTGTTATTGCAGCTCTTTAGGAGTCAGCAAAGAACAAACAACAATAATGCCGTGCGACTGAAGCAAATGCACTTTCTGAGTCACAGTTTCTACTTACTTGGAAATATGTATTCAGTGTGCTAAATGATAATAACTGAGCGATACTTAGCTTCTCACTTCATTTGCTTTGCTGAAGATGTACCAGGCCTGGTTAGTACTTGGATAGGATCTATTATTATTATTATTATTATTATTATTATTATTATTATTATTACAAAGATAGTTTGGTTGATTGCGTACTCCAAATATTACTTATTTCATAAAAATCCCTCCAAATGTCCCTACTATCTTTTATTATCGCAAACATTTACAAATTGCTATTATATCAAACAGACAAAGTCAGTCTCTTCACTAACACAACCCTAAGTTAAAAAATGTCCACATCAGGTGATGTGTTCTATGTTCCTTGAGTGTTGTTGTATTTTCCATTCCTTTGAATGGTTAAAAGATAACACGTTCTGAGAAGAGCGCCTTCATGAATATGCGCAGTCACACTCTGCTGTCTGTACAGAGCACAAAAGAGGAGGAATTAAGATTCTTGCTCTGCACTGGTCTGGGATCTGCATCCACTCCACTCTGAGAGCCTCAAAGAGCCACTGATACACAGGAGACTTAGATCACACATGACAGTGCACATCATGAAGCTGAACCAAGATGCATTTTCAGGAAGGAAGTAGTAAAAAATGAAAAAAAAAAAAAAAAAAAGTATGACAATTTTGAGATATGTTGCAAGATCCTGAGTCTTTGCAACTATGCTTTTGACACTTTGCTCATTCTTTTCCATTTCTGTTATGTTTTAGGTCAACTGCTTGGAATATTGAAAGATTCTCTATGAGAGTTTAATGCCATTCAATGGAAAATTCCAGACAAAGCCAAAACATGTCCATGGAGACATGCAGGTGGCCGACCCATCACCAAAAACGATACACATACATGCATCTTTACCCAAAAACTCCAAACTTTCTAGTGTTGTATTTCACTAATTGTTCAGTACAATACCAAAATACTAGTCCTCCTGAATATTTTAATACCATCTTTAAAAGGTCATTTTCCAGAAACTAATTGAATTCTTCAACAATGAACTGTGCACCATGTTCCCACACCCACGCACACCACTTAAATAAACAGCCATTGTGCTTGCCTCATCCTCCATTGGACACTGGCTTCTTGTATAGCCTGCAGCTCAGTCAGATGTGCAGTCAGGAGTGTGTCCACATGAATGAAGGAGATCTGTTTACATCAGAGAGCTATCTGATCCCAGGTCAGTGTCACTCACCCGCTCCTCTGGAGTCAATGTGATCTGTCCATTACGCTGCATCTGAGGTCAGACCGGATCAAAATACAGAAGAGCCTATTCTGATAAGGGCCAGACAGAAGAGATCCAATATCTAATATGTCTGCATTGTCTGGAAGATGGGGCAAATGATTACATCACCTATTATCAAAATAGAACACTAATTAACCCAGACTCCCATATTACAATGCAAAAAGCAATATCTGGGTTAAGTCAAAAATACTTAAATCAAGAACATTTTACTTTATTTTAGAAGATACAACTTGAAAAGTAAAATTATCTACCAATAGAAGAAGTGCATTTTTCTTAATTCAAGCGACATTAGAGTTTGTTCCTTATTTTAAATGCAAAGAGTTGTTTTTATTAAGTGTAGTTGCATGTATTTTTATATTTAAATAACAAAAAGTCTCCACTGATAAATCATTTTACTTGTAAAGTGAAATCGTAATCAAATCATGATAAAACTTCCTTAATTCAAGTAATCTCAACTTGGCTAGATTTTAGTTTCTCTTTTCACTTTTCAAAATAAAACAGAACACACAGCTATGCAAGGTTATACTTATGAATAAAGTGCAAGGCTTTCTGTTCATGCATCACCTCCTCTCTGGGTTTATTTTTAGTCCATCTCAATTATTTTGTTGTTCTCAGGGTTTCAGGGAGATGTGGTATAAGGTATGTTTATCTGTTGAGTTTTGTAACAGTTTTGGTCCCCATTGTTGCACCATTTGTCCAAACTCTCTGTGGTTATAATGATGCAAAGTTCTCACGCTGAGCTCTGAAAACGTTGCTGTTCTACATCAACATAAGCTGTGTTAACAACTGCAAAAGAAGCTCATACTCCCAATTCAGCTGAATCATTTGATCATAATTTATTGCACTTAAGTCCATTTATTGTACCGCCACAAACCCTTAGTCTAGCGGTAACTCACTGACCACAGCCGGGAGCTTTCAGCCCAGAGGTTAATACAACTGCCATTGATTTGACACAGTAATAAAACGTTAAGGACACTGCTCCCTCAGGATCTGGTACAATTTGTAAGTACAACACAAAAAGAAAGTACACACACAGCATGTATCAAGTATAGCTGTGCCCTCAGAAAAAGCACAGAGCCGTGGGGCCCGTGGGGGGTATTATGTAACATTAGCCCCTGACATATCAAGTGATTTCACGCACCTCCAGGCCGGACAATCGGACCATTTGTTCAGCCGGTCAAAAATAGCCGCCTGGTTCATTGGCGTCTACTATTACCAGCTCTCTAGATCAGACACAGTAGAGTTAAGACTGAGAAAATAGTCAAGGAGATGGGAGACCAGCATTACTATTATTAGGTCAATTTAAAGAGGCACTGAGCAATATTTCTGGTGAAAGATTTGCTGCCTGCTCATCTCTCTGGAAATGTTATTGCTTTGACTTGAATGTTCCCTTAGATGAAACCTATCTATTACAATTTAGATCTGTGGAGAGTCGCCCCCATTTCACAGAAAGAATTAATGTATTTTTGATCAATAGAAACATCCGTACTGAATAAAAGCTCGATGAATATGTTATACCATGGAACATTCCAGACAAAGCAATTACATTTTCATTGAGACAAGTATCATAAACCTCTCACGATAACTCATTTTGACGTTCCATATATTACTGAAATAAAAATAAATGATAAACGGTAATATTGAAACCAAATCATAAAGCACAATTATTTTCAATATGCTGCAGAATTACAACACTTAAGCAACTGGTTTGTGTGATTTTAGTTCAGAATTCATCCTTCTACAGCTTAAATTTGATCATATTATATAAAAAAAAGTCCCACTAGTACGAAGAAAAGGTCCCCACAATAAATATTGATCCTCAAAAATTATTGTTTCATTTATAGTATATTGAACGTTAAGACAAAACAGTAATTATGATGGCAGGCCTAGAAAATAGTCAAGAAGATGGGAGACAACCAGCATTACTAATATTAGGAAAGTTAAGTTATGCTAAGATAAAGTTATGATTATGATAGGTTAGTCAGAAAGTAGAAGAAAGTTAAAGGTCCTGTATTACCAAAATTTACTCTTGTGAGCTTTACGTCATGTTGTGTCATCAAAAACGTACATGGAGTTGTGTTTTGTTTCATTCACACGTTTGAGTAATGCTTTAATATCAGTCTGTCTACATCTAAAAAGCTCAAAAAAAACTTCTGTGATTTTGCAATGTCATGAGGCTGTAGTTTTCAAGTTAACAGCTCCTTTTACCATTTGTTAAGCAGAGATTATTCCAGGACTGAAATGATCCAAATGATCCCAGTGAAGGTGTATGGAGTTTAAAACTTCCTGTATTACCACATGACATCACAATGAGTTTTCTGTTTGCTTAAATATGCAGGGTTGGTGTGTTAAACATGTGTTGACATGAAACAAAACGGAACTGCAAGTAAAGTTGTGATGAGGAAACAACATAACAGATCAGAAAAGTGTGTAATATGCAATACAGTTAAAGTATTTATGATGACTTGAACATGATTGTTTGGCATAGAAGACACCATATCTACAATTATAGCTGTTTTTGTGCACAGCTGTTCCTACTTAGAAACCAGAAATACAAAATCATAAATAACATTTGATTTGATCCAAAGGATTAGGCATTTTTTGCATTGTTGAGTGCACTATCAGGACATTTTGGGCATGCCATGGGTATGTGCAATCCAATATACAGTCACTATCATTGAGTTGCAACATGACTAAGCATTAAAGTTTCTAAATGTTTTATACAGCTAAGTGAGTCATGTGGCGGTAATAGTAAACACAGATCAAAGTTAAATATCAGCAACTGAATAATACATAGGAGACTAGACTAAAGTTGACTTTGCTTCTCAGCTCATTTCAATGGAGCAATATTTCATCATCATTAAAAAAACATAACAAAACTGCAAAACATATATAACTGAAGTAGCCTTGACAATCCTGAAGTATTTTATTCAGAAACACACCGTCCAGACATAGACAATGTTAATGTATGCTTCTAAAACAGTCCCAGTGGAATCAGTATGATCTGTAGAGCAGAACAAGCAGCAGGTGGAGGACAGAAGAATGCTAAGGGATGTTAGGGGATTAGCGCGTTATCCAAGTCCCCTCCATAGCAGCCAAAACTAGAGCTGTTACACCTGCAAAGAACTGATTTAGTACTTTGAATTTCTGTTCTCCACAGACACGTACTGCCACCAATGACCAAAACATGTTTCTATCCAATTCTAACATCTACCTGTCTTCAAATATAATGTATTTTGACATTTCTGTGTTTTAAAAGGTCAGACTGAGAATTCTGAAAGCATTACTCCATTACTTGTGTTTTCTCTTTATTTATAGTTATTTAAAGGTGCACTACGTAACTTTTTGGTTGGGGGTACGTCACCTACTTGTTTCTATGGAAATGGAATGTTCCACAGCATGACATTAAACAGCTCTACCTTACATTTATTATGTTTACATGTGGTTTTATTGCTCAGAAATACCCCCCAAAAACAGGCTTTCTGACTGTGAGCAGGGTAACTTGGTCTGGTTTTGTCTCCATGAGGTTTAAAACCATACTGTGAAACATTCCAGACAAAGCAATAACATCTCAAAGCATCTGATGGACCCTCCGCCAGGAAAGTTACACAGTGCACCTTTAAGTTAGTACACAAAAAAATTCAGTGGTCGTGCTTAAATACCTTACCCTACATGGCCCACGATATCATTGGAAGTCGCTAGAGTTACACCTGAAATAAGTTTTTTCTCTTGGTTTTATCTTGACCCCAGTGAAGGAGCAGGCCTTACATAAGAGTTACTTACTGCAGCCTTTTCATTACTGAGAATCCTTCATTATGGTGGAGAGCCGGAGCTGAACAGAGCGTGAATGGGATTAAGTCTATCTTGGCAGTCTCGAGTAGTTCAAATGACTGCTGGAGATGGAGTTTTTATAACAGCGGTTTCGCAAGTGGCACACATCTGTTCCTGCCCTCTACCACCTTTCGCCAGGCTGCCTGAGAATATTCAGTGTGTGTGTCCGTGTGTGTGTGTGTGTGTGTGTGTGTGTGTGTGTGTGTGTGTGTGTGTGTGTGTGTGTGTGTGTGTGTGTGTGTGTGTGTGTGTGTGTGTGTGTGTGTGTGTGTGTGTGTGTGTGTGTGTGTGTGTGTGTGTGTGTGTGTAGGGGGGACAAAAGGAGAACAGTTGGCTCATGTGGACACATGTAACCAGATGCTGCCTTCATGGCCCTGACCTCAGTGGGTTTTTCCACCGCCACACACTCACATATACACTCACATATAGTGGGCACATAGTAGGTCCATGGAGAGTGATCCCAGCCTGGTACCATTCACACACTCATGCATTGTAATCCTACACAGGGTGATCAAGAGCTGGAGAATGCTCTAATCTGACACACAAAGAGGCGGCCGGATGGGAGGGTTGGTGTCACTGTATAATTAAGTCAATAGGTGCATTAATACATCATACAAATCCATAAACGTGTAATTTCGCTAACTATTACTAACGAACCAAATAATTTTTGGGATGAGCACTGTTTGCAAGCTATATTGTGCAACCAAAACTTTACTGAGACTTCAACATTGAGCACCAACAGACAGCGTGGAAAGAAGGAGTGTTGACATCTCAAACGGGAATACAAAAGTGGAATAGAGTCAGGAAGTTTGTGTTGCAAACTGGGCTTAAGGTAAGATGTTAGCAAACATTTGCTTACAGTGACTATTTATGCTCTTAAGTCTCTCATATCTGGCCAGATGCTGAGCTTTTATTTTCACAGCAGAAGTTAAGAGGTGTGAGAAATTCCATATTTACTTCAAAACAATATTATTACTGCTGTCTCAAAAATGTGTTTTTATTTATTTTCTAAACATATCTTGGCAGAGGCAGGCTTGGGAGCAGTGTGCTTGCTTTGTTTACTTTTCTACAATGACTAAAAATATGCTTTTATTGACTAAAATAATAATGTTGATAATTATTCTGTTATAATAAATTAATTACTATCACAGTTATAAATAATGTTTCTCCAAGGATTGGTCCAGTTAGTTTGCCTGGTGGTGTCACTTGCTTTTCTCCATAATGATAGAGTTTAATGCCATACTTTAGAACATTCTAAGCACAGCACTAACATTTTCATGGAGGAAAGCAAGTGATAGATCCCCACCAAAAATGTTACATACTGCACCTTTAAATATGTATAGTATAATGCATTTTGAAGGTTTTGCATATCGAAAAGAATACATCATCTTTCTAGTTTCTAATGTCGCATATCTTCCAATCACTATCAGACAAATACCAAAGCTCCCTCCTCTGACGCTTCCCACATCTCCTCGCTCTCATAATTAAGTAGGACCTGGGGCAGAACGCACATCAGACGGTCCCCATCTTTCCAGCGGGCCCCACACCTGCTCTGCACTTTACTGCGCCTTTTGGAGAATCAAGCCACTTACATCACTCACTGGAAAAATGCTGTCAACCCAACAGAGAGAAGGGCCTGTGTGTCATATGTGTACGCTTAAAAAAAAAAAAAAAAAAAAAAAAGACATCGTAAAAAAGGACAAGATGAAGCCTTCCTGCCTCACCGCACACTGTAGAAGACTGGCAACATTTTTCCACATCAACCTTTCTGACAGTCATGTTAACAAGCCCGAATGCCACTTTTACTACCCAAAACAAGACACAGCGGCTCATTAGAACACAGTGCTTTAAAGAGACACGAACCTTTTAATGTCCGGAATATGATGTCCTCTTGGTTTATCTTTATGAAGCTGTTGACAGTGTGGGGTCCATCTGTGCAACAAAATAACATATTAAGATACAGGTAACAAAGCGTGTTTAGTAAAAAATAAATACATAAAAATTGTGGTTGACTATAGACATGCTCTGTGCTTCAGTTTTGTGACTGAAAGAGGGAGCGTCGCTGGTAAGAGCTTTCAGATTTAGTACAATATTGTGCAAAAACTTCTATAATCAAGTAGTATATATTGAAGTACTAGTAAACAGCACTGTCTTTATTAAAAAAGAAAATAAAAACTGTCCAGGCACTCCCAAAACTAGAGCTAACTCAGTCCATGTGTTATTCTTTCTGTTGTTGTGCATATAAATAATCCAACATATAATAATCCAAATAAAATAATTAGTCAGATAATACAAAAAAATGTGGTCAACAACACTGACCGGTTAATCCACTAAACTCCTAAAGGGCTACAATGCAAATTTTCACTGTTTTGATGACTGACCTACCCTAATCCTGCTTCTACCAAAGTTGATCCAAGCCATAAACATTTGTGGACTAGCTTAAGCCTGCTGTTGTACACCCCACCCCATGTTTACATTGCACTGGCTTATGATAGTTTCCTTTGGACTTGCATGAACCATAACCACAGTCGTATCACTTATAGTATTAAAGCAAACATGTCACAGTCAAAAAAGATGTTTATCTCTTGTGGGGAATTATTTTTAATGCACCACCGAGATCGTGGCCAGTGACTGACAGACAATATTGTATAAAGGAAATGGGGTAGGAGATTTAAAAAAAACTAAAAAGCTGCAATTGTGAATAACACAAAAACTATAATGCTGCGTTTACTGGCAACAAGAAAGGAGAGAACGAATTTGACACTTATTAATGGTTAGTTCTGTGGCTATTGATTTATGTCACATTAAAAAAAATGTTTAATTGTCAACGTTAGATGAAAACATTGCATTCGAGCAGAGTGACCAGACATCCCCATTTACCCGGAACAATCCCAGTTTTGAGCCCTGTGTCCCCTGTCCCAGCAGATTTATCCAAAACCAGTGATTTGTCCCAGTTTTATACAAGAAATGCCCCAGGTGTGTCTATTTTTGACCAATCTGATCCCTGCCAACAGTAAAGAGAGGCATAAACTGTCAGAGAAATGTCAGAAAAGCTGCTTAAAAATGATGAAAACACAAAGATAATATGACTATAGTGACTCACCAAGCGCAAAACGATTCTCTTTAATTACGCACTCGTTTCACAATTTTATTATTACCAATCACAACAAACCAGTGATGTCACAACAATTTTTTATTTTGAAAATCTCGTCACCTACATTAGAGACTACATACTATTAGAAGGTAATTATATAAAAAATGATTAATACAGGCAAAATATAATTTATATGTTTTTTGTCTTGTAATACAAACTTAACCAAATTAACTAAAAACTACTTCACTTCACTTTTAATTTCAACAAGTAAAAAATAAAAGTTGTTATTACGGCGTAAACAGCGGCACATCAAGGCTACTACAAAGACGTACACGGCGCCGTTCGCTTGCTGCTATTGGTCAGTTGCCTCACGAGCGCACGATGCAATGAACCCCGCAGATAAAACAACGCGAACACCTGTGCAGGAAGTCAGAACCCGCCAAAGCGAAATGTCAACCCCAAACACGACACATTCCCCGAGTTAAAATGCTCTCACTAACTCCCAGCTGCAGCCTGTCACCGCTGCGTTACCCTACCTTGCAAAGACAGCAACCTCCGGAAAACTTTTAAGCTCCTACAACACTTCAACTCCGCAGAATAGTTCGCATAATCCGGTTAATACGGTTACAAGCCCCGGGAGCATCCGCGAGCGAAGCCCCCAAAACGCACGGGCGGAGGAGAGCGTGCGTAAGAGCGTCCGTGTGTTTGTCACTCACTAGAAGACTGTAGCCTACAAAAGGAGGAGGAAAAGAAAAAGGGCTGAGCTCAGTCAAGTTCCACAGCGAGAAAGGAGAAGTCCGTCCCCTCCGAGTCCTGCCCCTGCTCTCTTCAACCTCCCGCTGACAGAAATAGCAAGCGAGGCGGGCCCCACCAAAAATAGCTTTGACTTCACGCAGACCTTCGCGACTATTGTTTTGCCGCGCTGACAGACGCTTATTGGGCGCGCGTCGCAGCCAATCAGAAGGTGACTTCTGCTCGATTCTAAACTTGTGCCACGATCTAGACTTGACAATGTGCATCAAAGAATGGGGCAGTTTGCGGTGGCTCCATCTGCTGTTGTAACCCGGGCACCAGCAGGAAGAGGCAGAGAAATGTGAGTCTATATAAGCCTACGTCTGCGCGCTCAAGGAATGCTACTCTAATAAAAGACTTGTAAAGAAACACAATGATTTCATGCTACTTTTAGCCACCATTATAGTCATTATATAGCTATGATGATGTTTTGCCCTACATAACCAGCCTATGCTATTGTTATCCATGGCCTGTGTGTCTATTGTTGTGCATAGATGTGCACTGAATTTAATACTAGCCCTAGTATTTAGTATTTATTTATTTATTTGAGCACAATTTTCCAAACATTACAGTAAATGCGTTGTGATTTCAGTGCATAGCTGAGTAAAAAAAAAAAAAAAAAAAAAGTATATATAATCGTAACATAGTTTGCATATCACAATTATTGGCTTGGCTTTTATTCAGCAGGTCTAAAGCTCTTTCTGGTTGCAATAGCACAAGTTTGGACCTTTTATGGTGTAACTGAAAATCATATCTGCCTTTTGTAAGTGAAATTTACCTTTGCATTCGACTCATCACCTCATCAAGATTAATGGCGGCTAAAACGATGTTGGTATTACTTTGTATTTCTGGGTTTGTGAGGAGCGATTGTAAAACCTTTAAAACGTATTAGTGATTATATAGTAGAACTTAAACACAAGAATTGTTATTTCAATGTAAAAATTACCACTGTTGTTTTAATATATTTTACTACCAAAAGAAGTTATTTTTTTCAGGGTAGCAGTTTATCTAAATATATTTAAAGGGCCCATATTATGCTATTTTCTGGTCTATGTTATAATGTTCCTCATTAAAACATAGTTTGTTTTGTTTCATTCACACATTTTTAACGCACAAACCCTGCATATTTAGACTGAGTTCTTCTCAAAACACTCTCTTCCACATTGTGATGTCATGTGGTAATACAGGATGTGCTCCGCTATGTTTTAAACTCCGTACACCTTCACTACAGCCCTGGAAGTCGACTGAACTAAAGGTGAAAGGTAGCTGTTCACTTGAAAACTACCACTACATGACATCACAAGGTGGAACAGAGCATTTTGAGTTTTGGAGATGTACAGACTACAGACTAATAATAAAGGATTACTCAAACATGTGTCTGGGCGGATACAGCATTATAACATGACTTAAAGCTCACAAGGGTCAGTGCGCAATATAGGACCTTTAAGCTACCCTGTCAGCAGTTATCTACTTGACATTTAATATTGCTGGCCTGCGCAAAGGCTTTTGGTAGAAGTACAAAATATTCATCTATTGCCATGCCTTACATCAGAACCAATCGAAGTCAAACAAACAGAACATACCTGAGATTCTCAGGCTTGTGTGGGCTACAACAACTTGCTCATAAAAGGACAAAATAGAGGTTCCTCCAGAAATGTCCCCCTTGTCTGTTCTATTAAAAGTGCTCAGTGTAAGTTTTCTAGTGGAGGGTCTGTAGATTTTATTGCTTTGCCTGGAATGTAATACAATATAGCATCAAAAGTACTAGTATCTCTTTAAGGTTAGGGTTTGCTCAAAAATACACAAAAACCACTGCCTGGGTTTGCCTTTTCGTAGATCTGACTTGTAACTTGACCTGGTTGTGCCATCTTCTAAACCAGTTTGCTCAAGTCTAATATACTGTGGAATATTCTATAGGCTATCACCGGAAAAGTTACACAGTGCACATTTAAATTTAAGGAAATTCCAAAAGCACGTTTCCCTGTATTTTACAGGTAAAACACTTCCTTATCTTTAGACTTTTTACCGCATGTCCATGAATTAGAACAGTTTCACATTCTCTGCCGATAAAACGGGGCACAGGGCATTCCAGCCACATAGGAGGAAGTCAGGCATCCTGTGTGTGTAAATCACGCTCAATTGCACAGCAGATAATAGAGTGAAGCACGGTGACGCGGTTCTGACTGTGTTTTTCTGGTGATCCGCATATTTTCTGTAGAGCAACAGGCTGTTTACTGTTTACAAGTGCTAATATACAGGCCCATGGACATTCTTTAGGTGCACATGACAGCCAGCATCACTAACAACTCAGCATACCAACGTTACAAACTGTTGGAAGACAAAGTCAATGTTGCTTACGTTTAAGAAAAAAAAAATACAGAACTTCAATCATTTGCAGCATGTTTCGTGTTGAATGTTTGTTTGTCATTATGTGTTTTTTTTACTGCTCAAACTAATTGCCCCCTGGTGGGATTAATAAAATCTGAATCTGAAGCAAACAATGAAATTCAAAACTAATAAACAGCAGAACCATATTAAAGCAATAAATATGATAACAAATGTAACCCCATTCAATGCCCAAATGAAACAGATAATTAAAAGGCCAAAAACATGCACACATTTTATAATTGTAAATAATCCTAAATACCTCTGAGAAATCACAAACTCCTGCGGTGCTTGGTTTCAGGTTTTAATTGCATCTTTTGTGCATGTTTTTTTTTTTTTTTAATTCATCTGTCTTTACAATCAGTGGTGGAGTTAACAATTTGGGAGCTATAGGCAAACTTGAATTTGGGCCCTCACTATAATGCACCATATTTTTGTTTTTTTTTAAATATTTATTGTTTGTTTTTCACCATTGTTCTTGAGACATGCACATCTCTATTTGAATTATGGTGGATTGAAAAGTAGTTTTATTTTTTTGCTAGTACAAATACATTTTTGTTCACGTCCTTTACATTATTATTATTATTTTCCCTATGATTATTGTTTATAAGTTAACTACTCTCATTTAATGAGAGAAAATCAATTTTTTTCTGAAGCCTTGGTTATTAGTGGCACTGAGGGCAATTGGTTGGGGGCCCCTCCTGGTTTGGGGGCCCTAAGCAGCTGCCTACTTTTTCCTTTTACCGCCTGTGTTTACAATAATAGGCACTGGTTCAGTTTAGATCAAAAGTCAGACTTGTAAAACAAAACAAAAGTAAAAACAAAAAGGAGAATTAATGCAATGCAGAATGGCATAATAGACCAAAAGCTAAAACTGACTTAGAACCACAAGGAGGAACACATAAAGTGATTAATTTAGAAGTTTCTATATCAATATCAGCGTCATATATTGACTGAAAATGGCAGTTAGGTTGCATTATAAATTTTTTCTCACAGAAACCACTGGAAAAAAAAAAAAGAAATCAATTTCAGCTTCAGTCGACAACTACATAACAAATTCGTTTTCCCCCCCGCATATACAGCCGTTTTTAGCTCACAAATACATTTTGTGCTCGTTTCTGATCTCACAGTCAGGTCAGTGAGAGCTGTTTGATAGCAATACCGAAACCTAGAAGTGTGTCTTTATGTGTTTCATCTGCTGCTGGTGATCCTCCTGTCACCCTTTGGGGCCTCAATCAACAGGGGGAACCCGTCACATTTCCCAGAAGCCTTTGCAGGTACGTGGGTGTTCAGATCGACACAGGGATGTAGGCTATGTATGTGAACTGGAGAGCTATGTGTTGTATATGTGGTTAGTCCATTCAATTACACAACCGAGCACATCGTCTGAATCACATCCGGTTTCGAGCTGAAAATAACTAAACCACAGGGTGACAGAAAAGCATCGAGCAGCAAACGCCCACAGGGACACTTCGAGACAAGAGCGCACTGGTCACTTAAGAGCCCCTAAACAACACTGACCTAAATCTATGGCCTTTCGAGGACTTCTTTTCAGTAGCACTTGTTTTATTTATATCAATATGCCAAAGTTCAAGAAATGTCGTAGCATAAATCAGGTTCTACAGAGCTTCATTATGCAAGGTCCGCTGCCGATTATGCAATGAAAAGTCAAAGAGAACCATATAGAACCATGTGGTTAGTTGCATGCATTTTTAGTTTTTCTCTTTTAATAGGTGTTACTTGTGTAGGTGTCATGCATAAGTTATAGCACGCAATTTATTTTAAAGAACTGAAAGCATACAGAAATTATGAACATACAATCGTTATGTATGAAACTGCAAAAAGGGTATTAATCATTGCAGTATAGGGCTGAGCGATTACAACTGCATTTACTTAGTTTATTTTTCTTTGGTCAATTAACATTATCATACATCATATCACAATAATTTAACACAGAAATTATGTGTTTTATGTTTATCACAAAAGTTATTCTACAGACCGAAGGGACAGAAAGCAACACAAAACTCATCTTTTATGACTGCAGGAAAGAATACCTACTTAATTCTTTTGGTGCACACACAAACACAATACAGACACACAATGCAATACACGTCAACGTTCATAAACATACTAACCATGTACATATTAGTATTCATACCTATTGATATATAAATACATAGACACTTTTACTTTTACTAATACAAGAATCAGATTTAAAGGTGCATTATGTAACTTTTTGGTTGGGGGTCCGTCAGTTGCTTGTTCTGAAATTTTCCCATATATGGCATTAAACAGCTCTGCCTTTCATTTACTCAATTACAGGTGGTTTTATGGCTCAAAAACAGCGTGAAAAACAGACATTCTGGCTCTGAGGGGAGTGCCCTTCTATAGATCTGACCTGTAACTTGGTCTGGTTTGGGCTCCATGAAGACAGAAATGTAATACCATACTGTGAAACATTTCAGAGAAAGCAGTAACATCTCCATGGAGAAAAGTTTTTGATGGACCCTCCACCAGAAAATTTACAGGAGGCATCTTTAATGACATGTTACAGATCTAAACTACAGGATTAGCCATTTTTACGCAGAATAAGACAGGGGATATTGTGATTTGTTAATTTCTAATGATTTTAATTGCAATTTTGATTCAATATCTCTTGCAGAAATAGTGCAATAATACAGTATAACTTCTTCATGTGAATTCCTGGTCATGTAATCCATAAATGAAAACCCTTCTGTGCCCACATGTTATCCATATCTGATTTTCAAACGCACCATGAACTGTTACATCTGATCGTCTCACTTCTCATGACATGTAAACACTGTAATCTTTGAGGTTCTTGTGTGGCTTCAGAGTATTTTAAACTTCTATCGTGTAACTATCATCAACTACATATACATGCTTTCATTTCCAAGCCGTTTTACACAGTTAAGGTTATGTCCTTGCAACTCAAAATAAACTTCAGCTCCACCTGTGTCTGTTTTATGGAAAATTCTAAGTAAAATTGGCTACATGTGCCTGTCAGTGAGTGGGTATAGAAAACATTTGCAAGTTTCTGGATGATTATTTTTACTGCTCACACACTGAATGAACAAAACCGCACAATTGATTTTGGCATTATTGGTGGGTTTTCAGATTCAAGAATGTGATGATGTCATGGTCCCAGAGTGGAGGGGGGCAAGAGACACATTTTCCTATTGTTTACATTGTACTTGGCTGTGAAATAAAAGGTAAATTCACAAATGTTCTAAGCGATCGTTTCTATTGACTTAACTCTAGAATGCTATAATCTTAAAACAAAACCCCAATTTGTACAAAATATTATCGCCTTATATAGAATTTTGCGATGACTTTTGAAACCCTGTAGTAAACACCTGAAATCAGGTCTTAAATTGACTTTTGTAAACTTTAAGCCATGCTAAAATCTGGTTACCTCATTAAAACTGATCCCGGCTTGTGTTGTTTTATTATTCACACACGTTTGAGTAATCCTTTTTTAATTATTAGTCTGTCTGCTTAGTCAATTATGAGTCTGTCTACTTCTTAAACGCTCAAAATGCTCTATTCAGCTTTGAGTCATGAGGCAGCAGTTTTCAAGTTTAGTAAAGAGAGAGAGAGAGCGTCAATTCGAGCGCTAAAATCATCCAAATGGTTTGCAAAGGTGTACGGAGTTTAAAAACAAAGTGGAGCTCTTCCTGTATTACCACATGACATCACAAGGTGGAACAGTTTTTTCTGCTTGAAGGAAGAACTCGACCTTAAAGTGCAAGGTGTGTGTGATAAACATATGCAAATGAAACAAAATACAACAATGCTTTTGAAGAGGAAACCACTTAGAAAATAGAAAATAGTGTAATATGGGTTTTCATTGGCTTTCTAAAAAAATAACAACACAACCAGTTTGCAGTATTTATATATAAAGGTTAACCAAGTAGCCTCCAGATATTGCATTTGAGTTTATACGAAACTGTAACTAAAGCAGATCAGTAACTGTAATTGTTGACAATCAAAAGTTCTGCAGAAGTGTCTGGTTAAAATAGCAGTGTGACGTGTGGTAGTGTTCTCAGTACTACATACAGGGCAGGATGTGGTCAATACGTGCGCTATAGGATCTCATCTGCACACACAAATCCTATTGTACAAGAATCGAAAAATGCTCAGACTTATTGCAGTAACATTCATTTCTTTTATTTGCTTGCAACCCATTCACACGCACATGAATCACGGACTATCCCAGACAAATTAAAGGACGTTGTAATGAGTAACGGTGCACATGATGTCACTGACAGTAAAAGGGAGTGCGCAGACAGGCTACACCCAACGTACTTTGAACAAAAGATTAATATTAGGCTACTACTGCTATTATTATTATTGTGTTAATTGAACCATACACTATATTAAAGGGATTTGGACAAAGAATACAGTTGCTAACAGATAATAACAGTAATCTAAAGATATTAGCTTGGGAAATTTTGGGGAAATACGCACAAGTTAACGTATGACTGAACGTTCTCTTGCGATACTGCTGTCAAAATTCCTGCCGAACTTGTTTTGGTGGAGGGTCCCGTTCATGTTTGTCTATGTGGAAATGTTTCACAGTCTGACTTTAAACATGTCTAGATGCAAGTAAGTAGACGCCACCAGAGCAATTTATAGGGCAGATCTGTGGAGATGTGACCCTGAGGAAAAATATTTGCGCTTTTTTTTTTAGCAATACTGTATTTAACTGTCTCGTATTGTGTAGTGGTATTTATCGTTTTGTATTGTTGCAATAGAGACACATTTAATTCTATACTGTGGAACATAAAGCAATAACATCTCCATGGAGACAAGCAAGTGGCAGAATTTCTACCAGAAAAGTACATAGTGCAACATTGATATAATCAAAACAATGTTGATTGTTTGCTGTATGGGGTGTCAAACTCAAATGCACAGAGGGCCAAAATTAAAAACTGGGGCATCGTGGGCCAAACTAAATATTTTTGGAAACATTTCAACAACATCTGCATGTTTTCTCTTCTTTCAAGATATGTAATGTTAAACCTTCTCTTATTAAAATAAATGTTTAATAATAGTTTTGCTTAAACATTGAATCCAGAACAAGCATAATATAAAATAATAACAACACTTTAAATAAATAATGTCTGTACAGTCTATCTGTAGGCGGCGGGCCAGCTCTATTACACAGTTGATACGATCTAGTAGACCAAATATAATTATATTGCAGGCCAAATTTGGCCCCTGAGCCTGAATTTGACATATTGCTGTATGTGATTGAACGTTTTCATATCAACAAATCACAGCAGTGCCGTCTAATTTGTTGGTGAGAAAATATACGTGGAGAGGAATACTTCCGGATATATAGACTATATGAACATTGCAACATGATACTTTGCAGTGACCTCACGCTGTTCTGAATGTCTATGGCACAATGTTCAGCAGTTACCACGGTGACACAACACACACAGTAGCAAACATGACCAGAAAAGTTTTAAGATGGCCTGAAAATTCAAGAAAAAAAACAAAATAGATTTAAACAGCACTTTTTCAGGAGTCTGTGATCAAGATGAAAGTGACCCCCAAGTAATGTTGATAAAATCAGCTGCAAAGTATCAATACACTGTGGAATATTATAGTATAAATCCTGCTCAAAAACACACTTTTCTTGTATCTAACTCATAGAAAACAATGGAGCTTTGGTATAGCGGTCAGTAAGGTGGAACTGAAGAACTCTTTGCATCAAAACGACCAGGCTGAGGATAAAGGAGAGGGCAGAGAGGTGAGGAGAAATACTGAGTGCACTGTAATAATGTTTGGCCGCGGTCTGCCAGCGGGGTCCTTCCCTTTAAGAAGCACTGGGGAATGTGTGGAATGCGGAGAGGAGATGAAAAGGAAGGAGGGAGGAGGTAAGAAAGGAGAGAGGAGAGGAGGGCCGAGGCTGGGAACAGAGGACAGAAATGTGAGCCAGACCAGACACTGAACACAGGATCATCAGGAGAAAAACAAATATTTAAAAGAATATGAGAAGGTGCTGTGTTTTGGAACATGGAGTATTTATAAAAGCAAGTGTTTTCAGGTAATAGTAGTCAATAAAAGCAATACTTCATTTAAAAGTTATGAGAAAACTTTTTTCTTTCTTCAGTTAAACTAACAATACACTCTTTAACTCAATATATATCAATATACTGTGTAAAAAAGATAAAGCTGGTGTAAAGACAATATTTCTGTTATAATAACTGAAAACAATCAATCAAATAAAAATTATTATTATTTATGCATTTATTTTATTTATTTTGTACTTTTTCAATAGAGATTGCAAGTTTTATTATTTGCCTTTTTAATGATTTAAAGAAATTTATCTTACACTGTGAAAAAAGTAGGTTCAAGAGGCTAGGTAAAAACAAAACAAAAACCCACAAAATAATAGAAAATGGTTGGCCTTTACTAAATATCAATCCCAAAATATTAAGAATAAAAAAGAATACTCAACTTTACGTGAACTGTACATGATCAAATAATGTGAACTTAAAATCTGCATTATCTGATACAAAACTGCATTATACATAGGCCCCTCTTTTTCCGTCCCATTCATTTTTGTAGCACAATGCTCATTGAATCTTCACTGAATCAATGAATGGAAAAAAAGGCTTGTGCATGAAATCCCCACACGCCTTTTATTTGAGAAGGTCTGATGGAGAGATTTACACAGAGATGAAAAACAACATTTAAGGGACATAAGTAAACTAGTTATATGGATTTAGAAGCCATTAACTTTTTTTGCTCACAGTTTGTAAAGACCTTATAAGTGTTAAAGATGCTGTAACTGATTTTTATTGTATTTAAAGCTTAAGAAAACAAACTAGTCCATTTTTAACAGTTACAGCAATCCAGAGATGTTACTCACGTTTCTGATTATTCATCACAATGACTTTATAAGTGCTTTTCAGAGTGCAGACCAGAGTGCAGTTTTGTCATCACAGTAATGTAACAACAACTAGTATGCTAACTGTGCACTTCCTCCGAATCGAAAAATAAAAAAGAAGGAAGGAGACATATTCTACTTGTGTCTTCTATACAGTTATAATCTATGACAACCATGTATGTTATTTTGTACATGTTAAATCACAAATATTGATCTAAAATGACTCAAAAAAAAAAAGTCCACTGACTTCCACGTTAGAAAAATGGGGTACCCAGTGGGAGCTGACGTTGCCATAAAAGCTGACGTTGCCATAAATATCATCACAAAAAAGACAACAAAGCTATCCATCGTCTAGAGCAGGGGTGTCAAGATCAAATTCTCAGAGGGCCAAAATTAAAAACTGGGACTCAGTCATGGGCGAAACTAAATATTTATTGAAAAATTTCAACAACATCTGCATGTTTTCTCTTCTTTTGAGATGTTATGTTAAACCTTTTCTTATTAAAAGAAATGTGTAATAATAGTTTTGTTTGAAGCCAGAACAAGCATTATATAAAAAACAATAACAACATTTTAAATAAATTATGTCTCTATAGCCTATCTGTAACCAGTGGGCCAGCTAATACATATTTCATATAATCTCATGGGCCAAATATAATTGTATCGTGGGCCAAATTTGGACCCTGGGCCTGAGTTTGACATGTCTGGTCTAGAGATAGCTGGACATCATGTAAGCGAGCAGTGGATTTGTTTTTATTTTTTCTACCAAATTTACCGAAATACAAAATAAGTGATTAAAGATTGCTCAAGTATCCACTAATCACTCCAAATACAACTTTGACTCTGTAAAAAGTGAACAAAAACAACTTCAGCGTGGTTAAAAGCTCTAAAAAGTAAATTTGGTATAATAGGTCTGCTTTAACAAATGAAATACAAATGCTTATTAATGCCTATGCACTAGTATCATATATTTTAAAGCGATGCAATATTTCTTTCTACATAAATGAGAGTTAATATCAGATGTTCAAAAGGAAAAAAAATACTGTAGGTCCAATTTCCTTGCCGCTCTTCTTGTTTGAATTGAATTTAGAAAAGTTTAATATTGCAAAACATCTGAAAAGGAGTATCCCCCAGACCTACAGGATATTTGGAGCAAGGCTGAGCTGTTTTGAACCCAAACACAGCCCTTAGAAACCACAGGAAACCCCCTCTTCATTTCATGCACACATGTACGCACTTATATATGCAGTCACTAATCAAATCAAAACGCACCGAAAGACGCCCACCATTCTGTACAACAACATGAGGAGGTGCGTGAGCGTCGGAAACACCAGCCAAAGACAAAAATAGGCTCATACGAAGCTGAGTTTGTCTCGGTTTCAACCTTTCTATTCTCAAATGCGCACCACTCTGTGTTAGAAGTGTAGGTCACCGGCTGGAAACAAACATGGAACGAAAATGGAAAAAGTTGAGAAGGACAGAAGAAAAATCTCACTAATCTATAAATAGGTAAAAAGTTTGGGGGGGCTGATGAATTTGAGAAAAACATCATAATTTTTTCTGGAAGAGAGACCACCACTTGCTTGCTTGTATTATAAGCATTTATATATTTTTTCCTCTTTGTTATTATAATATATTGTGATGTGTGTGTGTACTGTGTTCACATAATTTCACTTATGGATCAATAAAGTTTGTCTAAGTCTAAATCTATCCGTGGAGATGTCATTCCTTTTCTTGGGATGTTTGACAATATAGCATTAAACAAATCAGTTCCGTAGGGAGGCAACCCAGTTTTTAGAGGTATTTTTGAGTAGTAAACGCACTTAAATAAATGCCAAAACTATATGTTTAAAGCTATACTGCGGAACATTCCAGGCAAAACAGGACACCTCAACATCTTAAATGAAACAAGTAGGTAATCAAACCAGAAATGTACATTACATTACATTAGAGTGAATTTATTCTAGTTTAAGATCAACCATTTTTTATTAGGGGTGTAACAATATCCATTTCTCACGATACGATATTGTCACGGTATGAACCTCACAGTACGATATTTTTGAGTAAGCTCACGATATGGTGTGGAGGCTCACGATTAGGGATGTAACAATATCCAAATCTTACATCTCATGGCACGATATTTATTGCAATATTTTGTGGACAAAACTGTTAATATGCTACTTTTTCCTCTTAAAATGGCTTGACAAGACTTAACCCAAGACTTAAAAGTGTTTAGAACTGTTATTTCTTCATATAGTTTACACTAAAATGCAGCAAAGGATCATGGTCTATGTTTTTAGCTATTTCTGCACCATAACTCTTAATTTAAGCAAAGAGACTTTTAATTCGATATATTGTGATGGTCCACGATATTATTGTGGGAACTCTGATGATACAATATTACAATATTTCAGTTATTGTTACATCCCTAATTTTAAGCATAATATATTTTTATCATCCGCTTTTTCTCTTATCTAGAAAGAGGTTGCTTATTGGCACAAAACAGATGCATGAGTCTACAAAAGTCCTCTAACATATTCCACTAATTTACACTTTTTTGCAAATGTTTTTTTTTTTTTTTTTCCTTTTTTTCTTTTAGCTGCTCTAAACGGCCAATATTATGCTATTTTCTGATCTATGTTATAATATTGTTACTTAATCAAAAACATACCTGGAGTTTCATTCACACATGTTTAACACACAAATTCTGCATATTTAGGCTGAGTTCTTCTCTCAGACAGAAAACACTCTGTTCCACTTTGTAAATCCATGTGGTAAATCAGGTTTTTAAACTCTATAAACCTTCACTAGAATAATTTGGATAATTTCAGCCCTGGAATTTCAAGTCTGAACTAAAGGCAAAAGGTAGCTGTTAACTTGAAAATGATCACAACGAGGAATAGAGCTTTTTGATCTCGGGAGCTGTAGACAGACTAATAAATAAATAAATAAAATTACTCAATCATGTAGGAATGAACAAAACACAACTCCAGGTATGTTTTTGATAAAGTGAGTAATTCTAACATGACTTCAAAATTCACATGAGTCAGTTGTGCATGATAGAGGACCATTAAAGACTAATGAATGGATAAGTTCTTTTTTTTTTCTTTTTTTTTCTTTTTTTACATGAATAGCTGCATACAATTTTTACTGGAACTAACCTGATCCAAAAATGGTCATTGTTTTTGTTGCACCTCTCAAAGTAGATTTTAAACTCCAAAAATAACATAAAAAACACAAAAGTACTACAAAATCTGCAGGTTTTACACAGGACCGGCCGGGTAAACAGAAGTCACCTGAGCGGAGCACACTTTTAGAAAGCTGTCGTTTTAAAGGTTACACAGGAGTAATTGCAGTCTGTGTAAAGTAAGCATAGCGTGGGACAGTTTACTCTTTCCTGTAAACCCAAGCTAAATTTAAGCACCAGTTGGACATTGGGATCTCCCTGTCCAGGGTTAGACACTGTTTCTGCACCAGAAAACCTGAGGCAAATAACCAGGTTTATCCATGGGTTACATTAAGATTGGAATGAGTAAATAAACTAGAGGGACCAAAACATCACCCAAAAGATACATTTACTTTACTCAGTCCATTCAGGTAAACAACTTTATTGAACCAGAATGATATCTCTCTCTCTGTCTTTTTTACATGCTCCCCCTCACACCTCAAACCAAAACCAAACATAATCGTGTAATTAAATTTGATATGAAAAGAAGGAGCTCACTGGTCACCAATCATTCATAAACAGATCACATTTCCCCCACAACAGATTAACAGAGTTTAGTGCTTGGCTCATTGATTCTGCAGAAATATGAGATGCTTTCTAGTCCCCTGTGATAGATTTTTTCCTTTCTTTTATCCTCATAAGCAGCCATATGTGAATATGGACAGATCATGTGTGTCCCTGATCGGCTAATCCACCTGTCAATCACACCCATTTGAAAACGGGGAGGTTCAATGGACTCACATCATTGGAAAATACTGAAGATGCGTGTGTTCTGGATCCTTGGCAAACAACTTGATAGAGAGTTAAATTCAAGTTGACGTCAAGAAAAGGAAAAAAAAAATCTGAACATTTTACTTATGAGGTCACACCCAAAGAGGAGCAAATGCAAACTGTTTTCACATCACAGAAATGTGAGCAGATCAATATAATGAAATGGGTTTCTGATGGTTGCTGATACAATATTTAGTCCATGGTCATTCACACATCGTGGAGCTTCATACTGCCTTCTGACAGTTCACACTTCACTATGATTGGTTAAATCTACCTGAAGACAGAGGCTGACCACTAGGAGAAGGGAAGTTTGTCATGCCAATCACAATTTGATTGTTTATTTTTGCATCATTAATCCATTACATAAGAGCATTTCTCCACACACAAACAATACCAACATCAAACACTGTTAGTGTTAGAGCTCTTGTCCAATTGCTGCACGCTGTAATCTGTTACTGGGTAGAATATTCCAGCCTGATTGACACTTCATATAGTGGAGATAGCAGCCCTTCAGGTGTTCTCATCTACCATTAGTCCTTGTCAGAGTGATGGATGGAGCATAGTTTTGGGTGAGGAACCACTGTTTTCTCTCCTGTTTTCACTGAAAGGTTACACACTTCAGACTTGTGGGAATTTCGCAGAGAGAGAGAGACAGATGGGTTTTGCTGGCAGGATATCCTGTTCTAAGCTGGGCCCGCTGTGACCCTTGACCCCTCTTGACCTCTGAACCGATCATACTTTGAGATCACATAGTCTAATCGCACTCAAAGTCGCCCACTTTTCACCAAAGCTCTCTCCCATGTCTGTGGCGCACTCACAGGTGTCACCTCAGCTATGGTCAGCCACTAGAAGCTCTTGAGATCATGACAACAAGATGGATAGACGTTGGAACTGGATGTGGGATACATTTTGAGGAACAGTAAATCTAAATCTATAAACTGCATTTTAAAATTATAGAAACAAGGAAATATGATAGGTGGGAGTTATACTAAAAATGAGGGCTGTACAATTTATCGAAATGGAACTGAAATCGTTATTTGAGAAAGTGTAATTATCAAATTATATAGGCAGCAGTTATTTACGTAATACAGTGTTTTTATGGGATTTTTATCCATGTAGTCTAGAAATAAATTTGTTTATAAGTTCAAATCTTAATGCCACTGGAGTTGATTACAGTGTACACTCTGAACAGAATCATACTTTTATACATAAATCAGCCCTAATGAAAATGTATTTCATGGAATATATTTGTAAAACTACATAAAAATATGGGCAGAATATTTTTGTCTGATTGACATTTCATGAGTTTTCATTCATATCATTTTAGGATCTATAATCATTTACATTTCTGTGGAACTCATGGGTCATTTTAAAATATAAACATTTGTCTCTGAATTCCATTCGGGTGAAGAATTTGGCTAAATAAAAGATCTGGAATTTGAAACTTATCACCCGCCTGTTATTTTAGTGCTAATCTGCATGTGATTGGTGAAGGTTAACAACATCGGCATGGCAACACTAAGTGAAACCTCCTCTCAGTGACCCCGCTCTCGCCCTGCGCTGGAAGCCATTAGCTGATGACTGCTTATTTGTGTTTTGATAAGCTCCACAGCGCCACCTCAGCCTGTGTGGCCAGAGGTGATGCTAACACAACATTGGCTGTGATTAGAGGAATAATTAGCCAATCATACGCTGCCCTCACAGCCAACCCTGAGGTCAGAAGGTTTAAAGGACAGAGGGCATGGCTTCCCAGGTGGTTTCCCACGGCAACCAGTCTGTCATAATACATTACTAATTCAAGCAGATATTTGATTATTTCAACAAAACAAGCACAAACTCATTTATCTGGGATACAGAAGCTTGTCTTCTGAATGGAAGGGAGTTTAGAAGATGCTCTGATCCCAATTTAACTAATTGGTGAAGAGCTGATCAAATTAAATATAAAGGACAACCCTGATAATTTATGTTTTGTTGTGCCCTTCACAGTTATTAATATGGAGCACACCTAAAGCATTCAACCCACTAAATGAAGCTCAACAGCCCAAGCCTGCCAAGGTTTTGGAAGTAAATTTCCCATTCATTTTTCACATAGACTTTCTGAGAAATAAAAATATTAAAGACATGGCAGAGACTAAACAGCTATATGGTATCTAATGTCCGTAATGCAGTTGTTTTCTGTTCAAATAGCATATTTAAAACTTAAAGTTCAGTGAAATTACTATTAAAATATAGCTGTTTCTAAGGCTTTTCAATAAAATTGTTGTTGTTAAGTTACAGATGCATGAGATGGAAGGGAGTGAGCAAGTATTAAGTTACATAGGTACACTGGTATTTATTTTGGAAAGTCTGTGTGAAAAATTAATGGAAATTTTACCTCAAGAACATTGAAGTAGCCAGTAACTGGTGAGCTCCATCATTTTTTTTGCCTTATTTTATCAGATTTAAAACATAAAACTCTAACGAAAATGTTCTCGTAGGTGCTTCAAAACAACTAATCAAACAGCTACTGACTAATAAGACAACTAAAGCTTGTAACAATTCAACACAGACCAATACCTCCTCCATCTCCTCATGCCTCTGGATCCACCACTCAGCTCTGTGCGTGTGTGTCCATAGACGAGGGCCTCAATAGTTTTTCCTACTTCCTGTATTTGGAGGAAGTGCTACTGTCTCTGTCCCTTATCGTGGGATACACAGGCTCCACGGAGAGAGGAAGACAGGGAGACACGGAAGGGACACACAGATATGAAAGCAGGTTTAGATTTGTGGTTTACTAAAGTATAGGTATAAGTGGTTAGAAAGCAAAATGGGTATTATTTAAGTGAATTTACAGTGAGCGCCAGGAAGTGTATTGAAAGAAACAGTACATCATTCGTAAGATCTTGGTTGGCGCTTTTAAAGGTGCATTACGCAGCTTTTTGGTGGAGCGTTTGTCACCTGCTTGTCTCTAGAGATGTGCTTGAAATGTTCCACAGTAGGGCCATAAACCTCCATGGAGACTTGCAAGCCAGATTACAGGTTAGATCTGTGGAGAGGCAACCCCACCAACAGTGAAAATGAATGTTTTTTAAGATATTTTTGAGCAACAAATAATGCACAATAACTTTTAACAAACTCAATAACTTTTCCAGACATGGTAAATTCTATTTGCATGCATGGTAGTCTCTCTCTCTATCAAAGAGACTCAATGTCAAAAGGCTTCTATCGCTCTCTACTGACTCTTCATGTTTCCTTAGCGTAATGATGCTTGAACAAATGTGTCAGCAGCATAGACCCATGGTATAGACCATTGTCACGATCTGCATGTAGGTCTGCAATATACAGGGCTACACTTAATGTCATAATAGGTGACTTATGGATACCTTTTATTGCTTGGTTCAATGACTGTTCTTCATTGTTTAAAACTTGAGTAATACTAATTGATCAGAGAGACATGATCACTCAGTCAACAATAAAATATCCTCATTAATGTTCAATAATGGTCAAACCCACCTTTATTTTGTGATTTACAAATAATGTTTATTGACTTAGATCATGAAGGTTTGTGACTTTTAAAATATGGGTCCCCAGAAAAAAAGTTTGGGAAACACTGGCATCGACCATATATCCAAGGTCTAGACAGATTATTTGTTCATTAACACTGTGGATGCATGCGCAGTCGGACTGCAGAAAGCGCCGCTGTTTGTGCGGTTTATGTAAAGCCGTAATGCAACACCGTCAAAGCACCAAAACAGGTCATTGCCTTGTAACAAAACAAGTCACAATGCCAAATCAGCACCAGTGAGTGGGATATATCTCAACGGTGAACATGCGTCAAAGGCAGGCAAGCGCGCAAACGATGAGAAAAAATGGCTCAAACAACAACAGCCGACATACACCCATACCCGATTGACACAACTAGCCCCGCCCCCAGGAGAGCCCGAAATCCGCTGAAAAAACAAGTTGCAAACCCTTTCTAGAAAAGTTACACAGTGCACCTTTAATATGCATGCCATCTTAATCTTGCCCAAGGACACAACAGTAATTATATATGCATTTCCAGTTGCAAGAATCAAACCACCAAGCTGCAAGTACCTAATCTGTACCTTAGTTACTGGTACGTACTTTTTTAGTCTATGGGCACACCATTAATCAAGGCAGCCCGTTACCAAAGAGGTGGTTTACATGAACTGGGAAGTTGAGGTTTATTTCAGATTGTGAAAGTGGGCCATATACAAGTTGTTCCTTTATTGCCTGTACAAACCAGATGCCTGAAGAAATGTAAAAAAAAATTCACACAGTTCTATCATCTACTCTCTAACATAAAACACTGTTCCACCTTGTGATGTGATGTCAAGTGGTAATACAAAAAGTGCTCTACTGTGTTTTAAACTCCATCTATACACCTTCACTAGAATCATTTGGATTATTTCAGTCCTAGAACTGCCAATGTCTACTGAACTAAAATTAAAAGGTAGCCGTTCACTTGAAAACTACTATTAGATGACTCAAACATGACTGAATGAAATAAATTACAGTTCTAGGTAACATTATAACATGGCTTAAAGTTTACAAGAATTCATTTCATGTAATATTGGACCGTTAAAATAATGTGCTGTTTAATCTTGCATACATGGAGCTTGTCCTGGGTTGTGTGTTGTGGCCTATTCCTTTTTAGACCCGTGTTAAATTTTGAATACCATTGCTCTGCTGTCATAACGACACATGGCGCTGTTAAGCTGTCAAATACATCCCAAAATAGTTCAAATATTTCCATATGTCATGTTGCCTTGATTATCGAGAGTGGAGTTCTTCTTTGAGCATACTATAATTTGTTCGAGCTCTTAATAATCATAAATCTACATTGCGGCAATTCCAAGAACAATTTGCTTGATTTTGCACATCTATTTTTGCTCCTTCCTTAAAATGCTCTTGGGTCTTCAAAAAGGGGAAACAATATTTCTCAGTTTGCATTGTGAGCATTTATATCCACTTTTAGGCTGCAAAACAAACCCTTGCGTAACTCACTAGCGATTGTCAAGGGGAATGGTAAGGAAGTGGAATATGCAAAGAGAAATAGATAAGAAAATAATAAGGATTAAAGCTTCAAAGTTGGGAATGTATTTTGGAATTCTGAGAGAAAAGATTGTGGAGAAAAGAGTTGTTTGGGATGAGGGTGGGGAGGTTTTCAGCACTTGGGACGGTCCCAGATGGACACAAGACGCGCCCTCCCTTTATAAACAGCCCCTGGCCCATAGCCCCAGCCCTCCTTTCTCTCCTCTCCTCTGCTCTGTTATGGGGGGAGAAAAACTGACTTTACAGGCTGCAAATATGAACGCACTGACGCCGTGTGCAGTTTCCTCTTCTCTCTGTCACTGCCAACACCTCCCAAATCCCAGCCATTCCCAAAGTCAACACGCTCGGAATACCAGGCTGACTCATTTCCACGGTGGGTGGCTCTGCTTCCAATTTTCTCACCGCGCGGACCAGAACTGAATAAACATGTACACAATCTGACAAAAACACGCTCACAACAACGCATTAAGGACAAAAGACCAACATAAACATCATCAAGGGAACTTCCTTCTCATGAGCAAAAATGCAAATTCAGGGGACCGGGCCATGCACACTGGTTAGTGAGAGTACTATGATCAAGTACTACATAGGAAACGGCAACAACTGTACTGAGACCTTTGACTGAGACACAAAGGCGACTGAGAAGCGTAGTGTAAATGTTACGGCAGCAAAACTTGAATCTCTTTCGTGGAAGTTGCAAGAAAAGCATTCTAATCTCACTTGAGGTCATCCTGGACATTTCCATCGCTTGCCAACTCCGCTCAAAGGATGGATGTGACAAGAAGGGCATCTGGTGTGATACTTTATGATACCAACTGTATTTATAAAGCACTTTACAGCTGGACAACATGCTGCCCAACAAACACAATCACAGTCAAAGTCACAATACAACTATTAAGAACATAGAAAATAATAAGACACAAGATGCTCAAGTTAATTTGTTAAAAGTAACTCCCTATCCCATCATCTTAAAAATTCTAATGTCTTTTACTGTTTGTATAGTCTTTATACGACAAAAAGGCAAGTGAAAAAGGTGTGTTTTTAGGAGTGATTTAAAAACAAGTAGAGCCTGTCTCTTAATGGCAGGTGGTTCCACTGCAGACATGCAAGTGGGAGCAATGTCACAGAAGTTGCATTATATACTAGACTACTAAAGTGAAAAGTAAACAGAAAAAATACAAAAATGGCAACAAAAATGTTCATAATCTGAGTCAGCTGTTACAAAATGATTCCAAAACTATTCTTGCACAGTGCCGTGTGAGTTAAAGGGACAGATGTGCAGAGGCCACTTCTTCTTCACATCACACTTTTCCTTCCTCTCCTTGTGTCGTGAGAGCGTGGGAGCGCCCTCGGAACGCCATGCTCCAACCACGGGGATCACAACAACAGGAGGAAGCCGGTAACCTGAGCACCGTAAGCCAGGCTGGACTGACCGCAGCACTGACTGTGTGGGGAGAGCTTTTCCCAGGACATTATCTGGGAGGATCTGTCTGCTATGGCCCACTGGGAATACACCAGGCAATAACTTCTGAGTAACTCTGATACAATATCATAGATGAACCCATAAGAGTCAAGATGAGCTTGCAAAAGTGATAACGTTCTTCCTGAAAGTTTCCAGTGAATTGCTATATTATCACTACAGGAACGTCAAGATAATTCAAACCATCA
The DNA here is from genome assembly GCF_026225935.1 of Boleophthalmus pectinirostris. Lineage (NCBI taxonomy): Eukaryota > Metazoa > Chordata > Actinopteri > Gobiiformes > Gobiidae > Boleophthalmus > Boleophthalmus pectinirostris. The sequence continues at coordinate 19,474,483 of NW_026571515.1, forward strand.
TTAGTGACAATGCATGTTTACAATAGCGGCTATAGCTGATAAGACAATATAGTGTAAACCATGAGCTGACAAAATGACACTGCACTTCATACCAATAGTAAAAAGTTGTTTTTTTGAAATTGCTACTTTAAATTACTTTGTTAGCAGGTAATTACAATGTTTACAATTGGTAAATAAACTGTGCATGCCAAATATCTAAGTAATTAAATGAAATCTTGACCAGTATTAGGCTTAAATCTATTCATAAAAAATAAAACACAGAATCTAAAACAAACACCACCAAAGAATTCTTGAATTTTGATTGTGTTAGAAAAGAAAAGAAAACTTTGAAAATCCCCCAAAATGTTAAAAGTATTAAAGTTACCTTTGTACAAAACAGTTACAATGTCAACAAAACATCCAACATTCACCAAACACAGTTGAACACCTCAGTCAGAGTAACCAACTGTTGCAAATATTTCACACATATTCTATAAAGCCCCAATCACGCCAAATCCTCTCACCAATTCGTAGCTTTAACATCCAGTTTTAAAGAGTCCTGACACTCCTCTGTACGCTCCAATCCGCAATGTCCACCACCAGGCTCAGAAAAACATAGAACCAACGCGCACGGTATCTCTTCCTCCTGTGTGAGTGCTGCAAAAGTCAGGGGCCCGCAACAAAAGGCAGTGGAGGGAGGGAGGGAGAGAAGGAGAGAAGGAGAAGAGGAAAGATTAACCCCATACGAGTGGACATCTACCCTCCCTTTACCCACTCAGGCACAGCTGGCCCTGCGTATCACTGACTCCTGGTGTTTTCGCTCAAGAGAGGAGAGGAGAGGAGAGGAGGGGAGAGGAGGGACGACCAAAAGTATACATGTGTTATGGCGAGAGAGGGGAGGAGGAGGAGGAGGAGGAGAGGAGAGTCTGGCGGGGGTCCAAAGGCAGCCAGCCCGGTGGTAGGAAAGAGACAATAGGAGGAAATGCTATATCAGGAGTAGCCCAGAAATATTGGAGAGACAGTGCAAAACAATGCGGTGGCGAGTGGAAAGCGCAGCCTGCAGCCGCTGCTAAACAATGATAGGAGACTGTTTTTTCCCCCAGTGCAGGACAGGATACAGCAAGCACAGATCTGCAGCCCACATGAAATGGAGATTTGTTTGTGTTTGAGAGGCAAAAATTAAACTGTTGACATGTTTACTTAGAGCTTGGAATAGAAATATGTGCAGACAAAATAGTCATAAAATACACTATTGGATAAATTTTAAAAGCCCCATGTTACTTCAAATGGATTCTTGTAAAATTTAAGCCATGTTATAATGTTGTTACCTCATCAAAAACATACTTGGATTTGTGTTTTGTTTCATTCACACATGTTTGTGTAATCTTTTATTATTGGTCTATCCACATCCCCAACCCACGTGATGTCAAGTTAACAGCCCCTTTTACCTTTTGTCCAGTAGAGATTGGCAATTCCAGATCTGAAAATTTCCAACTGATTTTAGTGAAGGTGTATGGAGAACACAGTGTATTGCCACATGACATCACAAGGTGGATCAGAGAGTTTTCCATTTGAGATAAGAAGTATGCAGGGTAGGTTTTTGAGGAGGAAAAATTATAACATAGAAGTGTGGATTTGTCAGTAAAGTAAAACAGACTTTGAATGGCTTTTTTTCTACAGCAATAACAAAATAAATGTAGATGCCATTGTTTTATAGCTAACTTTGACTAGCTGGTTCAATTCTAACTCCAGCTGTAGTATCCCTGGGCAAGACACTTCTCTTGTGGTTGTGGTCTGTGCTCAGTGATTACAGGAGGCTATTGGCACACATTGGCACAGACCCTGGCCAGCTGCAGCTACAGATGTAGATGAGGTGGGACTATATTGTGGAGTAATATTAAGATTTAAAAAAAAAAAAGTTGTCTATGGTTTTCCTTGTAGCTAATTGATACTAAATAGGCTAACTGATGATTGGTGTTCAAGCAATTATTAAGTATCAGTGTATCTTATATAGTGTATGTTTCCAAGAATTCCTTACTGTTTTTGACAGGCCACACCAAAGCTGCATTCAACAGTAAACTGGTCTCAAACCACGACCAAATTATGAGAAGTGTAAATGAACCCTAAGTCACTTAATAGGCCATAGGAATTCTGTTTTTAGTTTAAGTTTTCTTATTCCCACTTCTGTTCAAGCTTAAATAAGAAAAAAAAAATACGTGAAATGTACATTAATTGTAGTGGATACATGAATATTTGCTTACTTGTGTTCATTAATCTGCTCTAAATGAACACATAAATACATGAAATGAGAAGGTTTTTACAGTGTTACTAAAAGCTCCACTTCTGTAATCAGTACATACACTGTGTACTCTAACTCCATGTTTCCTGGTGGAGCTGTGCCTCCCAGCAGCTGATGCACGCGGACATGCACATTCCCTGTGTAATCGTATCTGGTGATAAGGGCTCTTCCCCCGCGGTCACTGCCTCACAATGGCCCAGTCTTCAGGGGCATGCTCTGATTACACTCACAAGAAGCCAACTCACACGGGCTAATTTCATTTCCTCCACTCCTCTGGGTCAGACCGGACCAGTCTGTGAGTGTGTACGAGCACAGAGGGCAACTAGTAAACCCAAGGAAACAATCGGTGTAAAAAATACAATACAGTGTCAAACTGTTTTCAGTCAGGATCATGTTTAATGGAGCCTGGAGTGAGACTTCTCAGATCAATCTATGTGTTGGTGTGTCTGAAAAAATACATTATTATCAATTTTACAGTGACAGTTTTTCTTTTGTGGAGCAGCGGCTCTACTTCAAGCTCCCATATGACTATATTTTTGACCTCTCTAATTCCAGACATTTGTAAGTTATGGGTTTTATCACATGCAGTGGTTGTGTAGTTGGTATAGGAGCACAGATCCGGTTGTGACCATGAGCAAGACACTTTACCCACAATGCCAAAGTATTGGTATGAGTCATTTGTGGAAAGTAGCCTATCACCACAGAGTCTGGAGAGTGAATGATTAATCTAAATTGATATTGTTCTTTGAGTACCTTAAGCACTTTAAGACCAATTTATTCTGTACTAAACCAGAAGCTGATGGTTTGATCCCCACATTTGAAAATGCAATACCTGAAGTGATGTTAGAGTGATTGCCATGTCCATCCTTGGGCCTCAAGACCACCATGGTTAAAAGGATCTTGTGTGTGTTTATGAACCTTGCATCAAATGAATATTATCATTTCTTCTTGTGAGACTAAAAAGAAGTGCAAAAGTCAAGATAAACCAAATCATTTTCTGCTTTAGAAATAACAAATGTCGGATTTTTATACCGATATGATCACTTGGAGAAACATAGCAGACTTGATGTTTTTGTTTTCCCAGGGGTCATTGCGGCCCACAGCAGCCTGCAGCTGTTTACCCTGATGGACAGCCAGTTGAGGCCTGCTGGCTAAGAGACTGCATCAATATTAGAAGAGCTCTGATATCAGTGCATCTGTCAGGACCTGGCATAGACTCAAGAAGGGTTGGAAAACCCTACTTCTACACTGATAGAAAATGAGTTTGAATCAAACAAAATGTTGCTAGTTCTGCATCTCCAAGCCAACGCAATTGTTCAGTTTCACAATCAGTAAATGTAAATTGTTAAGTGAACACAAACACAACTTGGCGTGACTAAAAAGGTTTGATAAATATACGAAGACTAGATTTGGACAAGACAATATTGTACATAGTTAGCAATTCCTTCAGGCTAATTTGAAGCAATGCCTTGCCTCTGGGCTCAGAACAGTAACATCATTCATCTGCTTTCAACTTTGAACAAAATCACACAACCTCTTCTCAAAACGTCTGCCAAGAACTGTCTTTCCCACAGACTGACAGTGGACCTACAGTGAGGGGTCGGAGGGTGGAGGGGTCAGGGTGGTGTGGGGTCACAGACAGATACTGGTAAAGGCGTATTACATAACTTTGACAGTAATGGTGCTATATGTTGTATGGTGATGTGATTTACTTTAAAAAAAATGCCACATTTATTTAAAGGTTCTCTATGTAACTTTTCTGGAGGTGGATCTGAAGCTTTGGTTGTAAGAGCAGCATTAAAGATCCTGTGAGATTTACGCCATGTTAGAATGCTCTTGCCTCATCAAACACATACCTGGAGTTCTGTTTTGTTTCATTCACACATGTTTGAATAACTCTTTATTATTGATCTGTCTACTCCAATGCTCAAAATTCTTTGTTAGACCTTGTGATTTCATGAAGTGGTAGTTTTTAGTTCAGAAATGGACAGAAATGTAGTCGAAATGGACAATTCCAGGCCTGAAATCATCATGGCGCATGGAATTTAAAAACATAGTGGATCACTTCGCAGCTGCACAGATCCAGTACTGCAGGGGTCTCCAACCTTTTCCCTCTGGTGAGATACCTTTACAAAACAAAAATGCCAAAGAGCTACTTATTTTAGCAGCTGCAAGAAACTGAGTATAAATAAAAGCCTTAAACATTAGATGGTTAGATGCCTATAAAATATAAACCATTATCCATTTATTAGTGCATAAAACTGGGCATTAAAATGATAGATTTACAATAGTAATTAATCAAATTGTACTTATTCAACCCAATATGTGTAATTCAGACAGCCCTTGGCGAGCTACTTGGAAAGGAGTGGCAAGCTACTGGTTGGAGACCCCTGTGGTACTGGCATTGGATATCGGCACTGATACTGAAGATTTTGCTGGATAAAATATCGGCTTCTAAATATCGGTTCAGTCAGTATCCCTGTTGGGCCAAGAAATTGCTGTAATAAGACCATTTACTGGCCAAGAAAGTCTGATAGTGTTTGAATTTTTATTATACAAAGCTGTTCTGTGGTTACTTGAGAGATAAATATCAACACATTTGTATCTGTTTTGTCTTATTTTATTTTAGTTTAAAGGGAATAAATACTTTTCTCAGTCTCTGTATTGGCAGATACTTAAAGCTTTAGTGTCGAAATCAGTATCTAAACTGAAAAAGCTGGATTCCGATTAAATATGTGTGTTTAACATGCGCGAATGAAGCAAAACACAACTCCGCGTATGTTTTTGATGAGGAAGCAACATTATCAGATCAGATCAGAAAATAGCATAACATGGGCCCTTTAATGTGATTTACTACTTGCTAAGTTTGCCACCACCTACTCTTTGACTTTTTCTTCATACCAGATTTTCTATTTGATTGATAGCATTAGCATTCATACGTCAGCACTAAATCAAGCTAGCGTGTGGTTTGGCCACAGCTGCTGCCACAACTGCTTTCAATGTAAAAAGATATTAATAATAACTGCTGTTGCTCAATGCCTCGTTCGGGCCAGAGATGTCTATTTCCATATTCAGACAAGCTCCGAGTAAAGAACGTCAGGACTGTTGTAAGCAGAACACAGCCGCTTGCTCCTGGCTCTCAATACAGTACTGAGGTCACTTATGGGAAAGTAAACCAGCAGTATTTTTTAATTAGCTCAACTTATAAATTACGACTTGTTTTAAAAGTGTAATTAAGGCTGAAGTGTGTGCTCTCTTCTGGTGGTTTTTCGTTTAATCACACCAAAGATAATAAATGCGATGACTACAGGACTCAAATAAGGGCGCGGCGTAGAATAGGGGAATTTAATGTGATGGAAAATGAAAAAAAAAAACTTTGGTATATTTGTGTTATGAAAAATGAGTGGTTGATTTTTGCAGGACCCCTCCCAATAAGCAGAAACTATTGATTCTCTTTTCTCTGTAAAGGGTTCAAGTTAGAATTACAATTAAAAAAATTTCTTTGGAAGGGAAATGTCAATGATCTGTCAAGCAAGAGTATTACTATATCGATCCAAATCATGAAGTAGTGTTTTGAATAGAAACTGGATCTGGGTTGCAGTGATGATGGTTGTATTGAAAGGCCCCGCCCCCTCACATCTTATGTTGAATTAGTGTCCAGTTTGTGGTGCTACAGCGAAAGACCCTCCGCAGCTCAGAAGGCTTTTTCCCCCACAGAGAGCTATGTAAAAACAAACTGCTTGTGTTTGGCTGACCGGTCACTAACAGCTTTCAAAAATCCAAAATCTGTTCTAGCTTTGCTCTTGCATGCTGTTGCGCTGATTGGTCATAATGATCAAAAAAGGGAGCAAAGGGACTACTTCAGGGGTTATTGTTAACATACACTGTGTAGAGGAATGCAGAAGAAGGCTGTCTTCTGTATTTAACCCATCTGCGTGATCTTGTTGCGAGGCTTGGTCAGGACTATCTTAGTAGGAGGATTTCACCTATGGTGCATTTTACGTTTGGTGCATGGGAGAAACAGGAAAGCCAGGAGGACACCCAGACTCAAGGAAAACATGCAAACTCCACAAAGAAATCAAACCTGGAACCTGAGCACTCATCACTCAGTCACCGTGCTGCCAAATGGGTGTCCCATTTATCCTGATTATTACTATATATTTAGTAAGGGTGTCACAATAAAATCCAAATCTCTCTATACGGTATTTTCACGATATGCATTTCACAGTACGATAATTATTATAATATTTGCGGAGGCTTACAAAATTGTGTATATGCTACTTTTTTCATTTAAAAGCCTTGAAAAAGCCCTTGGTACTGTTATAATATGAAGAGTTAAGATTTAAAAGTGCTTACTAATGGTTATTTCTTCATGTAGTCTGCACTGAGAACACCAAAGGTTCATGGTCTATCTGGTTCCCTCTGTTTTCCTCTGTTTTTTAGTTGTTATTGCACCAAAACAATGTGATTCGGTATATATTGTGACGGCCCATGATATTATCGTGAGACTTTTGATGATACGATATCATGATATTTCGGTTATTGTTACATCCCTAATGTTTAGTAAAAAAACTTAAACAATCATATGGAGAGTTGCTGGTCAGTGGGCTCTACATACTCTGGATCACTGTCCAAGTTGCTAGGGACTAAATTGGCTCCATGCAACACCAAACATGGCCATAGACATAAACAGGAGACTTTGTTTCATAACTGTGACTTGGTGGTGATGCAAATGCCCATACCAGTAGACCACCATCTAAATGCATTGAGTTGCTTACATGCAATCATTTCGCAGAACTCTCCTTTGGAGATGAGGCCCCACAGTCCGCTGGTTGTTTCATCAGAGTCCAGTGCAGCAGCTGGCTCCTGCAGGTTGTTTACCACATCTGCACATCTGAGTCTGATTCTGACCAAATCCAGCCTCTCTGTGCGTCACTGTCAGGGGCACAGAGCAGTGTCCCTGTTTGGAGTGAGGGGAAAATATGAAGGGAAAGTGCATGAGAATATGTTTGTCATTATGATGATTGCACAGAAGGGCGAGGTCTCTGGATGGAGTCTGTATACAGCGCTCTGCCAGTGTCACTCGGGGTTGTTGAGTTTAGGGACGTCATGAATGAGAATCAGAGCAAAAACATCTGCAGTCTGCATAATAGCAACACTGTTTTTAGATTTATATTTCTGTCTCAGAATGCTTTTATTGTTATTTTTAGTTTATGTTTTTGTGATCATCTCGGTCACCCAATGTTGCAGACATTATGGAGCATAAACAGAGCAGTAGGTGAACTCCATCAAGGTTGGAATGCGATGGTGGTTGTCAGGGCCACAGGTACAGACTGGCAGCCATCCTTCTGCCTCTTTGACCCAGGTCAGCTATGGGCAGTAATGGGAAGAATACTTTGAACATTTATTAAGTTACAGAATACCGACTACTTATGTTATAAAATGTATGTTTTATAACGTTTTTGATACATGGTTCAATTAGAGTAGTGTATTCTGAATACTTAGAATACTTTTACTTTGAGTTGCATTTAAATTATAGTGTCAAAACTCAACATAGGATTAAAAACTACTTCATGTTTGTTTCACTGTTTGTTAAGCATTTCCTATCACTAACTGTAGAAAGTACAAGTACACACTGCACACACCACAAGAGCAGTGTTCTATTTTTCTCTTTTTCACTGTGCAATTTGAAGTCTAAGTTGTGTAATGAAGTACCGCCATGTATTCCTTTGATTTTAGAAAATTCTGAATACCACAAAAAAGAAAAGTCACTGTAATGGAATACAGTTACTGAAAAATAAGTATTCAGAACACATTTTCAGTATGTGTATTCAGTTACTTCCCAACACTGGCTATAGGTATGAAACTACACAGAGACAATCAAGTTAGTATTTACCTTCAATAATCCACTCCTGAATGAACTGTCGGTAGACTGTGAGCAGTGGTGGAACATGGTCAGCTGTCTGGAGATGTGGGCGTGACGCTGGTTCTCCATGATGTATATGTGTGTGTGTTTTGTGGCTCTCTGGTCTGTTTTGGTTACGGGCCTCGTCTGTGAAGCCTCAATGATCAGAACCCACTGTCAGGAGCAGAAACGCCAGAGTGAATCACACAGAGGGTAGTTCACATGCACTGCCACACACAAAGAAGTCCCTCCATTATAGTGGGAACTCATGCAATTGTGTTATTCCAGTAGGTTTAGTCATTTGAGCCTTTTGAGATAACAATAAAAACAGGACAGTTACCGTGTGAAATGTGAAGACAATGTATTGCAGATTCTAGATACTCCTTTTTGCTCCAACTTACCAATGCAAATGCAGATCAGTCAACCAATGTACCACTCAAATAACAATTATTTAAAGGTGCACTGTGTAACTTTTCTGGTGGAGGATCTGCCACCTGCTTGTCTCCATGGCGATGTTATTGCTTTGTCTGGAATGTTCCGGTGGAATGTTTACTCAATAAAATGGGTTTCTATTGACCTAAAAACTGGCCTTCTTAATGTGAGATGGATCGCCTCTCCATAGATCTGACATGTAACTTGGCCCTGTGACATCAATTGTTGTCTCTGAATAGATAAATAAGTGTAATGCCATACTGCGGAACATTCCAGGGAACATCTCCATGGAGAGAAGCAGGTGATGGACCCTCCAACAGAAAATTTACACAGTGCAACTTTAACCAGATTAAGGAGTTAAAATACAAGAAAAAATATGAAAATTCCAAAAGATCTTAACTGGGGAGTGGTCCGGTCAGTTTGAAGAGAGTGGAGATAAAAGTGTCCCTCCTCTTTGTCCTGCAGCCAAGGCATTTATTATTTTATTTATTTAAAATCAGGACAGAAAACATCAAACTTAAAGAGAAAATATCATCTTCTACTCTACTTTGCATCTGCGGTTCTTGGGCAGGTGTAGACAGAAGATATTAAACAGCAACGTTTATGATAGCAATGCCTCCTAAAATTCATAACTATCCAATTAAAACATTTAAATAGTCTAAATTCCTTCACACTGTTTCCCATAAACTACAAAGTTTCAAATTCTTCATTATCTTCTAAAATATACTAACTCCAATTGTTATCAATATCCTCTAAAAATGTACAGTTTTCAAATTGATCATTATTATCATTATCTAGAATACAATCCATCACAGCCATTTCTCAGGTAGAGCCAGGTGGAGCCAGGTGGAGCCAGGTGGAGCCAGGTGGACTTTAAAAAACGGTCTCAGACATTCGCACTGGTCAGGGAGAGTCAGCAGATTCCAGTGTGAGGGCAGGCTGAGTATCATCCCTCAGAGCAAAAGTACATCATTCTAATTTGCTAGTGAATAAATCTATTTTTGTAGTATTTTTGTCATCTATAGCTCCCTCACCTCTCATCTCATCTCCACCACTTTATTTATTATTTATTTTATTTGTTTATTCATTTTGGGCGAGGAAGTATTTTAAGTTCTTTTACAATGGAACATAATAACATCCATATTGACAATGATGCAATCGTATCAACAAAAACAAGAACAACAGGAAAAGCATGCAAGGAATACTTTTGCCCAAAAAGGAGTGGGACGAAGAAAAATGTTTTAATAACTATTTTATCCCACCCCCATCTTCTAAAATAACACAATGAGCTTTCTTTTGAATTCTACAGACATTTTACATCATGGGCTATTTGCACATGAGGACAATGAGTAACTGTTATGTTTTAGTAACCTAACCGTCATCATATTGCAATAATAAAAGGGATACCAATTGTAAGGAAATTAAAGATACCATCAAGAGTCACAGACAATGAACAGTACATACCAGCATACTGCCTGTCTCTACCTGCTAGGGTCACTCATTCCAGATTCACCTCCTCCTCTGTCTACATCAAAAACCCAATTCAGATTCTACAAACGCCATAAATAATCCACAATAATTCCATAGGAGTAGTTTCTCTGCCTCTCTCATATTTATCCAGGGTAACCTTTATCCGACCTCCTCGCTGCTCGCAGGTATTTGTGGAGAAAGTGTCTGTGCCCGCATAGGAGCACACATGGGAACACTTAGGGCTGGATGGGGAAGTGAGCGCCTCATTTAGCTGCTAAAGAGTCACATACTTGAGACAGGCAAACGCAGCGTGGACCTACATGATTACTCTGACACATTTCTGTATACAGCAATCAGATCAAGTGGAGTGACAGATGCCATATTCAGCAACGTTTTATTCCTTCTTACAAATAGAATCAATATACCACATTTTATAGGGTTGGTCTATACATCCTCCAAACACACAGAAGCAACTGCTACACTGCAAAAAGCAATATCTAGGCCCGTTAAAATGACTCAAACTGAGAACGTTTTCTTTATTTGAGTAAATTCAACTTGACAAGGAAAAAGAAGAAATTCAATTTGTCAGCTGGACAAAAGCGAATGCGTTTTGCAGCTCTTCCAAAGCTGCTTCAGTTCTGGTCAAAATGTTGGTGGACACTTCCTAACCCCACTGAAACTACTCTGAAACTAACACACCTACTTGTTTACAGTTTTCTGTTAGTTGGTTGTATTCGACCAAAATAAACTTTTGTCCAGTTGACAAGTTGAATTTCTTCTTTCGCCATGGATTCTACGTGGATGACTGAGGGATTTTACACACTTCAACGTGAGAAGTAAAACTATGTACCAATGGAATAAGTGTGTGTTTCTTAATTCGAGAAACAGTTTTTGGTTTTCTTACCTTAAGTGTAGCCAAATGTATTTTCATGTTTTAATTCCAAAAAATGAAAAACGTTCTTAATTCAAGTCATCTTAACTTGATTTTAGTTTTTACAGTGTAACATGCACTTTATGCACTGTGTGTTGTTGCAGGTATTGTGTATAGATGTGAGTGTGTCTAGGAGCGTGCCTACGTTCCCTCAGCTTTATGTTCCCTCATTTCTAAGTTTTTTTAGGTTTTTTTTTCTTAAAATTAGGCTCACATTTAATTTATCATCAATTTGCATCAGATTTTATTCCCATTTCACCCTATTTGGTAGACAATTATACTCAACTTATTATCCACCAGCAGTTGACTACAGATGTAATGTAGAGGTCATGGTGCAAAGGACCTTAGGTTGAAATTACTCTGAATCATCCCTTTAAATGTGGTCTAAAACTAAAAATGACATTAGATGTATAATTAGAGTTTCATTTTGAGAAAAATCTCAGAAATAAGAAAATTCTTAGAAGTAAGGGAACATAGGGCTGACCCTGGCTAATTGGATTGTCTTGTCACATTTTAGAAACTTTTCGGTTAGCGTGATGTTACCCCAATGGAGTTTATGATGTTAAATGCAAAATTTAGTATTCTGACACTATAGTGGGATGAATGTATTTATCAGTAGTTCCACGGCTCTTTTGTTTACATCTTCTGTTCATGCATTTCTGTGGAGGTTAAAATTATCTAGTCATATAAAGTTTTTGATGTTCAATGCAAGAATGAAATGAGTAATGCTAATGCAAATTTTAAAGCAAATACAATAAAAAAGGACAATAGGACATATAAATGCTTTTATATTTACAATTCAAGGCAAGACAAGGCAAGGCAAGTTTATTTGTATAGCACAATTCGTAAACAAAGTAATTCAAAGTGCTTTACAGAATAAGAAATACATTAAAATCATAATAAAAACAAATCATAACATAAATAATCATGAGACCTGAGCACAGGACCTATGTGTTCATACTTCCTAGTTCGAGTAAGGACCCGAGCTGCAGCGTTCTGGATGTTCTGCAGCGTCTCACAGCTCGTTTGGAGAGACCAGTGAGCAGACCATTACAGTAGTCTAACCTACTGGAGACAAACGCATGGATAAGTAAACTTCAAGTAAACATTTCAACCAGCGATCATCTAGTTTGTGAGTCAATGCTAACTGATTGCATAAAATGGTTTGTACTTTGTTGCTAATAATCAATAATGTTATTTAAATGTTCACTACCTGCGCACAGCTAGCCAGTGGCAGCTGTAGTTTAATTCGAGAAAAACGTGTTTAGCTAACTTCCAGGTCATGTTAACACTTGACAATAACTTGACAGAGTTACCTGCTTAAACTTGAGTAAATGTTAGCATGAAGTGAAGGTCTCTTTGTGAGTGGGTCTGTGTGCCCTCCCTCCAGGCTGCAGCTGCTGTTGTTTTGTAGGTCACCATTACATCAGGAGGTGCAGGAGGAGGGGCTGGGAACCACTGCTCTGACCCACCAGAAGAATGTTAGTGTTAGGAGACATGTTATACTCCCAGACTTCCCTGAGCTGTGCTAACTCACTTCCTCCGCTACGACGTGTGCACACCTCCACCATTCAGGTTTATTAGAGCTTGCTGAAAGAATGCATAGTTTGTGAGGCTTGGGAGTACTAAATCAGCGCTGGGAAATGTTTTTGTTAAATTAAGTACAAGTATCAGTTACATTTGTGTAATTGCATTAAACCACATATCAAACGATACATTTCTACAGCTACAGCTTCTCCTTCTGAATCTGCTTTGACTACAGGAGCTATAGATACTGCTGTTCTGAGACTGCAAACTTTAACTTAAAGCACTAAAACCATTATAGTATGTGCTACTATTAGGCCCACTGTTGCCTTAAACACTGCTACTGTTTCCACTGCAGGTAGTGAAACTGGTGAATTTTAGTACATCTTGTCCTGCCACTGTATTGCAGTGCAGCAGTGCATTCTATTACTAATGGTTTTGTCATGAGCATACATAAAACAATTTGTTCTATTGGGACAGCAGTGGCTTTGATGGTGAGTGGTTGCCTCAGCTTCACCTTGAAGGGTGGTGGTTCAATCCCAGCACCAAACACAGTGACCATCGACACAGATATCATCAGTAAGTGGGCGACAGTGATTCAGTGGTTAGAGCACTGGTCCCCCAACCTGTAGGTCAGAGGATTGATTCCGCTCCCATCCTTGTGTCCTTCGGAAATTCACTTCATCCACATTGCCTAGTGTGCGTATGTGAGTGATAGTGATCGGATAGCACACATTGGCAGCCTCTCTTCTATTAGTCTGTCGCTACAATCATATCTTACCAACACGGAGTATGGAGTGAATGAATAATGACTGCAGTATAGGGCTTTGCAAGCCTGTAAAGCACATTACAAGTGTAAGGCATTGTTATTATTATTATTACTAAATGTGTTAGATAAAGCATTCTAGTGCTACTAGTGCTAATGCAACCATATTAATTCTACTACTACAGTTACTGGGTTATAGGCTGCTACTGCAAGTACAACTACTCCACTTATGGGACTGTTACTATTTCATCTTTATTGCCCTGCCATTTCTGGTTATAACACAAGTCCACAATCCACTTTACCACTTAATTTTCTTTCGTCTAAAACATATTATTGTTTTACTTCCTGTACTAAAATCCACATAGCTTCTACTCCTGGCTGTAGTGTACCATAATATCACGTCATTTCAGAATGTAGAGGGCCGTACATCTCACGGCTAATTTCACATGCCAGCTGTCGAGGTGAGGAGAGTTATGGCATGAACTTCTTATAAAAACGCAACCAAACTAGTGAGAGGGACCCTGCTGAAAGAATGAGATGTATGGAGTGAGAATTTACAGCGCAGCGTGGATTTATAGTGGACATGTGTGGGAGAGCTTTGTGTTGAGTCCAAGGGCAGAGGTTCAGAGTGGCAGGCCCGAGTAATGCTGGGGTTAAGTGGTGTGGAGGTGGCCTCTCAGGCAGTGGGACCTCCGGCACGGGTCAGAGGACTTTCACTGGAGTCAGAGCTGAGCAAACAGACATGCCTTTATATACAAGGACGTGTTGTGCAGTTTGGAAATATTTATTTAAAAAGCGTGAATGACAGATCTAGCAACAACAATACCCATGTGAAATCTGTGAAACAGCTTTCCTTTTAAGACTCTTTTGCGAAAACATGGATAGGTGGATGGAAACCTGCTGCCTCTCTCACTTGAAGGTCCTATATTATGCAAAATTGACTCTTGTGAGCTTTTAGTCATGTTAGAATGTTGTTATGTCATCAAAAATATACATATTTATCACACCAATCCTCCATATTTTGGGTGAGTTTTATCTCTCAAATAGAAAAAACTTTGTCCCACCTTGTGATGTCATGTGGTAATAGAAGTGCTCCACTATGTTTTTAAACTCCATACATCTTCACTAGAATCATTTGGATGATTTCAGTCCTGGAATTTCCAACATCTACAGAACAAAAAGTAAAATGTAGATGTTGACTTGAAAACTACTGCTTCATGACATCACAAAGTGGAAGTAGAAACCACATTGCAACATAGAATAGAAAATAGAGTAATACAGGTCATTACCAGAGCTGAAGAAGAGCTGAAGAAGTAACTTTGATGGATGGCAGTACTTTTTCACTGCTATGGAAAAATGTTTTCAGTATGGATTTTACCTGAACAACTGAGGAATTGAACAGATGTGTACAATCTTTAAAACTCTCGATTATCAAGTTTGAAAACCTAATCCCTGTACTTTTTCCAACACAAATATGACAAATCCAGAGCTGTCTGAATTAATTGTGAGGTTATAATTTAGTCATATCTCCTGAGGTTACATTAGAGCGAGTCTGACTTAATTAGCAGACATACAGATGGATATGAAGCAGCCCTGACAACAGCACAAAGAGTTTTTGAAACAGTGTGTTGTCAGGGCCCAAAGTGTCTGAATGTAAATACAGCACGGCCATGTAAACAGCACTGTGTACGAGACTCTGCCAGGCTTTTAATGAGGGCTCTGGAACAAAGGAGAACAGCATCTTAATCTAGAAACTCCATCATGCTGAAAATGAGCCTTTTCTAAAAATGGTTAGGACACTGTAAAATGTTGACAATGTGAGACAATTGAGAATGGATCTAATTGTGTTTTTTCTGACATTACATTAGCATAAAATGTGCAATGTTTGCATTAACATGAATTAATAAAGCTGTTATTGTATCTTTTGTCAAGCTTTATGAATTGTGGGATTATGGGACAGGCCTTGGTCCAGCAGGAGAATAAGATTGGAAATTAGCTTTGGCTACAATCCTGCATATTTTCAAGTGCATGTTTTTTTCTTTTGCATGATCTTGTCTTTTAATATGCATTGTTGCTATAATAAATAAATATACCATGTTTTCTGGACTATTGAGCGGACCTGAATATAAGCCGCATCGACAAAATTTTAACAACATTTTTAAAACTGTACATATATCAGCCGCACTTGAATATAAGCCGCAGGTGTCCACGTCTTCAAGAACATTTTCAAGTTCCGGCCGTCTGCTTATTTCACTTCTGAAAGCTTTAGTTTTTTGCATTTTTGCATTGAGTCAGTTCGTCAAGCTGCCATCGTCAAAATCTCACCATCTCACCACTGATGCTGAGCTCATGTGTAGCAGTTCGATTTCCTTCTTCCACAGCCACATCAATTAAAGCGGCATCATCTGCATTTCTTTGTGTTTTTTCCACGAGGAGGGTGTGCATGAAGCGCGGAATAACTGTTCAAAACACAATCACACGAGCATCTTCCTCTGCGCTTCACCCCCAGCTCTACTGCGCATGTCTCCTGCAGAAAGAGTCACTGTCCTGTCTGTATCATGTCAGAGTCTTGGAGGATTTCAGCAGATTTCAAGCTCTCCCGGGGGTGGGGCTAGTTCTGTCAGTCAGGTATGAGTGGATGTCCAGCTACTGATGTTTCTTCTCGTCATTTACACATACAGGTAAAACGTATCCCCCTCACTAATGTTCATTTAACATCATAACTTATTTTATTACACGGTGATAAACTATTTGATAAACTATTTGTGTGCTTTCTCCACTCAGGCTGTGCACATCCGCTGTGTTGCCAAACCATAGACTGTATATATGAATGGACAATGTGCCAAACAAAGAATCTGTCCATATTAGCCTCATTGTTTTATTAGCTGCAGGGCTCAAAGTGTGAGAAAAAAGTAATGGATTACAGTCCAGAAATTACAGTAAATACAAAATCAAGATTTTGTTCTAAGTGCACATTTCTAAAAAGTCCAGGTGCCTTTACAGTCTGACTACAAGGTTAGCATCTTTTATCCCGGGATTCCAATGTGGGGGTCATGGAATATTTAGTTTTTTTGGCGGGGAATTTACATAAATAATTGTAACCATTGTGAGTTGCGAAACTTTAATAGAGGGATAGTATTTATCACTTAAGACATCTGGAAAAGACAAGATTAGGACCATTAAACAACAACAAATTCAATGAGAGCTGTTTCAACACATAAGTTGTTATGTCGGGGACAGATGGGAGCATGGGAGTCATTTCTGGACTGGAGGAGGTGCTTTATCTGGAATTGGCCAATTGATATTTTGGTGAAGATAAAAACAGAGATGCTTTTGCGGTGGCCAAAAAAGAAGGAAGCGGAATCTAAATTATATCACAAGGGCCATATTTAAAAACCCACACAATCTGGAATTAACATATTCTTGATATTTATTATGCGATATATTTCCAATGGTCCCATAGTAATCACAATAAGATTTTCCCTGTTATTTGGTTTAAATAAATCCAAGTAACATTAACTGTCCCTCCACTTTGTGCCTATGTTTTGCAAAATTATCTCTTGTGAACTTAAAGCCATGTTACAATGCTGTTACCTCATCAAAAACATACCTGGAGTTGTGTTTTTGTTCATTCACACATGTTTAAGCAATCTTTTAATTTTAGTCTGTCTGCATCTCCAACTTGTGATGTCATGAAGCTGTAATTTTCAAGTTAACATCTACCTTAAAGCTTTTGGTCAGCCAAGAAAGGAAATTCCAGGGCTGAAATGATCTAGATAATTCTAGTGAAGGTGTGTGGAGTTTAAAAACACAGTGGCGAACTTCCAGTATTACCACATGATATCACAAGGTCTTTTTAGTTGGGGAGAAGAATGCAACCTAAATATGCAGGATCTGTGCATCAAACATGTGTGAAGTACACAAAACACAACTCTAGGTATGTTTTTAATATGGTAACAAAGGCTACGTACAGACTGCAGGACTTAAAGCTCAATTTGGATTTTTTGTGAAATCAGATTTTTTTGCAAGGTTGTTCACATTTCCAATTAAGTGTGACTTGTATGTGATCTCCAGTGTGAACTTGTGTGTGCGCATTGGAGGACATGACGATGTCACATGCAGTAAGTGTGCTCAGTATTTACAGAAGTCCCCTAAATGCTGGGCTTGTCTCCCAAAATACTATCCAGTTCTTGGTAAAATGGACAGGTTACACGTCGCTTCGTTTGCTTGAGTCTTTAGTCTCCTTGTACTTGGCTCTTAGGCTCTTTATTTTTCATTGACATTAGAGCCAGGACCGGCTGTTACCGCGCTTGGTAATTTCTTTGGCCATCATTTCAAAAAATGCCCGGTAAGACTCCTCCAATTTGGCCTAAATTCAGAGATCCTCCAAATATTAGTAAACTCACTAACCTCGCTTTCCCTCCATTGACTAAACTCCAAGTCTGACGTGTAGGTGGGATGAATGTGACCTGGTCGTTCAGACTGAAGTCGTATGTCAAAAGATCGATTGTATTGGTTTTAGCACCACATATCCAAGTGGCCTGGATCACATTTGAAAAAATCGGATCTTTGTTGTTCAGACTGTCATTAAAAGATTAGATACAGGAGCATCGGGGCCAAAAAAAATCAGATCAGGCTGCAGTCAGAATGTAGCCATAGTTAAGAAAATAGAATAATATAGGCTCTTAAATCCTCCATCTTTGTACTCTACTGCACAAAATAATGACTCAGATCTGAAGAGCATTCTTGATATTACACTTAAGTCACCCACTGAGCCCAACAGGTTTACCTTGAAGCATTATTAAAGCTAAGCTACAATCTCCAGATGATTTTACTTGGTCACAGCATTTTTTAATGCCATTAGTCTTTGCAAAGCATCAATGGATAACTGTGCCAAAAACGTACTTCCTGTCTCGCTAACTTAATTTAGATTTAAAAGAAGCATTTGGCCTCGCTCATTTACAACACAATAAACATCTCCAGACTACAGGCCCTTTGGAAACACTAGCTGCCTGTGATATATTTAGCCCTTATTTGCAGAGGGGCCACCAGTCACGCCGGGCCAGATGTGGTTGATAGATTTGTGATCCAAACGCCGAGCTCATATTTACCGAGGATGTGGAGATGGATGGACGCAGGAAGAGCTGGACACGCAACACAATGGTCTGGGAGAAAAACGGAAAACCGCGCTGCTCTCCGGGGAAGCACTAAAGGGGATTTTCTGCTCCTCACATTCACGACAGCACCTTGGCTTCTTATGACCCCTGTGGCCTTCGAATCTCAATATAGTGATCAGAGTGATTGCAAACTGGACAAGATACTTTCTACACAACTTAAATATTCATATCAAAAATGTGTTAGCTATTAATATGTGGTCACTAAAGTAAAGAGTTATCTAATTGTACAATTTATAGTGCTTTGTTAGTATTTATCCATGTAACCAGTACTTATACCGTGCCAGCTTTTGCATGTAATTTTGCATGTTTTGCATATTTCTATACTTTTGATTTGATTGGAAAGTACTTTGGGCACCTTGAGTGTTATAAAGGGCTCTATAAATAAAGATTGATTGACTTTCTTCTCATTTAAGTAGTGGGAACTGCAATAGACATTTTTGTACATTAATAAGCATTAATAAGTGTTGATAAATACCAACTAATAGTTAAGTAACAGCTAATTAACATACCAATTACCTTAGTTAGTGATTAATATGAAGTCCCTAAACTAAAATATCACCAAAAATTCTAAATATCTTAAAACAGATGAAAATCAGTGGGTCTTTGTTGATGCCCTGAGGAGCCTCTAAAAATAAAATACTAACACCATTTTAGTGTTGTTTACATGTGAAAAGCACAAATCAATAGTTAATTACATGAGTTGACAGGGTGTAATTTAAACATAGAGAAACATCTTTGTAGTGTGAAATCAGAAAAAGTTGTCACAAAATGTCACTAAAAACTGTTCTACAAATCAGAAGGGCCAAAACATGTTCCTTGAGGGACACTAAAGCTGGGATTGACACAAACACTGGTCTTTTAATCACTGGCATGTGCTCCAGTAACTACTACTACTGACTATAAAGCTATAGATGTTTCATTTGGGTGCACTTATTCTTACAAGACGTAATAGTGTAGAAATTTAGGGGGAAAAAAAATCATTATAAACAAATTAAAAAATTCCCCAAAGGCACAAACTGTAAGACTTTCTCTGTTATTTGTCCCAGGCAGATAAGTTTTTTGTGGAGGAGTGTGACAAAGAGCAACAGCTGCACGGATTAAGATTGCAGTGGGAGGGGGTCTGGGGAGAGGGGAGTCACTGTTTTCATGTGTGTAGGCTCGATTTGAGCATGTGTATCAGAGTGGGTGTGTGTCCAGTCTGAAGAAAGGTGTATGTGTATTTCGAAGATACACACCGAACAGATCAGCCAAAAGTAAAAAATACTCAAGTGTCAAGTGATAAGAAAAATGCACATCAAGAAGTATATGCTCTGAATGTGTTCGTATCCTAGACTCACTGTAAATATAAATGGACATAGCTAACCTGCCAAGTGAAGTCTAGTTATATGTTTTGTAGAGTGTCTTGCCTAAGGACAGTGTTGTGCAAGTTCACACTTTTCATGAACTAGTTCAAAGTTCATTTCACACATGTTCAAAGTGAACAATTCATGTTCATAGTTCACAATTTTAATTTAGAACTAGTTCAAAGTTCAGTTCATTTTATTTTTAGGGTTAGGGTTCTGCACTTATTTTCAAACTGACTTCCAGTTTACAACAACTTTACAAGATATTAACCATACCTATTAACCACTCTAGAGCCACATCAGCACGTTTGAGATTATAATGTGTTTAATTCAACTTTGCCACATTTGTTTACGTTTTACAGAAACAAAACTTAAAATCGCATGGCTAATTTGCATAAATTGCAAACGCTGGAAAAAAGCAGCTTTTTCCTTGCGTGCTAATGCATCAGCTTCTGTCGGACTAAAGGGCACAACGATATGTGTTCTTTCTGTGACAGATGGATGTCACTGCAACTTTTGGACACATAATTTGAAGAATGCATTGCAAGTGAATGAGGGCAGCTCCTCTGCATGCGCTAGATGCACTTGGAGCAGTGCGTCCTGCGCGTGTAGATTTCAGAAAACAGGATCCATCCTATTTTTTTGACGCTCTACACAAACATAGGCGCGTATCCCCATCAAAATACACAGACAGCATGGATCTATTGTTGTATTTGTGCGTTTACCATCAGCACAATGTACTCCCTTCCTCAGCCTGTACAGAAGGTAAATACAAGCGGCTAAACGCGCCCTGTCAAGTTTGATTGGCTTTCCTATTGAGAAACACAAGAGTCAGTATGTTCCGCTAGAGCTGCCGGTGGAGCCATCTTCATGTTGATGCGTGGCTGTGGTTTCACGAGGTTAAGTGCGAGCAGATCATCACTCGTCAGGTGAAAACAAATTCCGACGTCTAATTGAACCTCAGCAGTGACGTATGTCATTCATCTCACTTAATTTGAACAAATTCACATTCAATTCTTGATTTACAAATGTGTTGCGTTTAGTTCAAAGGTCACTGAAAAATTTGCATGTTCAATGAATGCGTTCTTTTGAACTCGTTCATGCACAACACTGCCTAAGGACACAATGGTAACAGAGTGGTGGCTGCTTTTGTGGCTACCTGGTTCACACACTAAGCAGTTTCTGAAACTTTTTTGTGTTTTGAGCTCAGTTTTTAACATCATATCATGGGATTTTAACCAACTAAGAAGAGCAGTAAAGTAAGTAAAGGACAGTTGGATTGTGTGTAAAGAAATGTTTTTTCCTCCCTATCCATGGAGACCGTGGCAACAAATGTGTCAGAAGACCGTCAGAGGAAAGACTCGACCTTCCAGAGCGAATACTTAGGCTTCGTCCACACTAGTACGACTTCGAATCGTTTTCATTGTGGATCCACTGTTTGTCCACACTAGTCCGATTGAAAACGGCTCAAGAGACGGAACGATCTGGTGCCGCCAGCTCCCACGAATTCATCTGAGTACGGATCTGATCCGGCATTGTGTGGACGCCTCAAAATGCTGAAACGCTGATGTAGGTCTATGCACCACAAAGTAGCTAAATCACCGCCAAAACGCTAAGAGGCTAGAATATATTCATATATATGGTCTATGTGTGTGACCTGCAGAGGTATAATCTCTGAAAAGTTTCACATGAACTATCTCCAATGCGATACAAACACAGAACAGACACACTATTAGCTGAACCCCCCTCTGTCACAGAAAGAACACATAATCCACTGAGTCGTGTCTTTTAGTCCGACAGAAGCCGAACCGCATCGGTGCACAATAGCGAGCTGTTTCGAGCACTCAGTTTATGCAAATTAGCCATGCGGTTTTAAGTTTCATTTCTGTAAAACATAATCACATATGCTCAAAGCTGTGTGGATAAGGAAGGATTGTGGACACAGAAACGACGTGTGTGAACGCAGATCGTTTCTGATATGCTGATATGGTGATACGCGGATTTGTTTCAGGGTCTTAGAGGGAATGATCCATTTCACCTTCAACCAAAACAGAGCAGAGGAAGAATGATGATGTGGTGATGCAGCAGGACACAGAAGAGACACTTTTGTGACCTCTGACCTTTAACTGAGACACAAAGATGACTGAGAAGCACAGTGTAAATGTTAAAAAAAAAACAACACACACACTTGAATGTTTCTCTCTCATTGGGTGTAATAGGGATTGAACCAAAAACATGCTGGTTGACTCAAAACATTAAAAAGTATTATAAGTATTATGCAAAAAAAGTTTATTTGTTAGATACGTTTTTTCCCCTTCTGAACTGCAATAGAAGATTTGTGCTTGTAGGTGAGAAAATGAAGGTACATTTAATCTGTAATTTGGTTTCATGTTCGGTTATTACTATATATTTAGTGTTATCTTGTTAACCTAGGTCAGGCTACCTGCCCTGTCTTTGAACCCATGCTTGGAATTTCTAATAATGCAACTTGTCTATGACCCAGTGGAAAAATACTTCCACTAAACTTGTCATATCAACCCACCGTTTACCTGCTACCACCACAAAGCTAACAGAAACAACAATAGCAAGTCCACTTTGTAAAACATGTAAGGCAAATACGATTATGAGAACAGCTGTGGTGACATCAGCCATAGAAGGCCAGGTATTAATAATCAAAACATTATTAAAGCTATTAAAACAGTGTGTGACGGACTAACCCCAGAGTCTTGTTGGTCTAACTCCTTAACCATAGCCACAGTACAAGTGTCTGCAGAAAATGAAAATATTTTTTGAACAAACAGCAGCGCTAATGCCTTGACTGGAGCAAAAACAAAAGTCG
Source organism: Boleophthalmus pectinirostris (assembly GCF_026225935.1). Classification (NCBI taxonomy): domain Eukaryota; kingdom Metazoa; phylum Chordata; class Actinopteri; order Gobiiformes; family Gobiidae; genus Boleophthalmus; species Boleophthalmus pectinirostris. The sequence goes on from NW_026571515.1 coordinate 19,497,148, forward strand.
CTCAGCAGACATCTTAGTCCCATAATCTTATTAACAAAGCAATCACTCAAAAAAAGGTCTACTCGTGTAGTTGATTTAAGAAGGAACTGATCAAACTACTACTAAAAATTAACAATTAGTTTATACAATTAAGATGGGATGTTTTTGTGTGATTTGACCCAATAGAAAATGGTATAAAAATGCATAGAAGGTTCTCAGACTGTTAATAGTCTTATATTGTGTTTCTGCCCATGTGTTTTAGAATTGATTTTAAGATTTTACTGATCACTTTTGAAACTCGCTTAGGTCTTGCACCAAGTTACATTTCAGAACTTTTAGCCCCGCAACTTTAAACCCTCAGACAGGTCCCTGTTCACTGTTCCAAAGTCCAGGCTCCAGACGAAGGGTGATTTAGCCTTTTCAGTCCAGGCACCTCGGCTTTGGAATGACCTGTCTGAGGAGATAAAGCTCATACCATCAGTATCATCTTGTAAATCACTTCTTAAGACTCATTTTTATCGGTTGACCTTCCTTTAACAGATTTAGCTTGTTTTTATTCCTTATTTATTTAGATTCTATTTCTTATTTTTTTATAATTTTTTTGGATTGTTTGCATCATTGTCTGTTTTTATATATCTTCTGCATCCATTTTTATGCTTTTTGTATTGTTCTTTACTGCTTGTACAGCACTTTGTAAATGTTGTTTTTAAAAGTGCTTTATAAATAAAGATTTATTATATTATTATTAAATTACACAAACTTGACTCTTGTGAGCTTTAAGCCATGTTAGAATGTTATTACCTCTTCAGAAACATAGCTGGAGTTGTGTTTTGTTTCATTCACACGTTTGCATAATCCTTTAATATTAGTCTGCATCACCAAAGCTCAAAATGCTCTGCTCCACCTTGTGATGTCATGTAATTACCTTCAGTTCAGTAGAGATTGGCAATTCCTTGGCTGAAATCATCCAAATGATTCTAGTGAAGGTGCATAGAGTTTTAAAACAAAGTGGAGCACTTCCTGTATTACCACATGACATCACTAGGTGGAACAGAGTGTGAACTCAGCCTAAATATGCAGGGTTTGTGTGTTAAACATGTGTGAATGAAACAAAACACACCGGGTATATTTGTGATGAGAAAACGTTATAACAAAACAGTGTAATATGGGCCTTTAAAACTCAGAAATACACATTTGTGATATATAATATAAACAGTTACACAAAATACAACAGACAAACTTAAAACCGAGTGCAGCTGTATTAAATGACCTAGAGATGCCCTGGGGAACTCCTAAAATTTAACTTACTATCTATAGAGCAGACCTGTAAAGTCGTCAGTCTATGTGACCTTTGTACGCCGCAGACAACGTGACCCTAGGTTTAGGTCAGCACATAAATCACAATCACACACAGGCATGCAAAACCTTCCTGCAACAAGTGGAAATATTAGATACATTTCATAGATAACTCCATAGAGGGTTGAATTTTGTGGTCTGGAGCAGTGGCCCTATGGGGGTCTTCAGCACTATGTCTCATTAAAGGGTCAAGGCTTCGAAAGTATCAAGTGTGCAAATTCAATTGTAAAAATTCCTCACATTTTAAGGTACTTCAAGGACAAAAAGGTTGGAAATCATCCTAAAAATATCCTGAAAAACAACATACACACACACATTTAAGGCACAAGTTAAATACAAGCTTTGTAATAATTAAAACAGTGACATCTAGAAGTGAATAGCAAAATGTGCAAATAAAAATAAAAATAAAAATAATAAATAAAACCAGTGTTTTCCAGCCATTTAACCAAAGTATGTTTTTATGAAAATCAAGTCAAAATCAATGCACATGTAAAGTTTTGCAAATATCTGTGACATGCATTATATTTAATAACTGAAAAATCTGAAATCGATATGTTCTATTTAACAAACTGTAATGAATATGAAATGATACATGGAGAAACAAACTCCAGATTCAGACAGAGATAGTTCTCTCTCGATGTCAGACTGTCATTACACCCTGCCCCGGGACTATTTAACGCTGCCGCGAGGGAGTTGCCAAAACAGGAAGTGTTTTATGTAGCTGAAACATTCCATTTTTAACTCGCACACAGGCCAGCTAAAATAAATAGGACAGAGAGCAGCGACCTGGGAGGTGACACACTGGGGTGTGCGCACATTTAAAGGTCCTGTGCACTGTAAAATCATGTTCTGTTGATAAAGTATATGTAAAGTTTGTCTTTAATAAAAGCTTCCTTTTTTTGCAGTTTGTCAGTTACTACTGAAACATCGGGTAATAGTACTGAGAGTAGTAAAATTAATAGTTGTATTGTTTCTGGCTTCACATATCTCCATGACGACAAGTAGGTGACATTGCCAAGCCATGTTATTGGATCAAATCTGTCAAATCTGAGGCGGATTTTCAGCAGAAAAACAGTAATGGAATAAATGCTGTTTAAATGTCTTACTTTGGAACATTCCAGATAAAACATCTCCATGAAATTGTGCATGTAGCAAACCCCATTAGAAAACGTACGCATTTAAATGGCCCATATTACCCTATTCTCTGATCTGTGTTATAATGTTATGCCGTTTCCTCATTAAAAACATTCCTGGAGTTGTGTTTTGTTTCATTCACATATTTAGCACACAAACCCTGTGGACAGTATTTAGGCTCAGTTCTTCTCTCAAACAGAAAACGCAGTTCACACTCTGTTCCACCTTGTGATGTCATGTGGCTAAACTTCATACACTTTCAATAGAATCATTTGAATAATTTCAGCCCAGGAATTTTAAGCTTTGGAAATATAGACAGACTAATAATAAAGAGTTACTCAAACATGTGTGAATGAAACAAAACACAACTCCTGGTATGTTTTTGAGGAGCTAACAACATTCTAACATGGCTTAAATCTCACAAGAGTCAAGTTTGCGTAATTCAGGCATTTAAAAGTGACATTGCAGCATATTTTTGTATAGTGTATGTCTGGATTTGATTGTGTGTAAAACGTCTTCAGACTTGTGTTGCTCTATAGCGCTCAGTGGTTTCATGGTTGCGCGTACATACCAGGGGCCCCCACAGGCTCCAGGGCCCCTCAGGATCATGAAGTCATTTCCTCCTCTGACGCTGGACCTTGACTCCTGCGGCAGGACACACTCGAATTATAGAGCCCCAAACCGGCACACTGAGGGGGGTGGCTCCTTTTAGAAAAGCTATGTGCAATGGTCACCACGTTATTATCTGCATCACTCATCCTCTGCATCAGTCCTCCTCTGCACCGGTCATCTTCTTCCACGCTGAGGGGGGTCACTCCTTTTAGACTTGCTATGTGCAACAGTCACCACATTATTATCTGCATCAGTCATGCTCTGCTCTGCTGATTATCCTCTGCTCTCTTCATATTCTGCACCAGTTGTTCTTTGCACTGGTCTTCCTTCCTCTGCATTAATTATAATTGGAATTGGTCATCCTCTACCGATCATCCTCTACACCTGTCATCCTCTGCATCAGTCACTATCTGCACTGGGTTAACCTCTGCACTAGTCATCCTCTACACCAGTCATTCTTTGTACTGGTCTTCCACTTCACTGTTCATCCTCTGTACCAATCATCCTCCATGCTGGTCATCTTCTGCACCAGTCATCCTTTGCACTGGTCTTCCTCTGCACTTATTATCTTCTACACTGGTCATCCTCTGCATTGCTTGTCCTCTACCGATCATCCTCTACATCAGTCACTATCTGCACCGGATCAACCTCTGCACTCGTCATTCGTTGTACTGGTCTACTTCTGCACTGGTCATCTTCTGCACCAGTCGTCCTTTGCACTGGTCTTCCTCTGCAGTAATGATCCTCCACACTGGTCTTCCTCTGCACTTATTATCCTCCGCACCAATCATCCTCTACACTGATCCTCTGTAGCAGTCATTCTTTGTACTGACCTTCCTCTGCACTATTTATCCTCGGCACTGGTCATCCTCTGCGCTTATTTTCCTCTACACCAGTCGTTCTTTGCACTGGTCTTTCTTTACACTTATAATCCTCTGCACTGGTCTTCCTCTGCAGTAATTATCTCTGCACTGGTCATCCTCTGTAATAGGGGTCCACTAGCACAAGAATCCAAATATAGTTTACTGCATTGGTGTAATTCCAAGACCAGTGAGTTAAGCAGTGTACCCAGGAGGCTGACGCAGGGAAATAATCCAAGATGCATTAAACATTTAAAGTACAAAAATAGCGTTACCATACATAATTTTGCCATTTTATTTAACATTTTGCTATTTTAGTTTAAAGGTGAAAAAACACATGCTTGTGGACATGGGTAAAAACAACATAAGTATAATTACATGTCCAAACACCCAAACACACAGGATCATTTACAACACGTCGTGAAATGTAATAGTATCCTCAGTTCTTTATTTAGAGGAGACATAGTTTTTGTTGAGAACACCCTGAGTCTGGGCCAGGGTCAGAGGTTGTGACAGCCCAGTGACAAGGAGCAGTTAAAAACAGAGAGGAACTTTAGGAATGCTGTCTCCATCTGGACCCTGCAAACTTTAGGAGGACAAGAAAAGTGCTCCAGGAAAGTGTAAAGACAACACACAGCAATTCATCACCCTCCAACCAGAGGCTTGCTAGTTCAAATCTCGTCAAGTTGTTAATGAAGGCTGCTTGATTTTCCTTTTGATTTTGGCTTCATATCATGCACATTTAGGCCAATAAGTGAAGTAGCATTGTGGTTTCTTGCTCAAGAGCACAACAATAGCTATGAGTTTTTGGGTCACCTTGTCACGAACTGCATGTAGATCTGCAATATACAGTTTTGCTTATACGCCTGATTTGCTGCTGCCCTCTCCTCCTGCACCCCGGACTGGAACGTGCTACAAAAACGGAGACAGGTCCACCTATATCATTGGAAATGTTGAAATGTTAAGACAAGTTTTGAATAATTTGTAATCTTTTTGTTCCAATATTGCCGGTTCAATTGAATGTTGAAAAGAAAAAGAAATGGGCCACATTTCATGTACAAATAGGCGACTTATGTATCCCTTTTATTGCTGCTTCAATGACCGTTTTTCATTTTTTAAAACGTGAGTAATGCTAATTTTTCAGAGAGACATGATCACTCAGCCAACAACAAAATATCCTCATTAATGTTCAATAATGGTCAAATCCACCTTACGAATAATTATGATTCAAGAATAATGTCTATTGACTTGGATCGCGAAGGTTTGTGACTTTTAAAACATGGGTCCCCAGAAAAAAAGTTTGGAAAACACTGATCTATGGCACCCGTCAATCATTATGTTATAATCTGCACATTTTAAATTGCAATGTTTATCTAAAATGACTCATTAGAGGAGCCAGCATTGCTGTAAACAGAGGTTGCTTTGTCAGGAATGTTCCACAGTATGCCATTAAGCTTGAATGTTTAAACTATTACATGTGATTTTATTGCTCAAAAAAAACTTGAAAATGTACATTCTTACTGAGAGTGAAGTCACCTTTCCACAGATCTGGCCCGTTGTTTGACCTTGGTTTATTCCATAGTGTAGAAAATTCCACACAAACCATGGAAACGAACAGGAAAATGACGGATAGATACTTTATTGATCCCGAAGGAAAGTCAAAACTCAGCAGCAGCAACATAGAAACAAACATAGCAACATAGAAAAGATAGACATAGTGCTCCATTACAGTCCTCTGCTCCAGATTGTGTATTGCGTATATCTGTATAGTATTTCTAAGTTTTCTCATGCTTCACATTACCCAGTGACAGAAGCCAAGGGACCACATCACTGATTCCCATCTCCGCTCTTCCCTGTCCATGATGACAACTGCGGTCTGTGCTTACGTAAACAGGACTAGACCAAAGCAATAGTTAGTTTCACTTTATTACTTTTAAAGATTCCCATGCAGTGTCGTTATTTGCTGATGCCACCAGACAGTAACCACACAGACACATCCCCTTTGTGTTTTCCACTGAAACTTATGATGTTCAGTTATGGGAAGTCTAACATCTCAGAGTGTAATGACAGAGGAAACAGGCACTCAATATATGCAGTTGTCTTTGAAAATCCATACACCACAATGTGCAGTGGGGAAGAGTTTGACATTTCTAATACTCATTGCTCATCAAAGACTTTTCATTGTTCTTCTTAACCTTGAGGAAATGAGCATGACATACAATAACCTTTGGCTTTTGTAGAGAGCAGAGAGGTCACTTGCTCAAAATGGCACCCACATTAAAGGGACAGTCCGGAATTTTGGACATTGGCTAATTAGGAAATGAGGTCCTGAGTGTTGGAGACGTGTGGAGACACTTTGGTAAATATTCCATCCAGTTCTTGTATTTGCAGAGGTTGCAGTTGCTAGGCTAGTGCATGTCAATGGCCATAGTTATCCTGCCACTAAAAACAGTCTTACCCACTCCACAAAACACCCGAAGCAAAACAGTTATAGTGCCAGACTATCAATGTAAATCACTGTGTCGATTAAATAATTTTAAAAAGATTTAAAAAGAATTAAAAAGAAGCAAGGGCGTAGGTTTGGTCTCAGCTTTGGTGCGGACATTATCAGCTAACCCCCCTCATGAAACCAACTGATGGTTACCTGTACTTACTTTTTGGTTGCTTTACCAGATAAGAGCGATATAGAAGTTTGTAGCAGATTTCCCTTTGCTTGTTGGTGATGAGATATATGTGAGGTAATGTCCGTACAGTTTTCCATGGAATGTTGTCAATAGAGTTGGGCTGCTAACAGTGCAAGAGTCTGGGAGGTGCACTCGTGGTGATAGTCATTCTTTTTCCACTGCGACTCATTGTAAGGCAGGTTTAATTGAAGATGAAGCCAAGTAAGTTCCTTTTGAAAAGTTTTTCAAAGTTTGGTGTGCAGCGACTTCACTCATGCCTTCTCAAGTCGCCATCTTCGGTTGCTGGCCCTGTCCTGCCGCTTCTTCAGTTTAAACTCCTGGCACCACTAATGACATCACTCTGTTGTAACCCTGTCGCGATATCACTGAATACATCTCAGAACATCTAATAAACAAAATGTGAACTAAAAAGTGTTAAATTAATACTACTGAGTTTGGAAAAATATCGTAATAAATGTATACTTTTGTTTATTAAAATAAAATGGCAAATATGAGTAGGGACTATTTTGTCTTCCTCAAATATTGGTTGTGACATGTCCCCATCATCCCTATGCAAACCTAGGCCCTTGTATAGAAGTAAAACCAACCTTGCCTTTGAACGATTTATGTTTGAGCAGCAGCAGCGAGTTGTACTTCCTGATAGAAAGCTTGGCAGTGGCGGACTGATTTCACCTAGCACCTACCTTACCCGCATTTAAAATTCTGCTGCTGCTGAGAAAATAGTCTCTCAACATGCAACGATTCATGAGATGCAAAGGTACTTTTATTTCAAACATTATTCTGACAGACATTTACATCAAGAATCTGGTGTTATAATTGTTTTGATTCAGGTGCTTTGTGGAGTGGGTAAGACTGTTTTTAGTGACAGGCTAACTATGGCCATTGACATGTGCTAGCCTAGCACCAGCGACCTCTGCAAATACAGGGACTGGATGAAATATTTTTTATGAAGTGTCTACACTTCTCCAACACTCTGTCTCACTAGGAAATGAGGTCCTATGTCGAAAATTCTGGACTGTCCCTTTAAAGAGGAAATGTATGTTGTTCAAATGTCTTCAAATACATGTATTTTTTTCTTTAAAAGATGTTGCCTCACCACAGATCTGACCTGTAAGTTGGCCTGGCGGTGTCACCTGCTTGTTCTCATGGGTAGATAAGTTTGGTGCCATAAAGTGGAACATTCCAAGTACAGAAAGAATGAAATAAGGAAAAAAATGTATTCTGTCAACTGGATAAAAAGTTTGTTTTGTTTTGTTTTGGGTTTTTTTTAGCGAAGACTTAGTACTTTTGCAGCTCATCCAAGCAGCTTTTATGGATTCTACTGAGGGATTACAGAGACATTCCAAGCAAAGCAATAACATCTCCAGAGAGACACGCTGGTGGCAGAACTTCTACCAGAAAAATTGCATTGTGCACCTTTAATAGTAGAAGAAGACGACTATCTCCAAGTCTGGTTAGTGGATGAATAATGCAGTGTACAGGGAGTATCCAAAAATGTGTAATAAATTATTGTCTGTGGTCACGGGTGGTGACGGGTCAGCTCATAAAACTCTAATTGTACTGACTGGAATTGATCTGTTGACCTTAACTTTACACTATGAGGAGATAAAAAAGAGCTCAACTTGCAAAACAGAGCAAACAAGCAGAGACACACTAAGGAACAGTCATCTTTGGACCAGTCGATCAGGTTTTACAACTTAAAACTTGTTCAAAGCCTCCTCCAGAACCTTTACCTGACCCACTTAGATCATTTCAGGGTAATTACCTTCACAACCTGCATGCCAAATTTAGCTGGCAGTTACTATTTTTAGCCTTATTTATACTGCTTCAATAAACTAGCAGGGGCAAGTCCTAGCACAAGAAATCCGCTATGAATTTAGTTTTCCACATATCGACCTAATTCAGATTTGAGAAAGACTTCTGGATTCAGCTTAACATTGTCCAGATGACTACCTCTGAAACCTTTGTTACCATTGTGTGAAATACCAAGCTATTTAAAAAGCAATAAGTAATGCATAACACAGTACAGTATTTAACGTGCTGACAACTTCCAATTTTCTGCTCTGGCAAACTTTACTTGAGTGACTGTTGAATGAGTCCAAGCCTGGTCTTTTTAAAGGGATCGACCATCAACTGATCACGAAGGAACCACTGGACCAAAGCCAATATCCACAAATGGAGACATCATGAAGACATACGCAGTAATACCCAACAGAATCAAACCATCTCTCCACCCACTACTTTGTACTGCAATCGGAGCACTCGCCCACCCACAGTAGCAGTAGCAGCAGTATGAAAAGTGCACTATGTAACTTTCTGGTTGGGGGTCTGTCACCTGCTTGTTTCTATGGATATGTCATTGATGTGCCTGGAATGTTCCACAGTATGACATTAAAAAACTCTACCTTACATTTAATTCAATTACAGGTGATTTTATGGCTCAAAAATACCTAGAAAAACAAACATTCTGATGGTGACCCACAGATCTGACCTGTAACTTCGTCTGGTTTGGTCTCCATGAAAATAGAAAGGTTTAATTCCATGTGAAGCAGTACAGTGAAAGCAATGAAGCAATAAATAAAGCATTTGATAGACCTCACACCAGAAAAGTTGTACAATGTACTTTTAAAGTGCCAATGACAGGTTGGGTCACTCATTTGACTAAAACATCGTTACTCTCATTGTATTAAAGATAAATTTACCCCCCCAAAATTACTATTTCTTTCCCAGTTTGGCTATTTCGTAGGTTTGAAATTGTACTTCTTGGTTGGAAATCATGATATCACACTAGGGAATATCGTAACTGTTACCTGGCGACCATGTTGTAAACTGGTACATTATTCGGGTTGCATTATTTTGTATAGGGCTGGAAATCTTTATAGCAAATACGGCCTATTTTGCCATTTTAAAGCTTCCCAGAGAATCAGTGCAGTGTTTAGTTGTTGGTGCACATAAAAATTGAACATTTTACACAAATGAACCGACTTTGTCATATTTAATCCGCAAAACTTTTCCCAAAATCTCCATTGACATGAAAAAAAAAGTGGTTTAGGAGCATTTAGAGAAAAAAGTGGGTGAGGCAGAATAAAGTGGATACAAGAATTATTATTTGACTAATAAAAAATATTAAAAAAGCAAACAAAAGAAAAAAGAAAGAAATGCCTTTCTTTTGTGATGTTTGAACTCTACTTCCTGTAATTTTCAACATATTTTTGAACTTTTCTTCACAAATTGCTTCTTGATTGGTGTAAAAAACTACAATTTACATTTACAACAGGTATTATCTCACCAAAATAAGTAGAAATGAGAATCGTCAGAACCCGTGATACGCACTTTAACAGTCGTAGCAGTGGTAATACTGTGGAAGCAGTGGTAGTGATGGCTGTAGCAGATCTGATGTTAAGCGCAGGTCAAACCATATACAATGAGAGCGGAGGAGGTTTTTTCCGATTCTGAATTTTTGTAAACCCACGCACGCGTTGCAATGACAGGCCCTGGGTTCGGCTGGAGCAGAGAGGATGTCAGAAGTGAGGTCTACCGTTGTAAGATTTATGGATGTGTCGCTCAAAAGGATTTCAATTATACAAATCAATGATGAAATAATGAATTTTGTGTGGTCCTTGGGCTTGAATCATAAAAGTACAAAGAGTCACCCACAGGAACCATAATATTTGATTAAAGGGCCCATATCACATTATCTTTCTGATATATGTTATAATATTGCTTCATTCACACATGTTTAACACACAAACCCTACATGTTTAGGCTGAGCTCTTCTCTTTAACAGAAAACACTGATGTCATGTGGTACAGGAAGTGCTCCACTGTGTTTTTAAACTCCACACATCTTCACTGGAAACATCTGGATAAATTCAGCTCCAGAATTTCCTATCTCTACTGAACTAAAGGTAAAATGTAGTTGTTAATTTGAAAACTACCACTTCATGACATCACAAGGTGGAAGTTGGCATTTTGAGCTTTAGAGAATTAGACTCAGGGTTACTCAAACATGTGAATGAAAAAAAAAAAACAAAAAAAAAAAAAACACAACTCCAGGTATGTTTTTGATGAGACAACAACATTATAACATGACTTAAAGCTCAAAAGAGTAAATTTTAATAAATGTACATTTTGATAAAAGATAAAATTTTTGTCTTTAAAGGTGAACCAAAAACTGTAAATTCCACAGTATAGCATTAAACTTGTCTATCTCCATAAAAACAAAAACAAAAAAAACTATAAGAATGCATATTTTCCAACAACTCTAGCTCAATAAACGCAAGATGGATAATACCAATGCTATACTGTGGAACATTCTGATCAAATAAAAATCACCATAGAAACAAGCAAGTTGGAGACACCTTCACCAGAAATGTTACACTGTGCACCATTTTTGTGCACCTTTTCCCCTGTATATTTTTAATTGCTTTTTTTTTTCATATTTTTGTGCATATAAGTTATTTATATTTTTCCTCATATTGTTCTTATTTCTAGTCATTAGTTGGTTTAGGATATATGCCTATTTTTGTATTTATTTAGTAAATTAGTAAAGTATCCTTTTTTTAAATCTTACATAATATTTCTTCTGCAATTATATTCAACACATTCGTTTATATTTATACTTGTTCACACTCTATTTAGCAAACCAAGCAGTAATTCTCCCATTTTATTCTATGTTTTATGGAAATTAGAGCACACTCCCTCATTGTCACCTCGTAATGTTGTGCACAACTGTTAATTAAAATACAGCCAACTAAAAACAGCTAACAAAGTCTGTGGCGTATTTCTATTGTGCCCAAAACAAGACCGGTTTCCACTTTCTCCCAAAATAAAAACTTCTCTATATAAACAAGTGCAAGCGTCTAACAGTAGCACCCAAGGGACCCACGCACCAATCTGTAACTGTGCTTCCCAAACAGAATTCCCTATTTTTACCCTTCTTCTCCCCAGAGGGAATGCACCCGCTCCGGGCCGTTAGCTTCTCCACAGATATGCACTCCCAGAAGAACAGCCAAAATAAACAAACGCAAAACCGCTCGGATAAATCTGGCTGCTCGTGCGGAAAAGAGTGGAGTCTCTGTGATTGCTTCCTCACAAAGAGAAAAATGTATAAAAGGAGGAATAGCTCACAGAAAGGGAATGGGAGATATTTGAATTCTGTATATACGGATAAATTATTATGGTCGTGTGGTTTAGGGTCAAGGTAAAAGCTTGAGGAGAGGAGCGGCCATGTTTTGCAAGGCTCACCGTACAAGATACAAGAGTGAACTGCCCTTAAGCCCTTTGTTCCTGGTAGTAATGGGACTTTCGGCTCCTTTGTGGATCCAAAAGATTCGGATCTGTTCATGTCAAAGAGCTTTTCAAAAGCCAGAAGCCAATATGAGAACTCACTTGCGCAAAATCAAGCGAGTGGGTTTTAAGCCATGTTAGAATATTATTACCTTCTCAAAAACAAACCTGATGTTGTGTTTTGTTTCATTCACACATGCTTGAGTAACCCTTTATTATTAGTCTGTCTACATCTCCAAAACTCAAAACGCTCTGTTCCACTTTGTGATGTCATGTACAGGTACTTTTCAAGTTAACAGCTCCTTTTACCTTTAGCTCAGGAGAATTTGGCAATTCCAAGGCTGAAATTATCCAAATGATTCTGGTGAAGGTGTATAGAGTTAAAAATTGTGGCCATATCAGTTTGTCAAAGCTTGATCAGGTCAGATCTCAGAAGCTCAGCAAGGTCGGTCCTGGTTAGTACTTGGATGGGAAACCACTGGGAAAATCAGGTGCCACAGTGAGGCATTGTGTCCTTAGACAAAACACTTCACCTACATTGCCTAGTCTGAAAGTGGTGTATACGTGAGAGATGGTGGTGGTCGCAGGGGCTGATGGTGCAGATTAGCAGGCTTGCTTCCATTTTGTCCCAGGGCAGCTGTGGCTACAATAGTAACTTACCACCACTGGGTATACAGTGAATGAATAATGCTCTGTAAAGTGTCTTTGTGACATATGTCTGCGAAAAGCGCTATATAAAAAAAAACGTACTTAATTACTTAAACACAGTGGAGCACTTCTGTATTACAACATGATATTACAAGGTGGAGCAGCGTGTTTTCCGTTTTCAGAGAGAAACTCACCCTAAATATGCAAGATTGAACATGTGTGAATGAAACAAACCACATCTCCTGGTAAGTTTTTGATGAGGAAACATAACATAGATCAGAAAATAGTGTAATAAGGTGCCTTTAATTACTACTGAACTATTGCACTAATCACAGAGAGAAATGACTAAGGCTCAGATTTGTTTAAAATTGTTCAAACTGAGAGTGGGAGTGTGTTTACCCTTTGAAATGATGAAATTCTAAATTAAAAAAAAAGAAAAATCAGAATGGAAAAGTTTTGCTTCTTTTAATAAGATCTGGTTCCAACTGTTTACATTAAGAAACGTTTCAAATTAGTTTATCTGGCATGGAGAATTAATGATTTTGAATGACAGATTTTTCCTAGAAGGAGCTCAGAGTAGAGACGCTGCTCCCCCACATAGAAAAAAGTTGGTGTGGCCCTGAATGTCTTAACACATGATGCTGGAGGTGAAGACCTGGGCTTTTCTGGTACAGCTCCTGAGCCGTGATGCATGCTTTACTTTTAAAGTCCCGGTACTTTATTTTTACTGTCTTAAAAAATGTGAAAAATGTAACTATTTAACTTTACAGTACATTTCCCATACATTTTACAGTTTGCAGCTGTCCAAAGTTGTTTCTCACTTACCTTATGCGTTCCAGGCATCCTAATTATTCACGGTGATAAGTTTATAAGCACTTTTCACAACTTTCAGAGACTAGAGTGGAGTTTTGCTGTCACGATAATGCTAAGAACAACTAGCATGCTAACTGCACACTTCCTCATCCCTGGGCAAGAAAACATTTTATAATTAGATACAGACAGCTGACTTATTTTGACCTCAGGAGCTGCTATATTTGGACTGAGGTAAGATAAATTTTGCTCAAATACATGTAAAATAAATAAGGTACAGACTGTTTAAATCCAATACAAAATACAATAACATTTTAAAATTCCTTCTGTGGTTAGTCCATGTGTCCTCTGTGTCTGATGAAGTTCCAAAGCTAAAAATACAGTGATGTGAGTGATTAAAGAGAAGAGCAGAGGCCTGTGCTTTCCATGAGCTGTTTATGGAGCGGCAGATAAATGTAAGAGACATGACATTAGACTAAAATTAACCCAGAGATGAGTGCGCCTCACTTCCTGTTTACTAAGCTCAGATCTGTGTACATCTGCAGGAAATCTACCCCTCAGCAGAGACGCTCGGCTGGGGAGGAAGTGAAGGAGACAGCCTCACTACAAACTCATATAAAAAACATATAAAAGGGAATTGGGAACCATTTTAAATGAGTCCAGAATCATAAAAGATGAGCAACATGTGTTAAAAATATAAACAATAGTAATAAACCTACCACTAAACTTTTTTTTTTTGGTCCATTTTCAAATTTAGATCAGTCAAAATCTGCGGTGATGACACACTTAAAGCCACAGCTGCCCTGGGACTGACTGGCAACTGGTAAATGTACCACTGGTTTAAAATAACATTACAAGAAGAATAAGTACACAGGGGTCCAAGAAATTACTCAAGAAAAAGTAAAAAGTATTTGAGGAAGGTGCTATTCAAGTAAAACAAATTGTAAGTAGCTCTTTGGACGTAACATCTGATTTGAAATGAGGGGTTAATGTGAAGACAAAACATTAAATCATGCACAAAATCTGGTATTTGAAAAGAATGGTGACCTTTGCTTTGATGATTAACATTACCAAAAAATAAGACAAACTAAATCATATCAGAAATAGCGGTGCAAGAATTAAAAAATGGTCAGCTAGTTAAAGTTTTTATCACTTGTAAACTTAAGTGACAGTGGGAACCAAAACCCAAGTGTCAGTATTGTTAGTGTCAGTGGTGTTTGAAAACTGCTCAGGTAAGTATAATGTATTTAAAAGTTACTCCAGTAAATGCACTTGAGTAAATGTCAGAGCTGGGACCAAGTTGTTGTTTTGCAAGTCTCAAGTAAGTCTCAAGTCTTTGACCTCAGTCCCAAGTCAAATAAAGACAAATCCAAATCCAGTCACGAGTCACTGCCCTTAAGTCCAAGTCAAGTCCAAGTCGTCTGCTCTGAGCTTCAAGTCATTTCAAGTCTTTAAACCAAAGCTTAGATTTTTGCAATCTATATGAATTTTAAACTAAATTGTTCTTAAAAAGTCAAGGTATATTTATATATGAGTATTTATATAGTACATAAGAGATGTAGAAATTAATTTAGTTAATTTTTCCTTTTTAAATTCTTTTTAAATTAAGATCTTAGTGTGTTACGGTCAGAATAGAAAAAAATTCAGATTTAAAAGTTCTTCCCAAGTCTTCTCAAGTCACAGTTCTCAAGTCCCAAGTCAATGACCTTTAAGTCTAAGTTGAGTCCCAAGTCTTAGTCAGTATTTTCAAATTAAGTCTCAAATCCTAAAAATAGTGACTCAAGTCTGACTTGCGTTCAAGTCATCACTTGCAAGTCCCCACCTCTGGTGAATGTAATTGAGTACTTTCTACAATTAGAAATAAACACTTCCAAGCATCTTTGTTCTGCCCTAAGAGACAGTTTCAACCTTTGGATTAGTGAAAATGTCCAGCTATGACGTGCCACTGTTCTATACCAGTGGTGGAACGTAACAAAGTAAAGTAGTAAAATACTGCACTTAAGTATACATTTTACATTTTAGGTATCTTTACTTTAAGTAGACTTTCAAGTGGATTCTTTTTACTTTTACCTCACTACATTTGAGAGCAGGAATATGTACTTTCTACTCCACTACATTTTGAACAGAACTGAAAAGTAAAAGTAATTTTTATTATTGAGTGAGACCTGCTGAAAAGGCTGAGGGTGTAGAGCAAACAAATATATACAAATAAATAG
The DNA here is from genome assembly GCF_026225935.1 of Boleophthalmus pectinirostris. Classification (NCBI taxonomy): domain Eukaryota; kingdom Metazoa; phylum Chordata; class Actinopteri; order Gobiiformes; family Gobiidae; genus Boleophthalmus; species Boleophthalmus pectinirostris. The sequence continues at coordinate 19,512,735 of NW_026571515.1, forward strand.
AGCTAGAAAAAACTATTGATTAAATTGTTGAACTGATTAAATTGTTTGAAGATTTATGAGACTCCCCAATCTGCATGAAATAATTTTACTCTTAAAATACTTTAATAATAATTTAAAGTCGATTATTTTCATGTGATACTTTTACTTGAGTATTTCTTTGCTCTAATATCTGTACTTTTACGTAAAGCTGCATTGTGTAACTTTTCGTTTCGAGGGTCCATCACCTGCTTGCGTCTATGGATACGTCATTGCTCTGTTGTCTGGAATGTTCCACAGTATGACATTAAACAGCTTTACCATACATTTATTCCATTAAAAGTGGATTTATGACTCAAAAATACCTAGAAAAATAGACATTCTGACTCTGGTCTCCATGAAGATAAAAAGGTTTAATGCCATACTGTGAAACATTCCAGATAAAGCAGTAACTCCCCCAGGAAAGTTACACAATGCACCTTAAAGCAACAAAACTGAGTACTTCCTCCACCACTGTCCTCAACCCAACTACACACCTCACCAAACTCACACTTTTTACACAAACTAGTCACTTTCAGCCAGCACATCAAACGCCTGTAACATAAATAAGCCCAGTTGCGTTTGTAATAGTGTCCAATGGGTGTTTCAACATTACAGGACAATAATTCTGCTCATATGTTTACTGAGCGCTCCACCCAGAACTTGACCCTGTCTTCTCTGAGAACAAGCAGAGAGAAGACCGGTGCCAAGCCAGAGCTCTGCTGCAGCTGCGGGGCCATTCACAACTACAACACAAATGGACAGTTTAAAGAGACCACAATTTCTGTCATATTGTGTAATGTATTAGCTATGCACAGGTGGGAAGGCTGAGATGTCATAAACCAGTGAGTTCAAATGCTCCATTGAGAAAACTGTGAGCCTTGAGATTGTTTTCATTCTTGCACCATTGCGAGATAGGGCAAAAATTGTTACTACAGTTACAAGATGTTGAAAGCATAATGACGAAAAAGTCCGGCATTTGTTCGGGTTTTCCCCATTAACATAACTGATTCCCTTGGCCAGATTGTTGGGTTAGAGCGTGAGGAGAGAGGGGTGGGGTGTGGGAGGGTTTTATTGTAATTTTTTTTTTAATCTTTGTGACAAGTGGGCCTTTGTTCCATGAAACTAACTAATTCATTTTACACATTTGTACATTTCCTATCATTTGTCCATATCCAACTAAACAGCTTGGCATCCAATACTGGGTTATGTTTATTTGTTACGCTTCAGTTAAATACCACAGTTACTTTAAATATACTTTATACGTTAAAATACATTCACACACTTACCTTGTCCTCCACATGGTCTGGAAACAAAAGAGGTGTCCCAGGTCAGCCATTTTTAAAGTCTCTGGGGGAGGGTGTGGGCCAAACCATGTGGAGGGGAGAACTGGTTTAAGTTCCTTTTTATTTCAAAGGCTTTTTGTAATTTGGTATTATTGTATTTTAGTGTTTGTTTGTTTTGAACACTATTTAAAGGTACTTAGGCCCTTTTGTAAAGTGAGCAGCTAGATTTACAGACTGCTAAAGTTACCTGTGCACCTGTTTCTGTTTATTTGTGAATAGTTTGGTTGTGAACACAAAAATAATAAGTGGTTAATACAAATAAAATCTATTTTAAAGTAACTATCGGGGTTGATGTATTGTCTTGAAAAGGGAAAAGGGGGCAGATAACATAAGATTACCCTTTTTTCTGCTCCTTTTCATTCATTTCTTGCATGTTGGATGTTGTGACACTGATGTCTTTTTATACTTTATTAATGAAAAAATAAACTGTATAAATTTGTTCCGTAAAGACATTTTTTTTGTTGCAAGTCTGATCACAGTGGGCCAGCTTCCCCACAATTTTTTCTTCCTTTTCTTTTTTTAAAATATGAAATAAAAAAATAAAAAAAATCCCAACAAGGTAATCCATGTTGAGAATCTCACTTCATCTTGGACGCAAGGGCCTGGTTAGGACTTGGATTGGACTTTTACATCGTTACGTTCCACTACTGATATTATTATTAATCATCCAAATAAATGCTTCTGAGCAAGTTCCCTTGAGATCTGAAGAAGGATCCCCAGGCTGCTCATAAGACAGGTCAAATGCTTGTCACAATGCTTGAACTTATCTTACAATTCTGTGTTCATCAAAACGAGCTAAGCAAACCAACACGTTCTGTCCCAGCTGTTTTGAAAGGAAGTTTTAAGAGCAAAATAATCTTCTGTACTGTAACCCAGTGTCTTTTAAATACAGTAAGTGGATTTCTATCTTAAGTCACATGTTTTCATATCTTGCGCTTCCTGGTTAGACCCTGAGCGTGCTGAAAGATGGAACGGTTCTGGTATGTGGTCTCTCTTTAGCGTGTGGTGTTCGCTGGCCGGTCAGAGCGTGGGAATGTGGAGCAGGATCGCTGTGGTATTTTCAATGTTTGTTATTAAATATTATACCGCCAGGGACCGCGACCAAACCCTCAACTCCTCCTCCTCCTCTTCACAAAACAGTATCACATGATGAAGACTGGGCAAGTACCAGAAGAAAAGGTAAAAATAACAGAGGAGTGAGTTGAACAGCTGATTGGGAACTTTGGAGGATTAGGGCTGAACTGGAATGAGCAAAATGTTAAAGCTCTGGCAGGAAGAGCAGATTAGATAAGTGCTATAGGAATGGATCAAAAATAATGTGTGCTGGAAGTAGGAGTAGAATATATGGTACACATTATCTGGCTTATAATTGTTTCTAAATTCATATATCATGTGCAATACTGTAAAATATGAAAACTTTACTGGTACAATCCAAGTGACCTCCTATTTATTTAATATTAAGTCTAGTGTAAATATTTTCATTTATCTTTATCTTGAGTTTGAGTGCATGTTCTTATTTTCCTGCTGTTCAAGACGTTTATGTTGCAACACTGAAATTTCCCCATTGTGGGTCAAATAAATGGTCATCTGATCTTAAAGGGACAGTCCAGAATTATGGACATAGGACTTCATTTCCTCGTTAGCCAGAGTGTTGGAGACGTGTGGAGAATTAAAAAAAAATATTCCATTCAGTTCTTGTATTTGCAAAGGTCGCTGGTGGTAGGCTAGAGCATGTCAATGTCTGACCCTCTCCACAAAGCATTCGAAGCAATGCTATTATTACACCAGACTATCGATGTAAATGTCTGTGTTGATAGAATAATGTTTGAAATAAAACTAACCGTGCATTGCATGAATCGTCGCATGTTGAGGGATTATTTTCTCAGCAGCAGCAGAATTTTACTTTGCCGGTGAGATAGGTGCTAGGTGATATCAATCTGTCACTGCCAAGCTTTCTATCACGAACAAGCCCCGGGGGTTCAAAATGGTCGCCCATTCAAGTCAATGGGCCGATCTCAATGTCTCATGACTCCAGATTCGCCTTTAGCCCGGCTAGGTACTTCCGGTCGCCCTGGGCCAATTGGGTATGCACAGTAGTGCTCTTTTCTCCCGTGGGCACATGCAAATGCACATGAGCACATGCACGGAGTGTGGTCTCGTGTATCACGTGATCGCTTTGGCCAATCAGAGCGAGAGGAGCTAGAGCAGAGCAGAATGTAGCGGACAATTTTAAAGCGTTTTTTTAATACAACTGAAGGATTTTGAAGTTGTAGATACACTGTCAGCCAAACACAAGCAGTTTGTGATTACATTGCGCTCTATGAGAAAAATCTTGTCGCAGCCCAGGGGATTTTTTCCACTGAAGTACCAGTGAGTGGCCACTACCTCAACTGGAGGCAGCTACAAGCAGCAATACCCTCTCCAGTTATTTTAATAGATCTATGATCAGGAAGTACAACTTGCTGTTGCTGCTCAGATATAAAGTCTTCAAATGCAAAGTTGGTTTTACCTCTAAAATTATTCTATGGACTGTCTGGCATAATAATAGATCTGCTTCAGGTGCTTTGTTGAGTGGGTGAGACTGTTTTTAGTGGCAGACTAACTATGGCCATTGACATGCACTAGCCTAGCACCAGCGACCTCTGCAAATACAAGGACTGATTGGAATATTTAAAAAGTGTCTCCACATGTCTTCAACACTGGCTAATTAGGAAATTAAGCCCTATGTCCAAAATTCTGGACTGTCCCTATAAATAGTTTTTCTGAAGGGTGAATAAAGTGCATTGCTTCTTCTTCTATAATGAGAGCTGAAAATCACTTTTGTAGTTTGAGTGCCACTGGCCCTCAAGTCTGCAGTCTCACGTGTAGACACATTATGCAAAACTTAGTTCAAACTTTGAAACTTGTTATAACAATGTTCATCAGAAACATATCTGGAACTGTACTTAGCTTTTTTCATGCTTATTTTCTTAATCTTGTTTATGAGGTCCTCTTTTTTTGAACTTCAGAAATCACTCAGTTTGTTCAATTTCACTTGGATTGTGACGCCAGATGCTGTTTTAAGGCCATAAATCAACTGCAGACTTTTCTGACGTCAAATGTTGTTCATTACAGGAAGAGGAAAATCTGGAGGATTTTTTTTTTTTCCTCTTTAAATTGTCCACAATGCAGATAGTATTTATAGTTATTTATTTCCAAATGTAAAAGGAGCATGTGGAGTAGAAGATGTGGATAAAGTGTCTTGCCAGTGGACACAAAAATATTCACATGGGTATTAGGTAAGATTTCTCCCACTAACACAGCAGTTGGTGGTTCAATTCCTTACCACATTTTTGCCAACATTGTAATATATTTTTTAACATTATGTCCAACACAAGCATCCCCTATAGTTGACCTACACCTCCAGCTATCTGCACTTTTCCTTTCCCTCTCTGTACCCACACTAGCACAATTTTCCAAACAGCCTGTGAGTGTTCTGGGGTCTCCTTCTTCGAGTGGTTTCCCCCGTCTATAATTATCACCTATTAGGCCACTGTTATTAGGGTTATGATTGCTCGCGGCTCAGTGCGTGTGAATGGAAGAGCGCGCGTCGATCTTTGTCGCCAGTGGCTTTCTGACCTCGTCTGGCGGTCTGGCCCTCGCTCTTCGGATTCCTCTTCGTGTTTGTGGATGTTTCCCTCCTGAACGAATGGCTCTCATGTGCGTCAGCAGAGTAACCACGGCCCCTCATCCTCTATGTGTAGAGCAGCCCCTCTCCCCCGCTCAGAGAGGGACCCCACCCTCTGCTCTCTCCCAAAAAAAGAAAATCTCTCTCACTTTTAAACAGTCAGTTTTATTATATGCCTTGTGTTTATGTCCATGTGTGTTTATTTATTTTTAACAATAAAGGTGCACTATGCAGTGTTGTGCAAATTCACACTCATGAACTAGTTCAAAGTTCAGTTCACACATGTTCAAAGTGAACTGTTCAGTCAGTCTGCCTGTTTTAAGAGTGACGTGTCATTGTGCTGTTTGGAGACATGATGGAGACAACACTGAACATGGACCAGAGAAAGTGAAGAAGATTGATACCCAATGCGCTATACAGTTCATTATTCAGTCACTCCACACTCAGTGGTGGTAAGCTACTACTGTAGCCACAGCTGCCCTGGGGCACACTGACGGAAGCAAGGCTGCCAATCTGTGCCATCGGTCCCTCCGACCACCACCATCACTCACGCTCACACCACTTTCATACTAGGCAATGTGGGTGAAGTGTCTTGCCTAAGGACACAACAACAGTTTTTTTTGCAACTGGCGCCCCACTGTGGCACCTGGAATTCCTAGTGGTCTCCCATCCAAGTACTACCCAGGCCCAGCCTGCTTAGCTTCTGAGATCTGACGGGATCAGGCTTTGACAAGCTGGTATGGCCTCAGAAGAGAACTGTGTCAGGAGACTAGAAAGAAAATGATAGACAAGCAGATTAAAGATAAAGGCAATAAGACCGTCTCCAAGCAGCTTGATGTTCCTGTGATTACAGTTGCACATGTTATTCAGAAGTTTAAGGTCCACAGGACTGTAGCCAACCTCCCTGGATGTGGCTGCAAGAAGAAAATTTATGACAACTTGAAGAGATGGATCATAGGAATGGTAACCAAAGAGCCCAGAACAACCTCCAAAGAAATGAAATGTGTACACTGTGTAACTTGTCCGCTGGAAGGTCCGTCACTTGCTTGTCTCATAAACTTAAGAATGTCCATGGAGACTTACAAGTCAAATTACAGGTTAGATTTGTGGAGAACGACTCCACTAACAGCAAGGATGTACAGTGGGGCAAAAAAGTATTTAGTCAGCCACCAATTGTGCAAGATCTCCCACTTAAAAAGATGAAAGAGGCCTGTAATTTTCATCATAGGTACACCTCAACTATGAGAAACAAAATGGGGGGAAAGAATCCAGGAAATCACATTGTAGGATTTTTAATCAATTAATTGGTAAATTCCTCGGTAAAGTAAGAATTTGGTCACCTACAAACATGCAAGATTTGTGGCTCTCACAGACCTGGAACTTCTTCTTTAAGAGGATCCTCTGTCCTCCACTCATTCCCTGTATTAATGGAACCTTTTTGAATTGGTTATCAGCATAAAAGACACCTGTCCACAACCTCAAACAGTCACACTCCAAACTCCACTATGGCCAAGACCAAAGGGCTGTCAAAGGACACCACAAACTAAACTGTAGGGGAAGGCTGAATCTGCAATAGGTAAGCAGCTTGGTGTGAAGAAATCAGCTGTGGGAGTAATTATTAGAAAATGGAAGACATACAAGATCACTGATAATCTCCCTTGATCTGGGGCTCCATGCAAGATCTCACCCCGTGGGATCAAAATGATGACAAGAACGGTGAGCAAAAATCCCAGAACCACACGGGTGGACCTAGTGAATGCAGTGCAGAGAGCTGGGACCAAAGTAACAAAGGGTACCATCAGTAACACACTACGCCGCCAGGGCTTCAAATCCTGCAGTGCCAGACATGTCCCTCTGCTTAAGCCAGGACAGGTCCAGGCCTGCGTGAAGTCTGCTAGAGAGCATTTGGATGATCCATAAGAGGATTGGGAGAATGTCCTATGGTCAGATGAAACCAAAATAGAACTTTTTGATAAAAACTCAACTCATCGTATTTGGAGGAGAAAGAATGCTGAGTTGCATCCAAAGAACACCAGACCTACTGTGCAGCATGGGGGTGGAAACATCATGCTTTGGCGCTGTTTTTCTGCAAAAGGATCAGGACAACTGATCCGTGTAAAGGAAAGAATGAATGGGGCCATGTATTGTGAGATTTTGAGTGAAAACCTCCTTCCATCAGCAAGGGCACTGAAGATGAAACATGGCTTGGTCTTTCAGCATGATAATGATCCCAAACACATCGCCCAGGCAACCAAGGACCATTTCAAGGTCCTGGAGTGGCCTAGCCAGTTTCCAGATCTCAACCCCATAGAAAATCTTTGGAGGGAGCTGAAAGTCCGTGTTGGCCAGTGACAGCCCTAAAACGTCACTGCTCTAGGGGAGATCTGCATGGAGGAATGGGCCAAAATACCAGCAAGTGTGTGAAAACATTGTGAAGACTTACAGAAAACGTTTGACCTCTGTCACTGCCAAAAAAAGATATATAACAAAGTATTGAGATGAACTTTTTTATTGACCAAATACTTATTTTTCTTGTTTTCTCTCATAGTTGAAATGTACCTATGGTGAAAATTATAGGCCTCTCTCATCTTTTTAAGTGGAAGAACTTGCACAATTGGTGGCTGACTAAAATGTTCCACAGTAGGGCCATAAACTTAAAAATGTCCATGGAGACTTGCGAGCCAAATTACAGGTTAGATTTGTGGAGAGGCGACCCCATTCACAGTAAGAATTTGTTTTGTTTTGTTTTTCTACCTTATTTTTGAGCAGTAAATAACAGCTGTAGTTGAATATAGATTAGTTTAATGTCATACTGTGAACAATTTAAACCAAAGCATTAACATCTCCGTGGAATTGTCAACCCTCTCCAGAAAAGTTACACAGTGCACCTTTAACATTATCTGTTGCCAGTTGACGTGGTTTAAAATTGTGCTTTGTAACTTTTCTGGAAGAGGGTTCATCATCTACTTGTGTTCGTGGAGTAGAATGCTCCACAGTGTGGTATTAAACTTTTTTCATGGAGACAAGTAGATGACGCCACCAGGCAATGTAATAGGTCAGAATGCAGTAAGAATATATGTTTTTCAAGGTATTTGAGCATTAAAACACCTATAATAGATAAGTTAATGACATATTTTGGAGCATTCTGGGCCGAGCATGAACAGCTCTATGGAGATCACACAAGTTACATACGTTTTTTGGTCGAAACGGTTAAAGTTTTTATTCATTTTGGCCTTTCATCCACACGGAGCCAGCGTTTCAGGTGGGCAAAAAAGTCTGAGAACTGAAATCTGAGAACCCTGACATTGCATTGTCGTGTGGACAAGCAAACCGCAGCTTTTGGAAATGATGATATCGCGACCCTGTATATTTGTTTGTTGCGGAGGAGGAAGGACTTTATGCGCACTCTTTGTAGTATTGTGTGTCCAGTGACTCTGGCTGTATCCTGCTTACAGCCCCACATACAGGTGTGGCATATGTATTACATAGTTTTCAGTCAGTGCTCCGTTGTCGTCTGGACGTGAATATTTATTGATCCGACATGTGTGTGGACGCAAATTTTTTTCAACCCGCAAAAAACAAAAAATCCAGCAGCGTTGTCGTGTGGATGTAGCCATAGTAGTGTGTATGCATGTACTGCAGTGAAGGTTTTAGAGAAGACTACAGCGCCTTTACCAGTGACATCAAAAAACAAGTTTTAGGATGGGTCGTACATATTTAATAATCTGACCAAAAATAAGTAGTCTTTGTGATTTGGGTGGAGCTCAGAGTAGAGTTGCTGCTTTGTCACAATGAAATTAAGCAGTTGGATCGGGTGTGAGGTCTCAGGGGAAGTGTTGGGGAGTTGGAGTCTGGAGAACTGAATATCTTTGCTTTCTCTTGACTCAGCTCTGGGTAATGTGGTTTGGTTAAGGTTTGGTTAAGTCTGCTCACAGTTAGAAGGAACATTTTTTTTAGGCATCTCATAACACCTGCTATGAAATAAGTGCTAGATATCAACATGTTTAATGCCATACTATGGAGCATTCCAGAAAACACACAGTAATAAGTAATACAACACTTAAATCATACAAAGCTAAACATTAACAGCTGCATCTATTAAATCTTCATCTTTTTGGTCATTCAGTCTTTATTGATATTTTGTAGTGGCATCACTCTGGGGGTGTTCTACATGTAGCCTATGTCTATACAGTGGAATGATCGGTAGTTACCATGGTGACACAATACACAAATTGGCAAACACTGTCAAAACATTTTATGTTGTTTGAAAACTCAATTAAAATATAAAATGGATTTAAACAACACATTTTCAAGAGTTTGTGATGAATACGAGTGAACATGGTCCTGTTTAGGAGTTTGAATTTCAACAAAAAGTGTGACAAACCGTGAAACTGCTGGATAACGCTAGATAAGTTTGTGACTATAATTTTATGTGTAAGGTTTAGCAGCACAAATCAGTTGTAGTTCCAGTTTAGTCAGCTCCTTTCAGTCAGGTTACAATAAAACAACACTGTGGTTAAACTAACTTGAGTAAGAGTGTTTCCGAGAGAACAGTGTCTACAGTTAGCGTCACACCCCCAGGGAAAAATGAATGCACTGTTGCCAATCAACAATTCAAAAGAAATTATTTGGAGATGAAACCCTATCGCAATAGCTTTTCTATGTAACATGGGGTATTTGTGTTTGGATTTCCTCTGAATGCCGCTCGAATTAATTTGAAAGACGGTGACACATGTGCTCGCTCTGGCCCAGTGTCTGCGCTCAGATTTATATCCGAATAATGAGTGTGGGACATAAATATTACACTTAATATCAGACTCTCATGTCTTTCCTCCATGTGTTGGAGCAGCTGTGTGTGCGTTTGGCTGCTGGAATGAGGAATGTCTTACAGAAAAAAATCCAAACCAAAAAGGAGCTATGTACTTCCATGTGAGTATTATTAGGTTGAATGACTCATACTAATCCAAGATGTAAAATATGCTTAAATTATTTTCAAGTTACAAAGTCCATAAACTAAAAAAAACAAGAAATAGTATTCTAACTACTTTGAATACATTTAAGGTGCAACTTTTCTGCTGAACTACCACGGATATATTATTACATTGCCCGTAACGATTCACAGTAGCATTCAATTTATCTTTATCTTACATTTATTGAATTACAATAAAGTAAGATGGATAAGTGTCAGTGGTTTGTCTACATGAAGATAAAACTTTAATGTCATACTGTGGAATATTTCGGACAAAGTACTAAAAACATCTTCATGGAGACAAGCTGGTGGTGAAAAATCCACCAGAAAAAGATACATAGCTTAAGTTTTAAGTTACACTATAATATATATGTAAACACAGCAGAGGATTAAACCGCTTTATTTCATGCATTTAGTTTTCATTAATCATAGAAAGAAAAATCGCACATTTTCTGTTTGTCTCTCTAATTACAGTTTGAACCCAAAATTGTGTGATCAAATGCCGCCATTTATTCTTTAGACCAGTGTTTCCCAAACTTTTTTTCTGCAGATCCATATTTTAAAAGTGACAAACCTTCGTGACCCAAGACAATGGACGTTATTCGTGAATATAAATCTAAACTAAAGGTGGTGACCATTATTGAACATTAATGAGAATATTTTATTATTAACTGAGTGATTGTGTCTCTGAATAATTAGTATTACTCAAGTTTTAAACAATGAAAAACAGTCACTGCACCAGCAATGAAAGGATCCATAAGTCGCCTATTTGGACATTAAATGTAGCCCATTTCTTTTTCTTTTCAGCATTCAATTGAACCAGCCATATTGGAACAAAATTGTCAAGAGCTCTTTCATGTGTCAGAGCTATATATATTGCAGATCTACATGCAGATCACTGCGACCCAAAAAAATCTCTTGCAACCCACCTGAGGGTCACGACTCAGTCTTTGGGAAACTTTAAGACTTTTGGAAAGTAACTGTATACAACCAAATGAAAGAGTAACTTTACCAGAATAGAGATAGTCAAATTTGTATTGTGAAGAGGCCTCCGTATCTCCAGTACATGTGTTTTGTTACTTCTCAACACTTTCTACTACAACTCTACTTCAATCACTGCTCTAAAAATGTACTACCCAGAAATTTCACTTACGAACTTTTCCACTTTTTGCTTCCAGTATTCTTTTCTGAGCCTGAATCAGCTGAGCGATCCTGATCATTACACAATATTCCAGTAAAAATGATGAGTAAGAGGTGACTAAATATAAAAAAGCTCTAAGTGTCTGTGCATGTCTGCTACAGTTTCCCATAAAGATACAAGACCTCATTGGTAACAGACACTTAAACACCTGGTTTGTCGCAAATAATATGTTTTTTGGTTTTGTTTTTTGGAGATAACAGAACTATGTTGATTTCAGGCATTAGAAAGCAGCTGTACAACTACTATGAGCTGTAATACAAACTAAAATACCTTCTTTTTTCAGATCAGGAGTTTGTTTCCATACCTGACAGTTTCGTCTGCTCACTAGTGGCCCTCCTTAGAGTGGTCACGTGATGTTGTTGTGACGTGTCCGCTCAGCTGATTTAAACAGGTTTTGGCGCTGTCTTCCTACTGATGGAGACAACACGACAGCGCCATCTGCAGTCCAACTTCCTCAGGACAGTATCCCAGGTGTGTGAGAGCAAAAAAGCTCCTTCGTCCTGGTTTATAGTCCTGTGGGCACGTTTCCGTATTTCATTTGCCTCTTTAATCCAGCGACGGTGTTTGTTTTCCTCTGTCCCAATAATGTTGGCTCCGTCCCAGTCCATAATGTGGTTTTGTCTTTTACAGTGGTCAGAGATGGCCAACTGGAGTTGTTCCTGTTCTGCTTTGTGTTTTGTTGCTTGTGTTTTGCCTTCGCTGTTTCCTTCTCGCATTCTGTTCTATGTTCCTTTTTTCGTGGACTGAATGGGCTCCCTGTTTCCCCGATGTGTGTTTTATTGCAGGGTTCATATGTGACATTAAATTCATGCTCTGGTTCTATTTTGTATAAATCAGCTGACCGGACACATCACTGCAACATCACGTGACCACTCTGAGGAAGACCGCTAGTCCATCCATCCATTTTCTTCCGCTTATCCAAGGTCGGGTCGCGGAGGCAACAGTCTGAGGAGGGCCTCCCAGACTTCCCTCTCCACACACACGTCCTCCAGCTCTTCCAGGGGGATCCCGAGACGTTCCCATGCCAGTCGAGAGACATAGTCCCTCCAGCGTGTCCAGGAGGCATCCGAAACAGATGCCCGAGCCACCTCAACTGGCTCCTCTCAACGTGGAGGCAGCGGCTCTACTCCGAGCTCCTCCGGTGTGACTGAGCTCCTCACCCTATCTCTAAGGGAGCGCCCAGCCACGCTGCGGAGGAAACTCATTTCGAGCGCTTGTATCCACGATCTTGTCCTTTCGGTCATTACCCAGAGCTCAAGACCACTAGTGAGCACTCGAAACTGTCATGTATGAAAACAAACACTTGGTCTGAAAAAAAATAACCTAATAAGATAACACATTTTTATTGATCCATACATGTTTGAACTGTCCTGTGTTACCCTATATTTGGATCTTGAGAGGTCTGTACATGTTGTTTTCATCTACTGTCCCCTGTCCACAGCCCTTATGTCAAAAAAATGTCAAAAATAAAAACCCTATAAATCAAAATCTGAATCAATTGGAACAGGAACTGGACCGATTTCTGGCTTATGTTAAATGTAAAGTGATTTCCCATCCATTCATCCATCCATCTTCTTCCGCTTATCCGGGACCAGACACTTCCTCCAGCTCCTCTGGGGGCTTCATGAGGCGTTCCCAGGCCAGCCAAGAGACATTCAGTCCCTTCAGCATGTCCTGGGTCTTCTCCAGGACCTCCTACTGTTTTTTTTCTTCTTCTTTTTTTAAGACCACCACTCCAGGGAACAGATGGTCTCGACCTCGACCTGGAGGAGCAGTGGCTCTACTCTGAATTCCTCTCATGTGACTGAGCTCCTCATCCTAACAGAACACCCAGCCACTGCACACCAAAAGGAGCTATGTACTTCCCTGTGAGTATTATTAGGTTTTTAGGTATTAATCCAAGATGTAAAATATTCTTAAATTGTTTTCAAGTTACAAAGTACAAAAAGTAAAGAAGCAAAGAAAAAGTATTGTGACTACTGTAATACATTTACAGTGCAGTATGCAACTTTTCAGGGGAACTACTATGGAGATGTTATTGCATTGCCCGTAATGATTCACAGTGACATTCAATTTATCTTTATCTTACCTTTATTGAATTACATCCATCCATCCATCCATCCATTTTCATCCGCTTATCCGGGGCTGGGTCGCGGGGGCAGCAGCCTAAGCAGGGACTCCCAGACTTCCCTCATCCCAGACACGTCCTCCAGCTCCTCCAGGGGAATCCCGAGACGTTCCCAGGCCAGCCGAGAGACATAGTCCTTCCAGCGTGTCCTGGGTCTTCCCCGGGGCCTCCTCCCGGTGGGACATGCCCGGAACACCTCCCGAGGTGAATTACAATAAAGTAAAATAGATAAGTGTCATCTTTTCATGGAACACATGGCCTCAACCTCGACCTGGAGGAGCAGTGGCTCTACTCTGAACTCCTATCATGTGACTGAGCTCCTCATCCTGAAAGAACATCCAGCCACTATGTGAAGGAAACTAATTTCAACCCACTTCAACCCACAGTCTTGTCCTTTTGATTATAGCCAAAGGTCATGATCATAGGTATAGTGAGTTTAAAAAAATATATATTCAAGATGCAAACTGTGGCCTTGATCACATGCACCAAAATCTGATTAAAATCTGCTTTCTGGACCTTTAAGATTATTTACGTGACAAGTAAACTGCTAAATGTGATGCGAGTAATTAGAAATGATCAGAAAGAAATGATAGATATGTAGGTTATGTTTGCTTTGCTTTTGAAAAGATTTTGAGTGTGCATTTAACTGTGAGATCGTGATAGCATTGTAACTTGCTCCACAGCCTTGTAATCTATTGTAAATTAGAATCTCAAATCAGGTAGCTAGCCCTCTTTTGTACTAAATTTCATGGAGTGTACAAACATTTTCTCTATCTGCTCATCCAAGCATCTCACCCATTTACCTAGTCTACCCTCACAAACGCCGCATACATGTCTTATGAAGGTCACATGAAGTAGATTGAACTAATGCAGGTCCAGTGACTCCAATCACAACTCACTCCTCCTCTTTAGTCACGGATGTCCCCTCGCGTCTCTCACTTCAGTAACAAAAACAACAAATCTTTTCTAGGCTCATCCCACTTTCAGACTCCTAAGCCCTCCACTTTGAACTGAGTTAGTAAAGGTTAAGCCCCACCACTTGGTCCGTAACAGCTGTGATCTTATCTGTGCAGGAGGAAGGGCATCAGGTTTAAAGTGAGCGGAGCAGGTCAGGCCAACAATGGCGAACTGTTGGTGCAGGACTCAGGGTGAAGTTATTACAAGTGCATTCTTTTGTGGGCGAGTTGTAACCATTTAATTAGGCACCACTAGCCTGTTGTCACATGCTTACAAAAACAGTTACAATTGTTTACTATACAAGAGTCTGCAGGCTTGTCACAATAAAGACTTTTTGAGGGTCAATTCATTGTATTATTATTTTTTGTGCATTAGTTGGAAATCTTTGGTTATTTTTCTGTTCTGTTCTGAGATTTAAGCTGTAGAGGGTTGAAATATTAACTTCTATGACTCATTATAGATACTAAAGAACTACTAAAGAGTTGCATGCTGTTTATTTATTGCAGCTCATATTTTTTTTCTTTTTAAATATTGCACATTTAGAATAGATTTTGGGGTAATTCTGCTTTATGGTTTGGTTTCAGTACTGTGTTTTGTTTTTTTGCAGTGCTGCAAAATGACAGAATAGACTACTATTAAGAATATTTAATCATATTTCTATATATTTACTTGAAAATACTGCAAGAGTCAGAAAAGCAATTTAATAATGTCTAACAAAATCAACCAAAAATATATTATAACTCAAGTTATTGTTGTGACTGAAGTAATTTGATATAGTAATTTGAATAAAGTATATAAAAATAAATGGCAAGAGCATAAACCTTTGTGCTGTATATGAGGAGGCTCTGGACTCATGCACAATGAAAATTAGGTCTGTAATTATTTAATGCAAACGTGTCAAACTCAGGCCCGGGGAGCAAATTTGGCCCACGATACAATTATATTTGGGCCACGAGATCATATCACATGTGTATTAGAGCTGGCCCGCTGGCTACAGATAGACTATAGAGACATTATTTATTTAAAATGTTATTATTTTATATTATGCTTGTTCTAGATTCAAAGAAGCAAAACTATTATTAAACATTTATTTTAATAAGAAAAGGTTTAACATTACATTTCTCGAAAGAACAGAAAACATGCAGATGTTGTTGAAATTTTTCAATAAATACTCAGTTTGGCCCACGACTTAGTCCCAGTTTTTAATTTTGCCCTGTGTGAATTTGAGTTTGACACCCCTGACTTTATAGTTTCAAAGATTCAGGTTTAATTATATTTATTTTAGTAGTTTGTTGTGCTATATCATCTGAGTTTTCTAAGATATTGTTGTTGTTTTTTTTAGAAATTAAACGAAACAAAAAAAGCAACAACAACAACAGATTAAATACAATGTAAATGTAAAAATATAAATAAACCTCAATTAAATTTGCAAGCCCTACTTAGGGAACTATAACAATTACATGATTTATTTACATAGAATTTAATAATATGGAATTGTTGTTTATTTTTAGATGACATTTGCTTAAAATACTGCTCTCAAAGGCTAGTCTCATTGTCACAGTGTTGTTGTATCGTACTGCCCTCTGCTGGTGACTAACAGTAAAAGCAAAAACAAACGTCCCAGTGTAGTCTTTCTATTTTGGCAGATCATCCGTCAAAAAGTATAATGATGGAAACCAATATTTAGATTTTTAAATGAATAAGACTTTGATCAAATAATAACGTACTAACAATGCACACATTCTAAATAAGGACAAGAGGCGTTTGGTATGTTTGCGTCATTATGTACAGCTGTTTATTTGTGATTTCCCAGAACATTAGTAATTTACTACATACGTACAATGTAATCAACAAACAATGAATCAACAGAAGAGCTAAAGACAGAGAGACAGACAGGCGGCGGATCTGAGCACGCACAAACTTATAAGGTACGCTTTAATACTATTGGTGTTGTATGGAGCTGCTAATACTTTACTACATCAACAGCGACGCCATGGCAACGGTATATAATGAGTAATAGCTTTTGTACTGCATGGTGGTGTAGGGAAGGGGTCTTATCTTGGGACTCAACTTAATATTTTTTTTTGACATTTTTTGAATATTTCTGAGCAGTAGTTTGAGATTCATGAGGCCACAGCAGCTGCAACTTAAAACAGATTTAGAAAAAAAATGTACTTTTAGTTTTTAGAATGAGCCTACTGATACTGGCTGTGTTCACATGCACAAAATATCTGATCGCTATCTGATTTCCTGAAATTTCGTGTCAGCAGTTATGTCTAACGTGTAATATGATTTCTTTCTGACTGGTCACACCTGCACAAAAAAACTAATGCAGCAAAGGAAACTGAAAAAGAAAATGTTACAGATTAAAATTCATTAGCCTATGTAACAGTTTCTCTAAAAAAATGCTAATTTTGATGATCAGATTTCTCTTGTGTATTTGCCTGGCAGATCCAGAATTATCTCTCTGTATTTTTATACTGATTTATAGCAGTCAGGTCCCCACTTCCTCTGTTGCGTCTCAAGGCCGGTCAAATGTAATTGTCCAATCAAATTCGATTTTCTCAGAGGAGCTCACTGGTCACTGAGGATTTACAAGTAAAATCTCATCTCAGATTAATAGAATTTAGTGTTTTGCTCATTATTGCTGCAGAAATCCAAATTTTTTCTCAGCCTCTTGTGATATACTTCTACTGGACTAAGTTTGTCCCTGACTGGCTAATCCACCTGTCAATCATGCCCATCTTCGTAAAGGAATCAAAACATTCTGGATCCCAGGCAACTTGTGCATGTAAACACACCAAAAATAAGATCTATTTTTCTGATTATTCTAATATCCGAGTTTTACTGGTAAATATATTCATTATCCATTTGAATTTTATAGTTACAAAAAATAAACATTGGATAATTACTGTCAAAATGAAAAATAAAATATACTGATGTTTAAATTTCTATTGAGTAATACATCTTTACATTAACATTAGTAGGCTTATTTACAGCACATGACCTGCCATGCACAAACTACTACACCCATACAAAAGCTGAAGAGTCTAACAAATGTATGGATCTGAAGAGGAGCAAACAGCGAAAAGCTGAAATGTCAAATGACTCTCTTCACAACAGTAGCACGAGCACAGAGCGCCCCCTACTGTGTGACCCCTGATATTGTCCCAAAATAAGGCTGTTGGTTATAGGCACACCAAGGTACAACTGAGCTGAGCAAAATATGTGCATTTCCATAAGTTTTACAAACGTGACGGATGGTTGCATGAGTTACTACTAATACCAGAGATTATTATCACAAAAATGTTAAATAAAATACAAAAAAAAAATAAAATCATAAAATTAGGATGTAGCAGAGACAAAACGCAAATGCATCATTGGCAAAGAACTGCTGGTGAGAGAGGAGTGCACGTAGGACTGGTGCACGAGCTGTAGTGTGTGTGTGGTTGTGAGTGTGAATGAGCAAGCGAGGTAGCAGAGAAAAAAAAAAGAAACAGATAATAAGCAAAACAAAACAGAATTACACTGCAGTAGAGATGCAACAATCCTGGCATAAAACGAAATACATAAAAGTTCAGTATATAGTTTAATATAGTCTTTAAAATGTTGTACCTGTGTTAAAAGTCCTATAGTACACACAATAGACTCTTATGAGCTTTAAGTAATTTTAAAATGTTTTTCACCTCATCAAAAACATATGTCTGAGTAATTTTGAATTATTTGTCTGTCTACATTTCCAAAGGTCAAAAAGCTCTGTTCCACCTCATGATGTCACGCAGCAGTTGTGTGTTAATCGTGTGACTGAAACAAAACACAACTCCAGGCATGTTTTTGATGAGGAAACAACATTTTAACGATCAGAAAATAGCATAACATGGGCTCTTTAAAGGTGAATTATGTAACTTTTCTGACGGAGTGTCCTCCATCTGCTCTGTGGAGATGCTGTTGTTTTGTATCCGTCTCCGTGGAGACAAGCAGGGCAAGTTGCGGGTTACATCTGTGCATTCTCACCGAACGCATG
Organism: Boleophthalmus pectinirostris; assembly: GCF_026225935.1. Lineage (NCBI taxonomy): Eukaryota > Metazoa > Chordata > Actinopteri > Gobiiformes > Gobiidae > Boleophthalmus > Boleophthalmus pectinirostris. The sequence continues at coordinate 19,531,042 of NW_026571515.1, forward strand.
TTTCAGCAATAAAAAATAACTATGACTGAATAAATGCAACAGGTTATACAATAAATGGCAATAAATGACAGGCAAAGCAATGACATCTCCATGGAGACAAGCGGGGTGTGGACCCTCCTCCAGAAATATTACATAATGCAATGTTACTTTCACCTGAAGCAGCTGACATACTTCAAGCTAGATATAACTGTATACGCCATACTTAAAAATATGCTTTTGTTTTACTACTTTGCTAGGTTAAAAATAAGTAATGTTTACATTTTTTATTCTGAGTCCAGTAATCCCTTATAGTCCAGGAGTGGTCATTGGTAGAAGAAGTGTCAAAGGTAGAACTGGACAATGTTAATTAAGATGTATAATGCTCTGAGTGATATAGGTCCTCGAGTTTACAACTGAAATTGCCCTGCTTTTGATTTCTAACACAGTGTCCATATGACTAGCCTACATTTGAAAGCTTCTCAACCTAACTAGTTTTGATTCTTAAGCTACAGAAAGCTGAATAAACTCCTGGCTTTACGTCGCAAGATTTGACAACTAATGGCAGTATGTGATAGTAGAATTTTTGACATCTCTACTGCAACTGCTCTTATAATCTGCTGACTCCACACTTACATCTGCATTAAGCATCACAGCCCATTGCTTTGTCGAGAACAGAAAAGCACTGAAAGCGCGGCAGCCACACAACATTAAGAAGATGTATTATAGTTGAAAAGTCAGAAGGCTCGCTGTGTTGCTTCTGTAGCGCACATACATATCTGAAGAATTGAGCATATTTGCCAAAGAGAAACAGAGGAAGAATGCAGAAGCGTGTGGGATTTGGACAAACAACATTACACGTACGTTTAGAATCTAAGCTGGGATCCCAATGTTACGAGTCCTGTCAGATAGAAAGGTGAGATGGCACAAAGGCAGTTGTGAAAGAGTTACTGTGTTGTTTGTGGCTAATCCTTACGTAGGCTTTGTTGCACTTTAAAAGAAATCGTCACTTACATTTGTGTCTAGTTTTGCCCCGAAGTGTGAACAGACAGAGGGTCATAGATCTTTAGAAGACTGAAGTTTGTGGACGATTAATGTACTCATCTGAAAAAGCCTCGTTTAAGACCATGTTTAAGGCATATGTTTAAAATAAGGGCTGCACAATAGATGGCAAAATTGACAAAAAATGACATTACAAGAACATTTATAGCAACACAAAGTTTAAAGTTTTCTTAAAATATTAATCACATTTTATTCATGATTTCCTTATTATTGTAGTTCCAAATTTAGCCTTGTTTTGGTCCTAGTATATTCTATATCTTTGTACATCAAGATGTTTACATTTTTGTTTTAATTTAACCAAGCTTAGGGTGACCAGACTTCTCTATTTATCTTTGACAGTCAAACTTTTGTCCCAGCAGATTTATCCAAAACCAGTCCCAGTCCCATGTGTCCCTATTTTCTGACCAATTTGATCCCTGCTAGAGTAAAGAAGGGAATTCATTGTCATTTTTTCAGCCAAAATACATAAAAAAGGAGCTTGAAAATTCCCAAATGGACTGAGTACATAACAATTTTTCTTAATCACGCACTCTTTTAACAATTTTATTATTACCAACCACCCCAAACTGAGATTGTCCCAGTTTTTGATTTTGAAAAACTGGTCACGCTAACCAAGCTTATAGTTTTAAAAAGTACATAAAATATCACAATAGTATTATCTGAACGCAAAACATCAGTATCCCAGTTATGATCGGGTTTTTTGAGTATCCTGAATACTGCCATAACCAGAATTTGCCTGATAACTGGGATACTGATGTACACATATACGCACTCACTGTTATGAAATATCATTTAAAAAATATATATATACTGTATATATTATGCAGCCCTAAATAAAATCAATCTAGAATTCTTTCACTGGAATTTCTACTTTCAACTTTTCAACTTAACTAGAAACACTGCTAAAATGTAAGCTACACTAATAGAAAATAGCAGCAAGAAATATGCAGGCTATTTCTTCGTCAAAATGCAAACACGGTACTCCAAACTGCAAATGTCTTCTTTTCTTTAACCATGTCTTGTCCACACTTCCGTAAAGACAACCCTAGCGATGGCTAATTGTAATGCTAACCCAGAGTTGAGGTAAAATTGTCCAGCATCTGAAGAAAGAACCAGAGAGTTAAAACTGTACATAAACGACAAAAAATAGTGTTAAAATATATAACCAACTGTATCCTATTTAACAATCAAGCTGCAACAAAAATATATATGTTTATACTGACTGAGTATGTGCTGAGGGAGAGGTAGTATGTTGGGGTAACTGCAGCGCTGAGTTGAATAGAGTTTAAGAAATGAGGCAGAGAGAGGAGCTAGTGAGTAAAGAAGTTAACATAAAAAAAACAAAAAACATTGGGATCCACTCCTTACACCGACTGCTCTGATGGAAACTGAAATGTAGTTTGAGCTAAAATCAACACTGCAAAGGTTTCGTCAGTATGTATGAGTGTCTGTGTATTGGCTTGTTATGTTTGGTTCCCTTGAAGGCTATTGTACATCCTGTAAATGAGGTATTTGATTCCAGCTGTTTTTGTAATAAGGCTACTGAGGTGGAGCTGCTGACCTGGGTCGATGGCAGGGCGGAGTTAGGGAAACTGAAAGTGAGTTTTAAGGGTTTAAATCATCACGACGTTGATAATACTGTAGAAATTCTTATTGTAAAGGAGAAGTAAGTGCGTACTTTTGGTTATGTCTTTGTGGTTGGTTCACCTAGCCTTGTTTGGAAAGAGCAAGGGGTTTCAGATTGTGCAGTACTATTTTTTCATCACCATGGTTTAAAAGGTGCACTGCGTAACTTTCCCAAAGGAGTGTTCGCCACCTGCTCATCTCCGTGGAGATGTTAATGCTTTGCCCAGCATGTTCCACAACATAGCATTAAACTCTTCTAACTTCATAGAGGCAAGAAAGGCAACTGCACCAAGTTACAAGTAAGGTCTGTGGAGAGTAAGATAGCATTATTTACTCCAAGATATTTATATTTTTGAACTGTAAATATGTAGAAATAAATGTAAAATAAGTTTGTCGCCATACAGTGAAACATTTTAGGCAAAGCAATAACAATCAATGCAACAGAGACAAGAAGGTAGTGGACCCCGCACCAAAAAAAGTTACATACTGCACCGTTAATTAGTTTAGTATTATATAAAAAATGATGTGTATTTTGTATGGTAGCATTTGTACTGAATAAAGTTTGTGATCGGAACCACTTTCAGCCCTTAAAATTATGTCTGAAATTCACACATATTTTCTAGGCTGACAATATCGAATAAAAATCTATATTTTGTAGTGCATAAATACAAGGTAATACTAGTAAATACAAAGAATATATAGTATCAGATAATACTTTTGCCACATTAGCATTAATGTACCATGTATCATCATGGTTACATTTCTGAAACTCTCTTCAAGAAAGTCTAAGAATCCTTTTGTAATTTGATACAAATTATAACTAGTCTCACAATAAGCAAAAACATAGAGTCCATCTATGTTGATGCTTCTAAAATACATCATTGGAAAAGTGCAATATAATTGGGTCTTTTGGTTTTAAGGGTTATTTTAAATTGTGTTTTTGAAGCCAAATGCTGCCAGCTTTATCTAGTGCTGGCAACGTGTCTCATACATACTTCTCTTTCACAAATGATGCAAAATACAAACCCTTAAAACACCATTCTGTTTCCCCGTCTCCATCCTGCTTCCATTTGTTCAAACAGAAATTGCAGATGCTGTTTGAAAGTCCACTTGCTAATCTAAAAATGTTCCGATAAAACAGAACCAGAGGAGCTGCGATGTATGATCGTGACAATGGTACACTTTGGGTTTTAGGAGGCGATATTTTTGTCAGTCTCTGCACTCTACATCCGCCTGTGGCAACATGTCCTTTTTGAAAAGAAAAACAAAAAACTCTGTACAGACTTACAGAACAGACATTGCTTTCTGGAGTCCAAAGTTTGTTTCTGAAAATCCATTCCTGCTTTTGACTACTTCAGTTTCCAGAGTCTGAAGTCCTATCCGACCCCATCAGCCCTTGGTGTGCCACGGTCGATTCCAGAAAAGCAGAGCTGTTGAAGTTAAAGCTATGAATCCTGCTGTACATTGCTATTGCAGAACAAAGAGGTGGTTAGATGGTCAATGGTCAAATAGGCACGCACATGCTGTTGCTATACGAGTCAATATAGGCAGTGTTAGTTTGTTTGATTGTGTCTGACATAGCTTCATAGTTACACAGCTGGGGACCGTCCAAAGACTCTCCTCCAAAGTGTCCCATATCAGTCTCAGAAGAATCTAGTGAAACTATCCGAGTGAAGCTGGAACAAAGTCTCCAAGGTCCACTGCTCTTCTCTGCTTCATTAGAAAACAACGTCTCAGCGCAAGCATAGTAAGACAGCAAACTCTAATAACAGAACAATCTTGTGGGAAAAAACACAATTGAAAAATATGGATTTTCTATATAATTGTCCAGAGCTTATTGATTGACATGAAAAAGAAGAAAGCCGTACATCCATAAGCTGGGAATGGACAGAAGGGCGGCCCTTGTCACGTGATCCGGCCAATAGGGACACACTTGAGGCAGACGGAATGCTTAACCACCAATGGGAATGTCATGTGAGAGAAGTGACCAGTGACTTTAAAGGACCTTCTCTTGTAGCTTATAAATATATTATGTTAAAGTTTACAGATCTACACCCATACCATCTTGGCATCATTTTAATTGTGAAGCCCTTCCTTCGTCCTGTACCAGGTGCTTTTTCTTCCCACAACTTTCCAAATGCTCTGATTTACTGTATTTTTCCACACATCAACAACATTAGGCCAAAACTTTGAGTAATCTGGCCTTGCCAAAAAAGTAGTATCATACATTTAGAAATGTATCATATAAGTGCTAAACGTTGAAAAACAATATTATATTAAGTATTTTAATTATTTACTGATACAATTTATTAATTACCAATATTGTCCTTTCTTTGTTTCCAAGGACATGACCAGTTCCCCAGCCTGGTAAGTTTATATGTTTTAAAGTCAAATTGCTAACAGCATCAGCCCCGAATGAATCCAATAAAAAAAAAAAGCTCACTAAGATCCAGCTCAAGTGCATTCACATCTTCTATTCATGTCAAAACAAAGTCACCCTGACCAGGGCGCACCCCTTCAGTCCATTCAGTCTGAGTTAAACAGAAAAGGCATCTCCTAGTTGCATATAGTGCTGTACGTCCAGAGCATGTCATCAACTGAAATCTTAGTATTTTAGCCTACATTAATCTCTAACTATGTACAAACCTATAGCAAAGTGGTATTTACAGAGTTTGTCCACAAGGGGGGGCTCCAGGCCTGTATGAAGGGTGAGCATGCACTGTGTCCAGAGAGTGAGAAATGATATGTAGTGATGTCCCAACAACATCCAAAACCTCGCTTATGTGGCTGGTGTACAGACAACAGACGTGACCATTTGTGAATGAAAAAACTCCCATACCATTGCCCCGCTTCAAAGACTTACTTAGATACGATACATGTTATATGCTATTGCTACTGTCTCTATATCATGTTTTTAAGGCTAATTAAATACTTGAGTGAGTTAAGGTGTCAGTTTTGGAGATTACAATTTGAATAAAAAAATGAAACAGGAATGGAGAATGGGTAGTTTATATAAAGTCCCTTTAGCTTAGTTGTACTGTTATGTTTTAGGATTATATCACAGTGATGTAGAGGTTTGAAAACAATCTCTGTCAGATTTGATTGTAAGCTTACGCCACACACACGTAAACACTAATACACACGATTACCAGACAAACTATTCCCTGAGGCAACAGCAGCTAGTTGGCTTGGCTCCAACTATCTAGCTCCACTCAGTACAGTTACATGCATGCCTATTTCAGACGATGGGACAGCTGGATTTGACTATGCTGCATACTTTTAGCCTAAAGCTAGTGTAGTACAATTCCCTATGTGATCATGTGGTTACAGGGCTACATAATCAAGATATGGCAAAGATTACAGACAGTGCTACACTAGCTTGCTCTTTAAAGCAGTGGTTTGAAAAGATATATATTTTTGTAACTAACAGAATGAATTTATTTAAAGCTGTCCTAGTCCAAAGATAAGAAAGTGAATCTACTGCCAATCCAAACTCAAAAGACATTTACATTGAAGTCTGACTCAGGCAGTGGGTCCATTTCCTCCACATGTGTGTAACTGCACTGACGGTCTTAGCAGCAGTCTAAACTATTCCGACAAATATTTTGGATTATTCCGAAAACATGGCGTTATAAGTCAGTCATCAGACTTCACAGGTCCAAAGAGCAGACAGTACATGTGCTCCCCTGTTCAGAGCCTGGTAGCGCCCCCTTGTGGTCCATCAATACTCTCATACACTGTACACACGTCACAAAAATAGACTCCTGGCACACTCCGTTCCTCTGCACACATTTGTCTTCAACACATGATAGAGGTGGGGCCTTCAGATCCTCTATGTCAAACAACACTCATTACTGTGCTTCAATAGAAGCCACCATGATTCATTCTCTTAAATATAGTTTTATAAAGATATATCAGCTTATTGTTATATATAGCATTATACATACATTCTAGTTCATGAAGACTCCCTTTTGAATTGAAAAAGGGAACTCCACCTGTAGTAATGTCCCACCTCCTCTACTCATTTCTGGTAATTCTCTTCACTGAGATGCTCTTCTTTACACTTTCTTATCTGGCCATCTGATTTTCTCAAAAACAAACAAAATATCAATCTCACCCAAGTATGTATAAGCCCTGGCCTTTCAAATACTCAATAAAATATCAATGATTAATGATATATAGTAGGTGTAGGAGGCTAATTTTAGCAATGCAGCTAGCATTAAGCTCTAGCTTACTAGTTGTTTTAAGATATGCTTAGCCAATCCTCTCTATCACTGGGATGCAATGAGGATGGAAAGACAGGTGGACACAAAACAAAGGAACACATATGTCCAGGGTAAGTGGGGCAAGACAATCTTTGGGGAGAAATCAGGGGAGTTGATGCTAGCCACAAGGTTAATGTTGGTATAAGAATAATAACTGCAGTATTTTTGCAGTGTATCCGAGCGAATTCCAGCGGTGAGTTCAGAGGAGGAGGTTATAAGGGGTGGCTGTCTGTACGGTGATCCATATTTCTCCTACATTTGCCGGTTTTGGTGGTGGAGAAGGCTGTTGAGTGTTGAGTTATCCGTCCTGTAAAGTCCTGTTGGGGTGTGTGAATGGGAGGGGCCTGAGCTAGGACACTTCGCTCCCGAACACCTCCAGGACCAGGGGGGTGAGCTGCATGCTGTGCTCCGGCTGGAAGGACAGCGAGCGGTACTGCTTGGAGTGCTCCTCGTTCAGGCTGCGCAGGTCAGCGAGCTTCTGGATCATCTTGGCATAGAGCAGGCGTCCTCCAGGGTGGTTGACTCTTATGTAGGCCTGCAGAACATCAGACAGCCTGTCCTGCAGCTGCTCCACAAGGGCGTGGTCCTGAACTCCGGGACGGTCTGACACAAGAGGAAAAAATGTTTAAAATTCTACACCAATTTAACAAGTGATTCCCGTCTGCTCCTAAGAAGCCCAAAAGAAAAGAGCTTTTAACAGTGCTTGCGCTTCTATAATTATATACTATGTCTATTATTAACTCATTGGGATAATGATAATAATAATGATGCCTTGCACTTGAAATTCGCTTTAAGGCTAGTCCAAGCTTCTCAAAGAGCTACACTGTAGTCATTATTCATTCAACCCACACTTATGTAAGCTACTTATGTAGCCACAGCAGCCCTGATGTAGAGTGACAGGCCAAGGGCCCCACCGACCATCACCAAGCAAATTCATACAAGGCAAGGTGGGGGATGTGTCTTGCCTGAGGACACAACAAGAGAAACTGGTAAGGAATCGAACCTGCGAGTGGACAAATGCCGCTGACCACTGAGTCACAGTCCACACTTACAGTTAATGTAAACGTGTTAAAACATGTATATATGGCCCTGTACTATACAGCTGCACATGGCTAGTAAAAAATAACAAAAAAGAACACTCCAGCTGTGTTGTTTTAAAGCATATATTTAGAATCAGGCCTACTCTGCTGCACCAGGCCCACTCTGGTGTTTAATGAAAGTGGGTCACGACATCAGACATGGCTGTAATGGTTTGTCCTGGTGGTAGAGCACAGACACAGAGAGAGAGGACAAGTACCTGGGGAGAGCAGGCAGATGGCCATCAGCAGCACGTGCTCCTCCTCGTGAAGGTTCAGCTTCTTCAGACCCACCTGGAACTTCACCAGAGGCTCCAGCAGCTCCAGAGTGTGACCCGCTGCACACAGCACAGACACAGTCAGAACATACACTGGACATGGGCAATCTGAACTTCTGAGGCTGCACCAGAATGCAAACACACTCTTACACTGTTTTGGAGTTCATTCAGCGTTATGAGGAGAAATATAAACTGATGATGTCTTATAAAAGCCATTTCCAGATTTTGTGCATTCTTGAAACAGACCTACTATGCAAAATTTACTTTTCAGAGCTTTTAACAATGTTATATTTGTTTCCCGTTCTCATTTACCCTCTCGAAGTTTTATTTGGAGTGATTCGTGAATGTTTGAGCAATCTTTAATCGCTCATTGTCAAGAATGCTGCTCTGCTGTCGTCTAGTTTTATTTTCTTAATCATCCAAGCTGCTTCTTCAGGTTATCAAATCAGAATTACAAAAAAGGTATATGGTGCACGAAGATACATGGAGTACAGCGTTATTTCTAACATAAAGTACTGACAAAGATGGTGATAACATATTTAAAAATCTATCTGTCTCTAATCTGATCTATCTACTTCTTGTTTTGCATTTTAGCAGTTCAGTTCTCAAACGTGTTTTCTCATAAATGCCACCGCTCCTCAAAGGGACAGATGTATTATATGATATGACATTGTAGATTAAAAACATTTCTTTCAAATTTTATTTAACATTTCTTTATAAAAAATACCCCTTCCTAGTTTTCCATGAAGGTAGTGGATCCTTGTAAAAAAAAAAAAAAAAACTGCTTAGCCTTACTCACAAAAACACATTTTGGAGTGAAAAGCATGGCCTGTTTTGCTCTCAGCCCTCAATGTGTGAAAAAATAAACCTTGTGTGCTTAGTGGTCTCTTTATTGCTTCTATGAAAATGCCATCTTCACAGTAATTTGCAGAGGAACGTAGTGTGTGGGTGATCCTCCGAAGAACGTTATATAAAGGTGCATGTGTCGTCAGCAGCAACAAGGACGCTTCTCTGTCCTTGAGAGCCTGTGTATGGAGTGAGTGAAGGACTTCATCTGTGTTCTTAATGTGAACAGTGGGAGTGCTGGGGAATTGATGAGAAAAAAACGAGCAGGAGAAGCTATAGATAATCAATACTGTGTCGGAGGGTTTGTATCCCATTGAACATGATGTGTCTTTGAAGATCAGTAAGTCAACGGGGCAACTACTTCAACTTGCTGTAATGAGTGAAATATACATGAAATACGAGCATAGTTTAATTACATTTGCGCATAATTTAGTAATAATGAAAAGGGGTCAGACAAGACGCAAAAACAAAACACGAACTGTCACAAGACTGGATAATGATCTTATAAGAGTTGTTTTTTACATGTGTTTACATTTACTTTAGACACAAAGTTGATTTATTTTGCTGGGTTACACCTCTTGAGAAGCTGTAGTTTTACAAAGTAATGCAACACTGATGGCAAAAACATTAAATAATATCTATCAAAACATTATGAGGATAGAATTGTGAACTAAACCGCTTTTTAAAACTATAAATTATGTCAAAATCTGTTCTCGAAAACGCAATCTTGTGTCTCATGAATAAATCAAACAAATATAAAAACTATTAGCACAGAAGTGTATAACATTATAATATATTATTTGTGTATTTTAGCTATAGCTTTAGCTAAAGACTGATTTTTCTCTATGTAGAGCCTGTAACTCAAACTGGACAAAACAGACGAAGAGTGGGGAGTGCCATTCATAAAAGTGTTGGAGCAAGGACTTGAGCCTAGACCACTACACTATCAAGCACTCAACTTTATAGTTGGTAATACTTTTAAAAAGGAGGAGTCCAGAATTTTCAACATCTCATTTCTTAGTGAGTCAGAGTGTTGGAGACGTGTGGAGACACTTTTTTAAAATATTCCATCCAGTCCTTGTATTTGCAGAGGTCATGGTGCTAGGCTAGTGCATGTTAATGGCCATAGTTATACTGCCACTAAAAACAGTCTTACCCACTCCACAAAACACCTGAAGCAGGTCTATTATTACACCAGACTGCCGATGTGAATGTTTGTGTCGATGGAATAATGTTTGAAATTAAACTAACCTTGCATCGCATGAATCATCGCAGGGACTATTTTCTCAGCAGCGGCGGAATTTTACTTTGCCGGTAAGACAGGTGCTATGTGATATCAGTTCGCCACTGCCAAGCTTTCTATCAGGAAGTACAACTAGCTGTTGCTACTCAGACAGAAAACCTTCAAATGCAAGGTTGGTTTTACTTCTAAAATTATTCTATCAACACAGACATTAACATTGATAGTTTGGTAATAATAGATTTGCTTTGGGTGTTTTGTGGAGTGAGTAAGACTGTTTTTAGTGGCAGTATAACTATGGCCATTGACATGCACTAGCCTAGCACCAGCGACCTCTGCAAATACAAGGACTGGATGGAATATTTTAAAAAAGTGTCTCCACACGTCTGCAACACTCTGGCTCAATAGGAAATGAGGTCCTATGCCCAAAATTTCAGACTGTCCTTTTAATAGTTTTTGTTAAACATGGCATATAACAGTGAGCTGGTACCTTTAGTGACGTCATTGATGCAGTATTTGAAGTCCGGTCCTCCACAGCTCCAGGACATGTCCTCCAGGCTGAAGGACTGGTTGGAGCGCAGCATGATGATCTCTATGGCACTGGACTTCAACAGAGCGATCTGGTCCTCGGGGGTCAGATCTCTGCAACACAACAAATGTACATTTACAAACACACTGTGAGGGATGAAGTACTCAGTTTACTTAAGTAAAAGTGCATATACAGAGGCAAACAATTATTCAAATAAAAGAAACGTATTACATGAAAAAATCTGCTTAAGTAAAAGGATTTAAGTACTCGTGTAAAATATGCACTATATAAGAGTAAAAAGTATTTCACACAGATTTTGATAGTGTTGTTCATTGCATTAAATGTAGTGATATTGATAAAAAAATATATACAGATTTTAGTCTGCAACACAGATCAATTTCTTATTTTTGTATGAATGAATGCAATGAATAATTAATTTTGTGTATTTTATTTTTTTTTTGCCCAAAGCCAATATTTGAACTCAAAACCTTTGGGCAAGTACTTTTTACTTTTCAGTCCAGTTAAACATGTACTGGAGTAGAAAATACAGATGTAAAATGTACTTAAGCAAAGTAAAGATACCTACAAATTTTACTAAAGTACAGTACTTTGCTTCCACCACTGCAAACATTATTCACTTGTGAGTAAAATCTGCAGTATATATATCGTGTAAAACTCAGTAATCACGAAACTGACAACACCATTTGGAAGTGCACCAAATTATCAGTGGAATTATCAGTAAATTGCTAAAATGGAGCCATTGCCATTTACAAAAAGCTTACTCGACTTAATGACTTATAATTGTTTTAGATGGCTCTGCAGTTCTAACGTGCTTTGATGGTGACCCATGGTATTATGTAAAATATATTATCCAGTGTTTGCAATTAGTTTGATTTAGGATTGAGTTGGAAAAATAGACACTTAGAAACATTTATCAGTACTATATTACGCAAAATACTCTTGTAGAGCTTTAAACCATGTTATAATGTTGTTATCTCATCAAAAACAGACCTGGAGTTGTGTTTTGTTTCATTCACAGATGTTTGAGTAACTCTTTTGTTAGTCCATCTACATCTCCAAAGTATTTTTCAGAGGTAGTTTTCAATTTAAGAGCTACCTTTTACCTTCCGTTCAATAGAGATGGTGGATTCCAGGGCTGAAATTATCAAAATTATTCTAGTGAAGGTGTATGGAGCTGTGTATGAAACAAAACACAATTCCAGGTATAATTTGGATAGGGAAACAACATTATAACTAGTGCTGTCGTGCGATTAAAAAAATTGAGAGATTAATTAATTATGATCTGTAATTAATTAATCTAATTAATCTCATTTTAATCCCACCTAAAAATTGCTGAGAAAAGCCTTCAATTTGAGGTATTTTCATTTAAATTCATTATTACATTATTGTGGCAGATCAAAAGAGTGATATAGATTAAAAAAAGTGACTTTATAAAGTCATTTATTGTTTAACAAATCTCTTCAAATTGCCTGTTTAGAACAAGTCTCCATGAATAAGAAACTGTTTGCTGTAAAGTTGCAAAGACGAGGAAATCTGAACATAATAACTTTTGTCTACTTAAAGACAATAAAAAGTCCAGTCTTTCCTTAACCATATTAAAAATATTATTGATAGAGAAATGCTTTATATATGAGATCACTGGTTTTAGTCCTGGTTTTAGTCCTGGTTTAGTCCTGGTTTAGTCCTGGTTTAGTCCTGGTTTAGTCCTGGTTTAGTCCTGGACTGGGTTAGTCAAGGTTTTAGGCTTGGTGTTAGTTCTGGTTTAGAGGCGCACAGGAGGAAGCGCGGTTTACGCAGCGTACGCGAGAAAACGTACGAGGTGTACGGGAGGACAGCAGTGTCCGCGCAGTAACTACGGAAGGAAACGTGGTCCGCGCGTTCTCAGGTTAATGACGATGATGAAGGTGTGTGTTTGTTCGTGTGTGTTTGTGTGTATTTGTGTGTATTTGTGTGTGTGTGTGTGTTTTGTGTGCGTGTCCCCTCATGTGGCAGGTCACTATAGGACAGTAGTGCAGACATCATGAGTCTATGCAGGTTGTTTTCACCAGTGACATTTAAGTTGTAGGCGATTTTATATTTGTTATTTTCTTTTATATTTCACGTCGGGAGAAGAATTTCTAAGACACAAATGTGTTTTTACCTGTGCACTGCTGCCTCTGTTCTACTGGCTCTTCGACCTCGTCCATTGTGTGACTGACGCCGCCAACGTTAACATGACGTTTACATCGCTCTTATTGCGCGCGTTTTGTGTGGGTTTCCGGCAAGGAGTGGAATTACCGAAATAAAAAAATATATAAATGTGTTTTTTTTGTGTGTGTGTTGTTGTCCCAACAACACATAAAAACAGGTTTTATAATAAAGCAACTCGCATACAGAAACAGTAAAGTTAGAGATTAAAAATGAGATTAACGCGATTAAAAAACATAACGCGCTAAATATGACTGTAATTAATTAATCACAATTAACGCGATAATTTGACACCCCTAATTATAACACAGATAAAAAATAGAGTAATATGGACCCATTGAACGCTATGACACATCTCGGTATTTCAACAAAGAGCAGTGGTTGCAAAACATCCCAAAACTGTTTCTTAATTAAGTTCTTTTTTTATGAAGAAGATTTGCACATGAATGGCCAATCACTTCTTTAATGACTACTGAGACTAAATGAGGCACTTGTAAAATAGAGAGAAATGGAGACATTTTAACTATTTTGCACCATTATAAATTCCCTCTTGTTTAAATTGATTTGCACTTGTCATTTTCTACAATCCTATTCAGTGCTTTCATTACGGAGAAAACTGCCACTCCGCCGCCCACAGATGTATTGAAACAGCAATATGCAAATACTTTACAATGCACGTACTGTGGAAATTGCCAGTTTTGTACAGTTAACGAACAGACACTTCTAGAAACTCCGCCATCTGTAGAGTCATTATTAAACCCAATTCTTGTGTACAGGAATCAGGACAGTGCAGAGAGCCGGTCGGAAAGAAGTAGGTGGAATTTTCCTGAGTCTAGTCAAAATAAGAATTCTCGTCACTTGAAACTCACAGCTCATAGATACAATGTTTATCTTTCATCAGTTGTTTTCAGTTTATGGTAACAGGAAGACCACAAAACCACAAAGTACATGTGTGCTGGTGACTCATCAACCCATATGTACTAGAATTTTGTTTTGTACTTGAGCAAGAACATTTTGAAAGGTCCTATATTACACAAAAAAGACTCTTTGTGAGTTTTAAGCCACGTTAAAATGTTTTTTACTCAACAAAAATATACCTGTGTTGAGTTGTGTTTTGTTTTGTTTCATTCACACATGTTTAAGTATTTCTTTGTTATTTGTCTGTCAATATTTCCAAAACTCAAAATGCTCTGTTCCAACTTGTGAATGTCATGTTGTGGTAGTTTTCAAGTTAACAGTTTACTTTACTTTTACTTCAGTAGAAAAAAACATAGTGGAGCAGTTCCTGTATTACCACATGACATCACAAGGTGGAACAGTGTTTTCTGTTTGAGAGACGTTTGTGCGTTAAACATGTGTGAATGAAACAAAACACAACTCTGGGTCTGTGTTTGATGAGGAAACAACATTATAACGTAGATCCGAAAATAACATAATAAGGGTGCTTTCATGTGTTTACATTTTTAATTTTTTAGTATTTGAGTTCAATTCAAAGAAACACTCACATATATGTCATATTAAAGAATGATTGCAATAAAACAATAATGTAACCATAATATTGTGATATTTGTAGCATTAGAGTGAAGACAAATTGTCAGATCTCAATTACACTCAAAATGCCTCCAGTGGTTCAAAGCCACAATCCAACCTCAGCCAAGAAAAAACAGAACAGAAACCACACCACAATTATCTGCTCTTATAATTAATGTTTCCGTCTGTCTCGCACAATATGGTTAACTTTTTTTCTCTTCTTTTTTTAAGTGCAAGTCTTTTCTTGATGAAAAGTGTGTCATTATTAGTTTTTGAATGGGAAAGTGATTTTGCTCGTCTGGCAGTTTTAATAACAGCAGTCAAATTATGTTTTTTTCCTCTTGAAATTGAAATTAAGGTTGCACAATTTATCACAAAAATATATTGCAGTATTGGCTGACACCATAATTGAAACGGCAAGAACATAAATACATATCACAACAACACAAAATTTTACTGTAGTTTGCCGTTTTTGGAAACTAGAATGGACAAAAAGACATTTTATTCCTAGTTTCCTATTATTAAGACCAACATCAGACTTGGGTTTTATACCTGACAGTTTTGACTGCTCACTCGTGGTCTTCCTCAGAGTGGTCACGTGATGTTGCTGTGACGTGTCTGCCGGTCAGCTCATTTATACACGTTTTGGGTTTATAAACCAGGAAAGGGGGCATTTTTACTCTCACACACCTGGGATACTGCCCTGAGGAAGTGGGACTGCAGTTGGCGCTGTCATTCTGCCTTCACCGGTATCAAGACAGCACCAAAACCTGTTTAAATCAGCTGAGAGGACACGCCACCACATCATCACGTGACTCTGAGGAAGACCGCAAGTGAGCAATCGAAACTGTCAGGGATGAAAAACAAACTCTTGGTCTAAAAAAAAAAGAACCTAATAACATAAATTATGGCGAGACCAAATGAACCTCTTTGGACTATCTGCATATTCTGTTATAATTTAAAGATGGACTGTGTAACTCTTCTGGTGGAAGACATGTCACATTTTTTTCTTTAGAAAGATGTTACTTTGCTTGGTATGTTCCACAGTATGGCATTAAATGTCTATTCAGCCTTTGTTTCATCAGAGGGGATTTTATTGTTCAGAAATATCTCTAAGAGCGAGCACACCTTCTCACCAAACTGATCTATATCCTGGCCTATTTGTCACCATGGAGATAGATAAGTCTAATGCCTTATTGTGAAACATTCCAGCCTAAACAGTTAAGTATGGTATATCTTCAAGGAGACTAACATATGGCATAAACTTCCCAAGAAAAGTTACGTTGTGCACATTTAACTAAACTTATTGAACCAAAAATACATGGCAAACATAGCATCTTTTTCTCATGCCGTGCAGCCCAAATAGAAATGTACGAATTTGAACCCTTGGCACTAAAAATAGTGAGACACTGCATGAGGGGATTAGGTCTATTACAAGGCAGTGGGAGGTGTCCCCTTCACACAGACGTCGCTCGTATACTTTATTAAGCTGCTGTCTGGACATGCATACATTTACATTGTGTCTGGTTTGAGCTCAGCATGTGTTTATGAGTCTGGATGTCACTCACGCTGTCATTCCTGTTTGTTTGAACAGATCCCATCTCAACCAATTATATTATCTGACACCTTGTTTTATTAGAGTAGCTGATTATGGTTCAGCAAACACAGCACGCCTGACATTTACATTTACGTATTTATCATATTTATTTATCCATCATATTTATCCATAATATTAAAGTATGTAGTTTTGTCAGCTTAAACTCTTTCACTTTTTTGGCCCTGTGCTAATCAGCTGAAATGCGTTCATGAATGACCTTTATTGTAGTCACTAGCCACACAAAAATAAGACAACAGCCAGAGGCAACCAACTTGTGGCAGGAGATCTGAGATCAATGATTTCTCCCTGAAAGGCCAGTGTGGTTGTGGAGTTTGTGAGATTAAAATCAATACTGGGTGGAAAGAGCGGAAAGAAACAGAAAAAAATTGACACATTTAATCAAGGTTTCCCAATGTCTAAAAAACACAGGAAAGATTACTTAACTTATTCTAGCTGAGTATGTTCTATGATAAACTATAATACTGTATCTAAGATAAATATAATTAATACTGATTACTGTCTGTAATGATGAGTCAAAGCTGTAACTGCTCTGATTCAGCGTCAGACATTTTGGCCAAATATGTGTATGATGATGATGATACTACATTGTTAGTAGGGAAAGATATCTCTATGGGTGATATTTGTACATTTTTACCTACCTTTATATGGAAGATAATTTGTTCCATTAGATTTAGAATTTTCAATATCGCTGAATTTCTCACTTTGAATTTCAAAATCACAATTAAAAAAATCACCTTTTAAATATTCAACACTGATATGTTCAAACCCTCAAATTCAAAAGTTAAAATTCAGAGTGTAAAATTTGCAGTGAAAAATTTCACAACAAAGATCAAAGATGCCAAGGCAGAAGCAATCAATCATAAGTGAGTGAGGAGGACAGAGCTATTTCCTATTGACTTTCTCATCTGTGGGCGAGTTTACACTTAAGAAATAAAAGAGATGAGGTTTTGATGAGGCTAATTCTGACCAATCAGACTGGTTCACTGCACCATTTCCTACTTGTTACTAAGTTAGATCAAATCACTTTGAATTGATTGCTTCGACCTTGGCATCTTGGATCTTTTCTGTTAATTTTTTTCATTGCAAATTTTACACTCTAAAATTCAAAATAAAAAAAAAAATCACATTTTAAATATTTAGCACAAATATATTTAAGCCCTCATATTCAACAGTCAAAATTCAAACACTTAATGAATGTACACTTAAAATCTCAGGAACTAAAATTCAGCATAAAAATAATTACATAATTATTAATTAATAAAAAAATAATTCAAACATTCAAAGGGACACATTAAACGACATTTAAAATAGAAAATCTGATGAAACAAATTATCTTCCATATACCTTTAACATTGCTACAACTTATCATGGACATGGGCCTTGCTATAAATTAAAAATATTATCAATATGGCTGAAAGAATCCATATCCAGACCAGCCCTGACTAATAACATGAGTAAATTGTTTAATGAACTCCACAGTAAATACCTGAATCCTGGTATCATCTTGGCGAATCCAATGACTTTCTGGATGCTGTAGGACACCAGGTCGGCCAGATGGGGCAGCATTGAGAGCTTTGAGTCGTCCTCACTGGAGTCTGGACTGCTGGCCCCATCCTGACACATCATCAGCAGGTTACTGAAGTTCATCTTACTGTCCACAGACTCTGAAAGAGGTCAAAGTGAAGGAACACAAAAAACAAATGAGCTATCAGTGTATTGCACCATTTAAGCTTGTCACAATTATTACTCTATCGATTTAATATATGATAGCTGGAACAATATATTTTGGAGCTCAGTATTTGTTGTGTACAATTTCTGTGTAAAAGAGGAGAGATTTGATGTGTAGAGGGTTGAATAAGTATCTTCTATGACTAATTCTTTCTTCATTCTGCAATTCATTTGTTGCATCTTGTCTTTTGATGATACTGTCTATTTAAAACCGGTTTACTAGGATTATCCTGCTTTATTTTTTATTGTTTCAGTGCCATAAAGTAGTAATAGTATTATCACAGTAGATCTTGCTTCAAAATTTTATATCGTGACAAGCCTAGCAGTACTTCAGAAAGACATAAAAAGTCCAAGTAATTTTCCTTGTTGATCAATAAAGTTTTTCTAAATCTAAGTGTAAGTAAGTATAAACTCACATATGCGTCACTATCACACAGGATCTCTTGTGTTTTTATAAATAGGAGTTTGTAACTAGTGAAGAATACTTTTCAGAGTACAGATGAATCACTGCTCTGGCCTTCACAGGTTTAAAGACACAGGCCCGTGTGTTCAAAGAGGCACTGTGAAACATGTGAGGAGAATGAGATGTTTTTTTCTGTAAAACAAATGCATTTTACAGCCTCCACTATTCAGCTCAGCACTAATCGAGGTCGAGTGGATTTTGTTTACTTGACCACACATTACTGTATTCATGTTTAGATTCAGCAATATGATATTTACCTTATGAAACTGTGTAGTTGGCTTCCAATTAGATAGATACGGTAATTTCCGGACTATTAAGCAAACCTGAATATAAGCCACATCAAATAAATTTTAACTATATTTTAAAACTGTACATATATAAGATGCATATATAAGCTGAATATAAGCTGCAGGTGTCCATGTCTTCAAGAACGTTTTCAAGGCCATCTGCTTTTATCGCCTCTCTTTTTGCATTGAGTCAGTTCGTCACGCTGCCGTCGGCAATGTCTCACCATCAACTCACTGATGCGGAGCTCACGTGCAGCAAATCTATTTCCTTCTTCCACAGTCACATGAATTGCATTTAACTTAAAAGCGGCATCATCTGCATTTCTTCGTGTATTTTCCATAAGGAAAATGAAGTGCATGAAGTGCAAAGTAACTTCAAAACACAATCAAACGAGCATCTTCCTCTGCGCATCACCCAAGTCTCTCTCCAAGCTCTACGGTGCATGACTCCTGCATAAAGACCCTCTGTCCTGTCTGTATCATGTCAGTGTCTAGTAGGAGTTCAGCAGATTTCAGGCTCTCTCGGGGTCTAGTTTAGTTGTATCAATCAGGTATGTGTGGATGTCCAACTACTAAAGTTTGAGATGTTTCTTCTCATCATTTACGCACCCACCTAAATTTAACGCATACGGGTAAGACGTATCACACTCACTAATGATAATTTTGCATCATAACTTATTTTATCACATAAACTGTTTGAGTGTGCTGACAATATCACTAGCTGACATTGCAACTTCATGTTAACCCTAGATCCATGTGTTAACCGCACAGATAGCAGTGCTTTCTGCTCTCAGGCTGAGCGTTTCCGCTGTGTTGCCAAACCATAGACCGTAAATATGAATGGACAAAGTGCCAAACAAATAATCCGTCCATATATTAGCCGCATCGTTTTATTAGCCGCAGAGTTTAAACTGTGACAAAAAATATAGTCTGGAAATTATGGCAAATGTTTCTTTACATGAAATAGATCCACTTTAGAGGAGAGTTAAGATGTACAAACCTTTCAGAGAGTCTTTTCTGTACAGATATTTTGAAGTAGAGAAACTATCTTACCCTTTTCTTACCCCTTCATTTTGAATTGCTTGAGTTGGTGATTCAGTCATCGGTTAAATAGGCCTGTCACAATAATTACAATATTGTCTTCTAAACATAAAAGACGGAACCATCATTTTTGAGGGTCAGCATTTATTACAGGGACTTTTTTTTTTTTTTAATACAATAGGATTTGAGGGTTGAATAAATAACTCCTGCAATTTATTTATTACAGGAGATGTTTATTAATAATACTGTGACATTGATTTGTATTAAAATAGCAATTAGTTTCAATGTTTGATTAATATTTTATGTTTTCTTCAGCAATTGCACTTCAAAGTTTTATTATTTTAACAGGTCTAGTGATAAATCAAGCTTTCTATTAAGCTTCATTAAAAACTGATAAAATCATATCAGCGTCTCTCATATAATGTGACTATAGAGCCTTGAGGGTCAGAACACAGATCCCCACTTTCACAAATGCCAGACCAGAGAGAGTTTTACACTGTGTCCACACACACAGCAGTCAACACAAGTCCAGATTCAGGAGAGACAGTGTTCCTCACCTGGTGAATGGTTGAATGAGTCTGAGGAGGCGTCCGACAGAGAGTGAAGAGAGGCGGCTCTGCTGGCACTGCGGGTCACTGGGCCTTCACGCACCGGAGGCTGGGGACACACAGACACTTTGTTTCACAGGAATAAACAACAGCATTGTTTACACTCTAACACTGGCCCCCTCAAAGAGATGAGCTGATTTCAACACATCTTATCATGTTGTTGTTATTGCAGATAGTTTACATAGTTACAAACTCAAAGGCCTGTAACAAATAATTGTAGGAGATGAAATGCATGAGTCTTAGTTTAAAACCATCAAGAATATTTATATTTTGTAGCTCTGTAACACAACGATTTTCTACATTTGATAAAAAGCAAAAAAAAATAAAATAAAAAATAATCACAAATAAATATGTTTTTGTGCTAATTTCGCAATTGATTAGGGCAGATTTTGGGAATAATTGTGATTGCAATTCAATTTGTGAAGTTTAAAACATAGCATAGTAAGTAAAGCTCTAAACTACAGGTACAAGACTTTTCTATAAAAAGACAGGATATTTTGTTCTTTGCAGAGGACATTCTACTGTCTATATAATTGCAACCTTTGCGATTTTCAACCATCTCAACAGCCCTAACTACCATATAACCATAACCAATGTATTTTCCCATTTTGCACCGCAGACTGCGTCGACATGGGCCAAACTACAACTACTTTTGAATGTCTCTGCAAACGTAAACTAACTCTCTCTAATTTTAGTCCTTCAAAGTGGATTGAACAATAGGCTGGTTGAAGAGAGTGAGTATTTCTTGGCTGGTGACAGAGTGTGGTTGTGGCTGTCTGCAGTTTGATCCACATAATAAATCACAGATAACTGTAGTGGGGCTTCCTCAGGCTCGCCGCTATCTACCGCTTCATCTCATTTACTGGAGACGTCCCAATTGTGAATGAGACAGAAAGAGTGGCCCGTGAACAG
This sequence comes from Boleophthalmus pectinirostris, assembly GCF_026225935.1. Taxonomy (NCBI): domain Eukaryota; kingdom Metazoa; phylum Chordata; class Actinopteri; order Gobiiformes; family Gobiidae; genus Boleophthalmus; species Boleophthalmus pectinirostris. The sequence continues at coordinate 19,552,335 of NW_026571515.1, forward strand.
TATCAGGTTGAGAACTTGGCGGACAATGATACGTAAACATTGTCTGATCCCTGTGTTACTGGTGTCAGATGAACTCACAGTATAAAGGTAAGAGTAAATACTTGATCTTACTAAGCCTTGAATCTGCCATACTTAAGTAACACGATGACAAACGCCAGATCCCAGTAGGCCTGCGTACAATGTGATCCACCAACCTCTTCATCTTTAAAGGGCCCATATTATGCTATTTTCTGGTCTGTTTTGTTTCATTTGCACATGTTTAACACACAAATATACTCCATATTTATCCAGTGTTCTTCCCTCAAACCAAAACACCCAGGAAGTGCTCCACTGTGTTATAAACTTCATACACCTTCAATAGAATAATTTGTATAATTTGAGATCTGGAGTTGCCAGTCTCTACTAAACTAAGGGTAAAAGGTAGATGTTAACTTGATAAAAGGTTACTCAGACATGTGTGAATTAAATAAACCACAATTCTAGGTTTGTGATGAAGTAACAACATTAGAACATGGCTTTAAGCTCACAAGAGTCAATTTTGTGTAATATAGGAGCTCTACATTTGTTGTAGGGTTGTCAAAACTATTGAACAACAGATCATAATTGATACTAGACTGATTCATCAGCTGGTTTCACTTCGTGGAAATCGTTTGACCGCACAGCATTAGGACCTTTTTTTTATTCAACCAATTGCTGCTATTTGGTCACGATGTATGTAATGCGCCAAATCATGTAGGAAGAAGAGCAATAACGTCTTTCCCCTTGATAAAATTCACCAAACTTTCTCTTTGTTCCAGCTTTAAATCCTCGATCTTGGGAATCATTGCCAACACAGAATATATGGCTTCGTCTACATTCATCTCGACCGCTTTGTTTACTGTTGTGTTATTTTGTGTACCACAAAGGGGACCCAGTCATGGCTTCGCAGCTCTTTGCTGATTGGCCAGTGTGTGGTCTACAACTTCCCGGGTTCTTGCAAAAAGTCTAGTGTATTCCAATTCCTGACCTAGAAACTAGATACTCATTTGAGCATTTTTGAGTTTAGTAAAGTGATGTGATCAAACCTAAATATGTCAGCGTTTTTATATTTTCTGACAACTGCATTTTGCTGTGTTTTTTCTATTAATTCTGATAACTGACAAAAAGTTCAGTGACAAAAAAGAAGAAAAAGATCTGTGACTGGCATTCCATGTTCCAAGGATAATTCTGCAAGTAATTTATCACGGTTTTCAGGAAAATACACATAAACCTCTAAGGTCAAGAAGATGACTCTGGCAATTTTTGTTTATTTATTTATTTATTTTTAAACTGTAAAAATCTTTCTGAATGACCTAGAACAGAGCCAAGGACGCCTACAGATGTAACAAGGTCTGGAGAGAGTAGAATGTAGAACTGGGGGCATTTATTAAATCAACTGATAATATATAATATTTTTTGATATTTATATGTAAAAACATAGATTAAACTCATGATACACAAATTTCTTTATATGAATACATTGTTTCCTTTTTTTTCTGCATAAATTGTTGTTTTTGCATTAACTCCCATGCAGGTATAGTCTTGTGAGTGCAGTTTGGGTCAGATACATACAGATTTTTGAGATTTTGAGATCTTTTGCCAAGCCCCCTTTTTAGTTGATTGGCTAGACATGTCTTTCGTCAACAGAGAATTTTTTTGACTACAGCCCTAGTAGATGACACAGAAAGCCAAAAATGACTTAGAAAATTATGCTATTAAGACAGACAGCTTTCTTTTTTTGTACTTTATGTGTCTAGCTGGTAAAACAGGACTATCTAGCATCTCCATGTTTTCATATAAATAAGTAAGAAACACAACTGACCCTAAACCTTGAGAAGTCTGAGTAGGAAGCATCGTAGGTCTTGTGATGGGCCTCCACCAGAGAAGAAATGATGCGGGCCTGCTCATCGTTCAGTCTGGGTTTCATGGCCTCTCGAGCTGCTTCCTCCTCCTTCCTTTTCATGATCATCTCCTTCTTTCTCTGCACCTCCTCGTCTGTCAGGATAACTGCAAGAAAACAAAACATAGACATTGCTGATTTTAGGGCTGATTGACATGAATCACAGTTTTTCCTCATGTTGATTAATCTTGATTCTGAATTCAGTTTTATTATTTTCTTTTCAATAACAACATAAAAATGGCTTGAAGTATGGATTTCATGAAGATAAACACAGGTATCAAAGGGCCCATATTATGTTATTTTCTGTTCTATGTTATAACGTTGTTTCCTCATCAAAAAAGTACCTGGAGTTTTGCTTTCTTGCATTCACACATGTTGAACTCACAAACAGAAAACACTCTGTTTCACCTTGTCATGTAGCAATACAGGAAGTGCTCCTTCACCAGAATTATTTGGATGAATTCAGCCCAGGAATTGCTACTCTCTACTGAACTACAGAAGAGTAAAAGGTAGCTATTAACTTGAAAACTACCACTACACAGCATCACAAGGAGGGACAGAGCATTCTTGCAAATGTAGACAGACTGATACAATTAAATAAAAAGAAAATTTAAATTAAATAAAATTGTATTGACTGCCTAAACCTAACTGACGTTGAGACATTCAGTGAGTTAATATACAGCAGCCAAATTGGCATCAGGGTGCAACTTAGATGACTATGCTAAATAAAAATGCTTTGCCAAAAGATTTAAATTAAAAATACATGCTGAAACTCGATATCTACACATTGAAGAACAAAACACAGAAAAGATAATCAGAATAATAGAGGAAGACATAATTAGCATCTCCAGTATCAGACTGTAACTGATCCACTGTAATGTAGCTAAAGTACCTTCTTCAGTCAGCCTGCAAAGACAGACAGACACAGCTATGCTGTATGTAAAAATACTTTTCGGATTGGAGAGGGAGAGGGTTAGGAGTTATTTTCCCAACACTCTTCGGAGCGTGCAGATCCTTAGGTTGTGGGCAGGACTCTACAGCTGATGGAGCGGGTGTTGGTTGCTTAAGTGCCTTTTGCTTTATTCATGGGGCAGAAGGAGAGAGTGGCACAGAAGGGACGCCCCAATGGTTTCTACACTGTTTATAGCAACACTCTTAAGGCTGGACTGCATGAGCATGTCTCAGTCCACATATGCCTCCCAGCAGTGCACCAAAGGGTCTATAAGCTTAGTTTTAGCTGGAAGTGTTACAATAACTGAAATATTGTGGTATTGTATTGTTAAAATTTTCACAATAATATCATAGGCTATTATCAAATTACAGGTCTCTTTGCTTAAATTAATAATTACAGTGCAGCAATAAGTAAAAAAACAGAGGTAACTACACAGACCACGATCCTTTGCTCCGTTTCACTGCCAACTACATGAAGAAATAACTTATTAACCACTTTTTAATCTTGATTCTTTGTGACAGCATTATAACAGAACAAAAGGCTTGTCAAGGTATTTTAAAAGGAAAAAGTTGCATTTTATTAATTTTGTTAGCCTCCAGTCTGTTGGTTGAAGATTAGTCATTAGGGATTAAAGTGAAACTAAACAACAAACCAAACAATAAATCAATTTGTTGATTAAACTGTGCAACTGGTGTTTTAATAGGACTATCTACAGTTCCTAGTGCTTTATTTTTGACATTTTTGTGTAAAGAAAATTAGCAGTTTTGTGTCAAAAACTAAGAGTATGTGCTGCTGTCTGGCCACTGCAAATGTTAAATACTTGGTGATATCACACAAGACTTACAATGCAGTGTTTCTGATTAAAAACTTCTGTCTCCGGGGGTGGAGTTTGAAGAGTGGATACCTGTTAGACCAATCACGCTCTTCCTTACACCTCTACACCCAGCCCTCCTCCACCCTCACTCTCCCCTTTAGTTCTCCTGGTACTGCCCAAGTTAACAGCTCTATTTGAAATGTGTTTTTGGGAGGAGCTCAGGTTTTTACTCTCACTTTAAATTGCAAAGTGAGACTCCTCCTTCAAAACGAGTGTGATTCTCCTATAACCCTTTTACTGTCTTGCATTATCTTTCTTCAATGTGATGACCCTACAGTTTTTGGCTCATAGCTTCATGTTGATGGCTATAAACACGTACTATAACAGATGAAACAATAATACACATCTGTGACAGCCACAAGTGAAATTCAGCGATGGTGATTAAGAAAGAAAGTGAAAAGTAATTTGTCGAGTGTAGAGACATTGAGGAGGTGGAAACAACAACTTCAATGGTAAACATGCAATTAGTCCAGTAACTATATAATTAAAACATGGTACATGGCTTGTTTGTTGTCTGTGTCACTATGGAAACACATTCTCAGTATATATGTAAGATGAGGTCCGCCCCGACTTAAAGATGTGTACTAAAAGAACTTTAAAACATCTAAAAAATCTTCTTGTTTTAATTAAGACTTTTTGGGAGTTTTTGGATGATGGTGCCTTAATCCATTTCACAATAAATCATGGCACTCTTCTCGGAAAATCAAAGTTCAATTCACTGAAAGCATTTATTTAAAAAATCATCAAAGACAGCGCTCTCTTTTTCCTGTTATAATCTATGGATCAAATCTGCTTTTGAATTTGGCATTGCTACAAAAGATGATGATACCAGGATTATCTAAGTAAAGAGACCACGGCATTCCCACAGACAAAATGTACGAAGCGCCTTGCTCATAGACACAAACAAAGTACAGTAAAGCTGAGCGTGAGATTCCGACCGTCAACCTCCCAGTTATAATCCCTCTGCACCAGTGCCACTCATTATTTATGGGACTGTGTCTATGCATAAGATAAGGTTGTCAAAAGGAGCAAAAATTAGATAAAACTAATATCAAAACTAGCTTCTCAGTTGGGAAAGTATCATTTCAAAAAATAAAAATCACATAAAAAGGGCAGAATCTGACCTTTCCTGAACACTTTTAGAGTGATCTTGAATTTATTAGAAGTATAAGACCTCATGGTAACATACATGACTTAATATTTTGTATTGAAAAGTATTGAAAATAGCGTTTTTATCATCAATGTGGTGTTGACATCAGTTTTGAGTATCAAAACTATTCCTTAGTATCAAAATCAATGGGCTTTACTGACTAAGCCAATTCTCCACCGGTCTGTGATAAAATGTTTATTTTCTGTCCTTAAAGGGTCCATATTATTCTATTCTCTGATCTAGATGTTATAATATATTATATATTATGATACATTATTATTATATATATATTTCCTCATGACAAACGTACCTGGAGTTGTGTTTTGTTTCATTCACACGTTTAACACACAAGCCCTATATATTTAGGCTGTGTTCTTCTCTCAAACAGAAAACACTCTTCCACCTTGTGATGTCATGTGGTAATACAGAAAGTGCTCCACTGTGTTTTTAAACTCCATACAGCTAGAATGATTTCGATGTTTTCAGCCCTGGAGTTACCAATCTTTATTGAACTAAAGGTAAAATGAGCTGTTAACATGAAACCTATAACTACATGACATCACAAGGTGGAACAGAGCATTTTGAGCTTTAGTGATATAGACAGTCTAATAATAAAGGGTTACTCGAACATGTATGATTGAAGCTAAACACAACTCCAAGTGTCTTTCTAAGAAGGTAACATTATAACATGCCTTAAAGCTCACAACAGTCAGTTTTGTGTAATATAGAACCTTTAAGAGAAAAGAGGCCAGGGACTGCAGATTTAATGAACTCCACGGACTGATACATAAATATACCCATTCTGCCCTTGATCTCCACAGCAGCAGCAGCAACACACTGACCCCTGGATGCAACCTCATCCCTGTATTAGCGCTCTGACGCCGCGCCACACTGACCGATTTACTCCCAGACGGACCGGCCAGGCAGAGACGCCACTGCTGCCAGACCAAACGCCGGGCACCCCACCAAAACCCGCCCAGAAACAGCCCTCATACCTACCTCACACACACCAGCCTTCACCAATCGCACAGAGCGCTTCTTCATCCTGCTCAAATAGGCTTATACTGTTTATCCAAATAGAGACAGATGAAGTAATATTTGACTCTTAGCAAATGCATAAATACATAGACTGTAATGTTGAAATTAAATGGAGCTAAATACTGGGTGCTTACACGGAAATGGTAAACAAGCATATTTGAAGAGGATTTTAGTGATTACATCCTTGGTTGCAACCGCACTAGCAACATTGCATAACCACGCAACATAGAAAACAACTAGCTAAAATTGGTAAGTAAAACCCTCCAAGCCCCAAAGGACATTGACATTAGCTTTCATCTCCTTCAAGCCACCATCATTAATTAGACTTTGGCTTTGCCCCAAAAGACCAAGGCCAAGAAGAGCCACTCCTTGTAAGTATGAATAGGCACAGTTTGGTTAAGATTTGGCACAGGAGAAACCAAGCGAGTGGCTATTCTCAGGGAGAGCTGGAAGGATGGGAGCGTCCGGCCAAGTCTCAGCCCTTGATGGCATCATTAAGGCCCAACAACAAGGGAGCATCAAAGGAGCATCCTGACCACCCCACAGCGCTTGGCAGAGGCTGGCGCATTTACCGAAAGACAGCCGTTGGGAAGGCTGAAGGCGGAATGGGTACAGAGGAGGACTAAAGACAGGTTTGGTAAACACGGGCAAGATGGACGCCCTTTGGAGGAGATGGTTTTCCAAAGGATTTGAATGTGGGCGTGTCTGCGTTTGTGCTGAACATCAGGGAAGGGACTGGAGAACGTAGAGCAAATATGCGCATCTGGCTGTGAAAGGCTAATTCACACCGACACGGTCCTGATGCAATCTTTTCCACAAAGATAACATCTTGATAAAGTTTTGCAATCACCTTATCTATAATTAAAGCCACAGAATGTAACTTTAACTACATTTTCAAAGCATGTTTTTTGTGTGTTTTTTGGTTCTTTTGTTTATAATATTCAACAGTATGGCAACTTAACTGTGGTGAATGTTCTGAAGTATGTTTTTTTTATAAGCTTTATGTATTTGAACAGTTTTTATTTTTGATTTGCTCACTTTATTGTCTCAATTTGTCTGTGCAGCTTTGTCATGTTTACAAAATAACATGGTCTTAGAAGCTTGGACAATACACTTTGAACTTTGACATACTGTAGCACTTTAATCTTTATATCTTGTTTATTTCACTGTGCCATATGTCATCTGTAAAGATTGTCTCTCAACGTATGTTGAGTGTTTTGCACATGTTTTTCCAGAGACTTTTTTTAAAACTACATTTTATTGAATTAAATATTAATGACATGAAATGAAAACAAAACATATTTCCATGTTTTTCCGAGCAAAGACACAGCACAATCATGTAACGTTAGCCTCAAACCTTGACACAGAGCTGTATGCTGTTATACGGTTGCTTTAATTTGCTTGTCTGTTGTTTTTCCCACGACTGCTCCAGGGCATAATGTGCAGAGGTGAATTTAGGTCAGGCAGCGATCAGGGCACTCACACACGCCACAGAGGACCCTAAATGACTTATAAAAACATCATGAAGGACTGGACAAAGCTGGACTGGTATAACATATGATGATATCTCTGTTTTGAAAAATTGGCAACAAGTATTTTTCATTTTGTTGTCATTTTCTACAGATAATATCAGTTTTTGCAAATGAACTCTTCAGATAACCCTGATAATAATGTTGTAATAATGTCACTCATTATATCATCTTTGCTCTGTTTTTCCAAATGACCTCTTGTATATAGCTGAGATATATGTGTCTTACTATGTTTCTATATTTTATTTTTACTTGTACATATGCATTTATATAATTATGCCTTATTTGACACCAGTCTCTTGCTATTTTTAAAAATTATTACCATTTATATTTTTGCTCTTTGTTATTATAGCACAGCTACTGCGTCCAAATAATTTCCCTTGTGGATCAATAAAGTTTGTCGAAGTCCAAGTGTATATATTACTCCAGCCTCTTCACCTGGTTAAGCTGTTGGAGGATGTGAAATTGAGTGCGAGATATTCGTAACACTTTGGGATATCTGTAATAAAGCTTATGTGCAGCCCCGGTGTGAAATGCAGTGAGGCAGAGGAGAAGGTAGAGGGCAGCTCCACAGGCACAGCTTTGCCAAAACGACTATTGAACGAGATGGAGGGAGGGACGCGTTCATCTGAAAAACTGTTCAGACCCTCTCCTGTGAATCTAATCCTCTTCACCAACACACCAGAGGAGACAATATCAACACTATCACTGCAGCACAACTCTGACGTCTCCACTCTACGCCTGTGAAGAGGCAGTTATACAGAGAGTGGTGTAGTAGGTTCACTGGCAGACAGAACAGTGATATATTTGAGTGGTGCTTTATTATGGTGTGATATGGCTTTGTCAACACATATATATATACTTTTAATGAAAATCCTAAATTACAAATTGATAAACTAAAAAAATGTATGTCGTTCTGTGAAATATGTCAAATATGAAAACGACTTCTGTCCTCTATACCTAGAGGTGTAACAATATCAAAGTCTCATGATACAATATCATCACAGTATGAACCTCACGGTGTGATTTATTGTGATATCGCGATATGGTGGAGAGGCTCATGATTAGAAATGTAACAATACCCAAATCTCTTGGTGCAATATTTTTTCCGATATTTTGTGTTGTGCCTTGACAAAACTTAATCCAAAGAACTAAAACTCAAAAGTGCTTAGAACAGTTCATTCATGTAGTCTACACTGAAATGGAGCAAAGGATCACGGTCTATGTAGTTCCCTCTGTCTTTTTTTTTAGCTATTGCTGTACCATAACACTTAATTTAACCAAAGAGACTTGTAATTCGATATATTGTGATTACTATTATAATTATGTGTGAAAACGATATCACGATATTTCAGCTATTGTTACATCCCTATAAATAACTAAATAATTGATTTATAAATATCTTAATAATTTATTGGTGTAAAAAATGCATAATAAAAATAACCAAAACATTTTCAGCACCTGACCATCCTCAGTTTAACCTCTGCCCTTTTTATATCTATCCCTAACACAAGCTTGCCAGAAATACTGTGTATGTGTCAAAATGCCTACTGTTACAAACCTGCTGGCTCCAGTGGCATATAGGCTCAAGATAAAATTCAAAAGCATAGAAGAAAATCTGTTTTGACAATTACATACATACATATGACTAAACAAAAGAACAAAAAGAACTTAATTAATAAAAAGGCCCATATTTTGCTATTTTCATATCTATGCTATAATGTTGTTCCACATCAAAAGTTGTTGTTATGGCCCCAGGCCTCCAGTTCTCTATCTTGTTTTGTGTGTGTTTTAATTTTTTTTGCTGTCCATACTAATTTCTGCAGTGAGAGCCCTTGCAGCTGATTGGTGAACCGCTCTTCTGCCTGGTCTTGGTTGGCTGCTGGATCCTGGTCCCTGACTGGTGGGGCATGTCTACACCGGGCCAATCCCACCTCACCTGCAGCCAACTCCTCCTATTTAAGCAGATCAGACAGACTTGTTCAGGGCTGCTGGTCTTTGAGGTCAGTTTGTCATTTAGTGTCTGTGTCTCTTTTGTGTCAATCACTTTGATTTGTGCTAGTACATGTCTGACTTTGTTTGTGCAAAGTCTAGTTTAGATCTGTTTTGTGTCTTTTTATTTGTCACTTGATTCTGTTTGTGGGTTTATATGACTTTATTTTGGGACACTCGTGATTTAGTTGTGTGTTATCTGACCCTTAGTTTAGTCACTTGTTTGTTTTTTATAGACCTACGTGACCCACAGTTTGGCACAAAACTTGTTATTTGTTAAACAAAGAAACAAAATAACAAGATTAAGTTATTTTGTGTATGTTTTAAACCACTTTTATTATTTTGCCTTTTACTTTCCTGTTCATTATATTATGACTTAATCTATACAATTTTTCACCTTGTTTTTTGTTACCTCCCTGACTTTAGAGAGCTGGATCATAACAGTTGTCTTTTGAAGTTGTATTTTGTTTCATTCACACATGTTTAACACACAGATCCTGCATATTTAGACTGAGTTCTTCTCTCAAACAAAACACTCTGTTCCATTTTATGTCATGTGGTGATACTTGTAATGCTTCCCTGTGTTTTTAAACTCCAGACACTTTAACTAGAATGGTTTGAATATTTTCAGCCATAGAATTGCTGAACCAAAGATAAAGGGTAGGTGCTAACTTAAAAACTACTGCATTCTGAGCTTTACAGATGTAGCCAGATTAATAATAAAGTGTTACTCACACAAGTGTGAATGAAACAAAACACGACTCCGGATATGTTTTTGATGAGGTAACAGCATCATAATGGGGCTTAAAGCTGACAAGAGTCAATTTTGTGTAATATAGAACCTTGAATGCGAATGTTTAGAGACAAGAAGTCATCTTGCATTTACAGCAGACACTGTAATGCCTTTTCTATTTACTTATTTTTGTGTTATAATTTGTTTGAGGCACATTTCAAAGCAATTCAGCAAATCGAACTTAATAACTTATATGGCGCAGGATTGGCTGGAGGAAGGTATAAACATATGGTCCATGCAAAGCCACAATAGCCTGTCTCACTTTCTCAGATCAGATCCACTTAGACTGGAAATCGATCTGGGTGACCACTGTCCTTTGGGTGGTCTTTACATATTAGATTAGGCAGGTGGAAAACAGAGGCCCCCAGACAATAATCCTGGCAGACAGTCTATGTCAGGTAGTGAGGCATTTTCTGCTTGAATGCAAATCAATGGCAAGGAAGGAGCAATGTTGTTGATTATTATTATTATTATTATATTATTATTATTATTATTTATTGTTCTTATTTTGTAATTTTGAATCAGAAATAATGAGAATCAGCACGGGCACAGTACAAGGACAAACCTTTTTAGAGTCAAAAATCACTTTTAATTTTGTTTTTCTATCTGGTACAATGCCATAGCCCGTGATAGTGTTAATAAGCTTGAGTACATATGGGTGAAATAAAAATATGAGCATTCCACTTCATCTGTAAATGTACAATACTGTCATATTTGAGATAAGAAATAGATAAATAAAAGGAGCTACCTCACAAACTACTAATTATGTAACAAGTGAAGTTGAAGTAAACAAAGCTATCCTATCGTGCCAATTAGGGGTGTTCTTAAAATATCAAAATATCAATATATCCTGATACTAAATTTGGTGATATTGTATCCTTATCGTGGGCTGCTGTATGTATACATTGCCAAGAGAATTTTATGGTATAGTTTACTAACTTATTTAATAACAATGCAACAATTTTGATGTTTGTTCAGAGAGGAAACTTGTTGTTACACTTGACATATTCACTGTTTTAATACAACTGGTTTATTCCATATAGACTTTGCACAAGTAGTGGTTCAACAAAGAAATACTGTTGTTAAAATAAATTTGGTTCTTTAAAATAATGATATATTGATAAATATCATGAGCAAAATGTTGATTATTGTATCTAGTATATCTCCATGTTATGATAAATCGTGAACCATGTATCAAGTATCGTATCGAATAGTGAGGGACCCTGTGATTCCCAGCCCTATTGGCAAAAGGTCAAATCTAACTCCCAGTTATCCACAGTGAAGGAGGCTACTCACATTCTTTCATCATGCCGATGTCGATGCAGCGTTTGAGGCGGCAGGCCTGACAGTGGCGGCGGTTGTCCTTGGTGATGGTGCAGCTCCCGTTGAAGGGACAGGTGAAGTTGGCTTTGCGCTTCATACTGCGTCTGTAGGAGCACACATATTTTAAAAGGTGCACTATGTAACTTTTTGGTTGGGGATCTGTCCCTACTTGTTTCTATGGATATGTCATTGCTCTGCCTGGAAGGTTTCACAGTATGACATTAAAAACAGCTCTACCTTATCGTACCTTATTAAATTACAGGTGCTTTTATAGCTCAAAAATACCTGGAAAACAGACATTCTAACTGTGAGCAGGGTTGCCTCTCCACAGATCTGACCTGTATATTGGTCTGGTTTGGTCTCCATAAAGATAGAAAGTTTTAATATCATACCGTGAAACATTCCAGGCAACATCTACATCTCCATGGAGAAAAGCATTTGACAGAACCTCCACTAGAAAAGTTACACAATCCACCTTAGAATCAATAGAACATATGCATATGAAGTTATTGGTGGTTTTCAGAATGACACGATGGCAAAAGGACAAATTCAATTTGTCAGCTGGACAAAAGGTTATTTATTTATTTTTTTGTCCAGTTGACAAATTGAATTTCTCCTTTTGTCATGGATTCTACTTGGATGACTGAAGGATTTTACACAGAATGAGATGATGTATATATATATATATTCTGATGGGAGGCAAGAGCCAGTTTTCCCTATTGATGACACTGTACTTTCCCATGAAATATGCAAAAAGTAAATTCACAAATGTTGAACCTGGTCATTTAGATCAGTGACTCTACCCTAGTGCTTGCTAGGGATATAATAATAACCAGAATACTGTGATATTGTATTGTCAAAAGTCTCATCAAAATATATCAAATTACAAGTTTCTCTGATTAAATTTATTGTTATGGTGCGGCAACAGCTAAAAAACAGAGTGAACTACATAGACCATGATCCTTTCCACTGCTTCAGTCCAATCTACCTGATGAAATAACTGATATTAAAAGTTTTTACATCTTAATTATATGTATTATGACTGAAAAGTAGCATATCCACACTTTTGTTAGCCTACACAAAGTTAAGATAAGACAAAGATAAGTAAAACGAATATTGTTAAAATACTGTATCGAAAGATTTAGATATCGTTACATCCCTAGTAAAAAAATATACCATTTAACTATACATTTTAGCTGCCCCATATGCATTTAGTAATATTGGCTCATAGAAAGCTGTAATGTTGTCTGAAACACTAATTTTGTAGCTTACCACCAGTTTGATGCATTATTCATGGAGTGAATAAATAATGCACTAAATTGCAGCTTTGAGCACCTGGAAAAGTGCTATATAAGACTAATGTGTTATTATTATTATTTATTAGAGCCAAAACAAACCTAAATATGTGTTCTGAGCTCTGTGAGGAGTTGAGAAATGTCAAGGAGAAGGAAGTTTTTCTGTATAAATTTGTATTGGTTAAAATTATGCAAGAAGCTACTGTAAAAGTAGAAGACCATTGGAACAAAGACGACCCACGTATGCATTTAAAAAATGACATTCCAATAGGTTTATGGACATCATATTTAAATTTGGTACCTTTCCTTAGAGAACTATACTGGCTTTCAGAGTAAATATTTCATTCGGATTTTACTTTATTATTTTTAGACTCATCTTAGATTCAGAAGTAGTTTTGCATTCTTGGCTTCCATAGTTGTTCTGATATATCAGTTTCTCCACCACCCACAATTTTCTCTACTGCACAACTCATTAGTGTACGGTCCAGGCACAGTTTAAATTTGTCTAAAATGTGTTATGGATAATATAGAGTCTATTTTACGGAACTGACCTTGAATACTCAAATAGAAGTACAGCTACTCTGAAAAAATATACTTTGTATTTTAACAACCCCTCAAGCTATAACTATTAATTACTTGCTGTAACTGACAATAACAGGTGTTAAGATTACCATTTTTCAAACCAGAGATTTCCAACAAGTATCTTGGGCAGTATGAGTAGCTCTCTAAGGGATTTAGAAATTCTCCATAATTTGATTCATCAAGAGCATTAGCACTGTAAACGTATAGTAACCTTGAGCACTAATGAATGTATAAGGATTTATGTTTTATAGTCATACTGTACCCCATCTAGGCTCAGTGTCACCATCATATCAACTAAATTTCTTGCGACTGCTAACAGGATTAGCTCTCTGCAGGGCTGGGGGATATGGCCAAAAGGATTTTAATCCATTTTAATAGAAGTCAGAGCAGGGACTGCTATTCTTTCAAACAGGGGAACCTCTTTACATTTTCATTCTCATCATAAACTATTATTTAAGAAATTGTAAACCACCCTAAATTATGTTTGCATAGATATCTAATAGTAATTGCACAAAAACACTGTTTTAGAAGTAAGAAAGTCAGGAGTAAACTTGTTTCATAATCCTTAATTTCACAATTTTGCACTTTTTATGCAAATTATTAAAAACCTGGATTAGTCAAATTAATTTGATTAAATGCCCAGCCACTTCTGTTATATAAAAGTAGCTCTAGCCCCTTCCCTCCAAGGTAAAAACAGGTGAAAAACTGTCGTGTTTCAGAGAGCTCACCTGAAGAAGCCCTTGCAGCCCTCGCAGGTCATGGCGTTAAAGTGGAATCCTGTCGCCTTGTCCCCACACACTCCACAGATCCGGGGAGCATTCCGGTCGAACTCCTCCGGCCCGACCACTGACGTCGTCACCGTCATGGGCTCCATCACTGCACAGACAAAACACACCAATGATGCTTAGATCTTTCTCCTTCTGCTTTTGGCTTCAGTTGTGGATGTGAGTATTTCCCCTCGGTGTATAAATACAGGTGTCAGTCCATTAGCATATTCAGTGAAACCCTATCACTCCTAGCCTATAATTCGGCAGACACAAGGACAAAGCTCATAAAATTACAATGATAAAGTGTCAAAGAATTAATGGAAGAGGATGGATCTGTGGCTTGCGGCAGAGATGATTGACATGTTATAGTATGAGATGAATTATTAGTTTACAGTGTTCATTTCTCTTACACAGAAGCAAACATGCGCCATCTGGATACAGCCTATGAATAATGACATAGAGCTGAGTGTCTGTGAGCTGGTGATACACACAAATCAGCAGGCTGCAGGAAAACAAAACTGATCAGTGAGTTGGTAAATTATACCATCATCAAGATCATGTAGAGCGCGTTAATACGAACATTTTAAGACCAAAATGACGAGGCTCACAGCTGCAGTTACAGAGAGGGGTGATCATTTTTCAATGTAAAGTCGAAGGAGCCAGACGTGACCCCATGTCCACTTCCTATTTGGAACACTAGCTATACAGTCTATGCCTCTTCAAAACTACTTCCATGTGCACTTTTTCTACTATAGGTTGGGCAAGATCCTGAGTAGAGACAGATCAATATATCGGGTCTATACACTGGGACTATATTTGGAGTTTTTAATTAACTCAGCCTTAGTTTTAGGCATAGTAAAACTACCCCTAAAGCTTTATTTGAACACATTAGTGCAAATAGATAACTGAAAATGTGACTACAAAGATCTCTTATGGGTCTGAGGTGAAAAAAGTGCTGTAAGTGAGTTTTAGTACATTTTTATTACATAATTTGGGGGACAAAATTTAAATCTGCCCTAGATATCAGCCCAAAAATATTGGCAGAACTCATGATAACATTGGTTGCTCTGGATTCTAAACATTCAGTACTGACATCGGCCATGAAAAACCCATATTGGTCGATCTCTAATCCCGAAACAACTATCAGACATTCGACGCTAACGAAAGGGAATAATGTGTTTACAGCTAGCTCTATGGATTTGTCACAATAAAAATAAAGCCAGAGAAGGCTGCAGTGTGCATGGTCAGTACTGTGGAAAAGTGACACCTTTTGGTGTAAATTTGAGAAATAATTCATCAGTGCCAAAGGGCTGGGTACATATTTTGTGCACTGGCACAAAAACTGTTTATTGTAACCGTAAACTAACCAACAGTGCACTTAGCTCAGTGTGATACTTTTCTAGTATGAGGATTTATGGTGTCTGAGACTCTACAGGATATTTACTTATTGATTTTTGTATTGCGGTTGTCTGTGTACTTCAATGTACTATTGTCTGTGTACTTCAATGTAAAAAATAAAGCTTTGATGATGACAATGTAATTTGAGTAAAGAAACAAGAAACAAATTTGAATACTACTCTGTACATTTGCAATCAAACTCTAAAGAAAATATTGCCACAGATGTGTATACATGTAACACATTTTACTGGTCCTACATCAAAAAAGTGTTGCACCAAACAGATGCAGATCCTGCAGGTTGGTTAAACAGATCATCTTAGAATAACAGCTCTGTGAGAGATGCAAGCAGAGCGTTAGTGGGGCTTCTTCAACCTTGCCCTGAAAGTAGACATCTGTACGCACGCAACCCTATGGAGAGGGCGAGGTTATCTGAGGAGAGACCACCGACAAATGAGGACAAGGGGGGGAGGGGCCCAGCAGGAAGGGCGCTCACGAGCGGCTCACAGGAGGAAGTAGGACAACTACAAGGGAATGGCGAAGAGGAGAGGAGTGAGTGAGGAAGAGGGATGGGTGTTAGGAAACAGGTAAAGTGTAGGGGTTCGCTCTGATAGTGAAGTGATATCACAAGAATTATGGCAGGTGCAAAAAAAAAAAAAAAACCCAAACATTTATAGCCCATTACCTAAATTACAGATAAAGTGGTTTTAACCCGTTATCCCTCATCGCAACTTCTGAATGAAACTCCTGGTGTGTGAGTCTAATCCCAGAGCTCAAACTGGATGAGACTAGGGCTAAACCAGGACTAGAACAAGACCAAACCAAGTCTACATCAGGATTAAACTGGGCTGAAGACGGGACCAGACAAGGGCAAGTGCGAACACATCCTTCCTCTAACAAAGGACTGGCTGTGGTCCTCTAGATTACAAAACCCATCTCCATCTCAGTTTAAATGGGCTCTGTGCAAAACAGCGCTGTTAGCATCATGACTTCCCAGACAATTTTATCTCTGTGTGGTTTTTGCTGAGTTGCACTAAAATGAATAAATAATTAAAGAAAAGGCGGGGAACACGAAGATGTGGGTGGAGGTCTCTGACAACATAAAAGTTAAAAAGTACACAGTAAAATTATTACTTCAGGACACTTTTAGATAATTTTTTTTGTCTCAGTGCTAATGCTAATGCTAATGCTAATTTTGAGGCATAACAAATACTAAAACAACACCACAAACTTAAGCATTTTACATATAGTAATAATCAGGCAGTCTTTATTTAAATTTATTAGAATTTTAATAGGTTGTATATTTTATGTTTTTAAAATTTTAATAAAAAAGTGACTAAGCTTTGAGACACTGTGAGCTCGCTGGCCTTTTTGATTCATTGCAAAGATCTGCTTCACAGTGGTTAGTGGTCCATTTTGTGTGCTTTTGTGCTTTTGAATGGACAACCAACACAATAAAAATATCATATGTTTTCACTTATAGCATTTTGTGAAAGAAGAGCATAAATCTGTGCTTTAAAATGCCTCCATCTGTACGTGAGTGTTTGTGTCTAAACTAGCCTATGCGCCTACATGTTTACAGAGAAGAGGATGAGGGCTGCCGTGTTATAAACAGTGATTTCAGGTTACACAAACAATACCCTCACCATTATTCATCAGTGCCTCTGCCGAACAATACGAGAAAACAGCGCAAAAGGATCAAGGCTAACACAACAGGCTTATCCATTAGGGCTTCTGATTAATAACACAAACTACAAGGATCTGAGTGGATAATTACCGAGCATAGTACTGTTTTCCATTTAGCATGTTCTCTCTTCAGTGGCACTATTTCATAATTAACACAGAGATTTATTCATGGACTAGCTAAAAAATGTGCGCAGAAAAGGCCTGACAGGTCAATTTATTCTCTCAGTATCACACTGCTAACTTTTCGTCTAATATGCGTTTTGGAGTGAAAATTATGCTTAAATGAGAACTTAGTGTAACAAAATCTAGAGATGGACTGATGTAGGTTTTTTCATGGCTGATGACGATGCCAATTGTTTAGAAGCCACAGAAATCGATGGCCATTAAGGTGTGCATGATATTTTTGGGCCGATTTTGATAATTTTCCCCAAATTATCTACACTACAAACTCATCCACAACTTTGTTTTATTACAAATTGGATAAGAGAGCTGTTTTGCAGTACCACCTAAATTGTTCAAATTAAGCTTTATAGATACTTGTATAATATTTATGCATATTTATGCAGCTGGGTGAGCCTAATAAAATATCGGCCACTGCTGGAGATTTAAGGCAGGTAACCGATATGCTAAAAATGGTAAATATCCGCCCAATGTATCGGCCAATCAATACATTGGTCTATCTCTATTGAAATCCCTCTCTAGTGGAATCCTGTACTATATTTTCTATATGCAAACAACAAGTAAATTATATACCCTAACAAGGTGGATCATAAAATGTGTAATGTACAAAATTAGAATAATGTGTATATGGTATAAAACATAAAAGCTAAAAGTGCAAATCAGAGCTTTGTTTACTTTTTAGCTTGAGATCAAACAATGTTTTTTCATGGCCAATAAACTATTTTGGGGCCAATTGTGATTATTTTCCCCAAATTATGTAATTAAAATTTACTAGAGATTGACCACAATCTTTTTTTTTTTTTTTTTTTTTACCACACACGTTTAAGAGAGCTGTGTAGTCATGTTTTGTGCAGCTGTCTCTCCGTATTAAAGTGTTAATATAAAGCTTTGTGTGTATTCTTTAGGCCATAATAAATCATCGGCCTATGCTGGAGAGAGGAGGCTGAGAAAGAGTGAAATGTGAGTGTGGAATTCTCTTGACACATTCACTGTATTTATTGCTTTTTGTAAAAGTAATCCCACAGTTTTCTAGTGAACAGTTTAAATGCTCTTCTGGGGAATGGTCCTGTGAATGAGGTAAGTCTATAAACACTGTGATACCTGCATCAGATTACTAAATTGTTAATATGTTTGTGTATCTGTCCTTATTCAAATAAACAACAATAAATACATACATTTAAGGCTGATTACGCTACAAAGCCCAAATATCGGCCTCATCTCTATCTATCTCTACTTTCAGCTTTGCTTTGACTCATGTATCTCTATGAGTTTTGCTCTTCTACCAGAAACATGAAGGATTTCCACCTTGAGACTCTGCAACACTTTTTGTTTAGCCCTGGTGGTCGATGTTGATGGCTAAACCCAATCGAGTCAGTAATAATGATTGCAATAGGCTGGGCATTGACCTTAGGCAGACACCTACATGCTGTCAGAAAAGAAATAAACATGAATCAAGGATAAACAAGTACAACTTTGCATAATGATGTACTGCTGTGTTATGGCAAAGTGAAGAGAGAAAAAACATAGTGGTGTAGTTCTGGTTGGTTGGTTTTCTGGATGAGGGTCCGCAACTATTTTGTTTCCATGGAAATTGCTTTGTCTGGACTGTCCCCTCATGTGGCATGTCATAATGATGATATGATAGAGTTTACAGGTCAGATCTACAGAGAGGCGACTCCACTCACAATAATAATGCATGATTTTTCAAAGCATCTTGAGTAATAACAACACTAGAAACTGAATACAAGGAAAATCACTTTAATGCCATACTGTGGAACAATACAAGCAGAGCAATAATATCTCCACAGAGTCTAGAACAGTTAACCTTAGGCCGAGTTGTTTATCACCCAGATTAAATACTAGAAAGTGTCTTGAGCTATTTTTCAGTATGTGTATGGAGTATAGAGAAGCTTCAAGCTGATAAAAATCCCAGCATAATTTTAAAAGCCACACCATTTCATTGTACTTAAATAAAAAAATAAAGTGGGGATTTTCATGTTGCCATAGTGATTGGTTGCAGTCAAATATTCTTGCTTTTATACCAATATTAGCACTGGCATGACTTTTAATTTCAGGAGAAAACATAACCAGGCTTTAACCGTATTATTCTTCTTTTTTAGACTAAGACTTAGACAAACTTTATTGAGTCACAAAGGAAATTACATGGACACAGTAGATCACACATTACATTATATTGCAATAACAAAGAGTAAAAAATTAAAAAATTGTAATGAAACTTCTAAATAAGTAGTAATAAAAAGTCAGTCATATTGATTCTTGCGTTTACTTCAGTCAAACTGATGATAGTAAAAAAGTGATGTCACATCACAGAAGCTTAATAGGCCAAATCAGTTTTAAGTTCACCCCTGCTCCAACCTAAAAGCCATCATAATTTTCACAATTAAGCTTTAATGAAATATATCAATCACGCAAATATTATCCTTGGCACAGCATTGTTATTGAAATTGCTTATCAAATTACACACCCTCTTTCCAAGATTAATATCCCAATATAATAATATACTTTGAAGTCCCTTTGTGTAAAGTTATAAAACTGATTAAGGCCAGTCATATTTAGGTGCTAAAGGACATTCAGCGGAACCACCTGTAGCTTCTTCATGCAGGACACGCACTGAGAACATGAGTGTTTTGAGGGCTTATCTCAGTATACAACCAGTGACTGATTAAAGCGCTTAGACAATCTCAAAGGCTTGGACAGTGCAAAACTAACCCATTAGTATTATAAGAATGGAAAGAGCTACAGGTTTTCAACAATATCACAATCCAAGAGGACAAGAAGACAATCACAGTGGATAACAGTGATGAATTTGAACGTAATGTCAGGTGTCTTCTACATTCTGTTCGAATCCAGAAGGGTCTAACTTCTCTCAAATACAGAACCTCTTGAAAATTCTATCACTGAGAATGAAATAACTTCTTTTACCTAAAATAAATAAGAGTTTGCAGCTTATTGATTCTGCAAAAATCTGTGTTGTGTTTGTTTTAGTCCTCTATGTTGTGTTATTTTCCTTTTTTACTTGTCATATTTGTTTTGACATGAACACTTCTGATTGGTTAATCCTCCTGTCAATCACATATATCTGAAATCGAGGAGACGGGATATGGTTCAAACCCCCCAAGTCTTTGTTAATTTTTGTCCAAGCATAGGTTTTGGCTGGCCAGATAACAGAAAATTGCTGTTTTCACCTACCCCCTATTCCCGCCAACAGCTCTTCACTTCTGTACTGTAAAAATTTCTGAATTTTACATTGAGGATACAAAACTGTTGCTGTCGGTACAGTCCAAAAGTGTTTCCACTGTCCAAAGAGCTGTATAAACCTCCATGTTGCTTATCCTGTGACTTCCACCTCCATGTGCAGTGTGGGCTTTGAGCTCTCATAAATCTGAGGTTCCTTTTTCAACAGTCTCTGGAGGGGTTAAAACAACAGGACCACCTGCAAGCACACAGCCATACTGAACATAGTGCTGTGTGCTCATACCTGCCAAATGTCCACATGATGGAATGTTCCATTAAGGACAATGAAGTTTACTGTCAAAGTATTGATTATTCTGAGCAGTTGTGGCTTCATGACGCAGCAAAAAGCGTTGTGTATTACATTTGTGGTTTACATTACTTTTGTCCCGAGAAAAAATGTCAGAAGGTCAATAATAAATATACATATTAAGCACTATTTTCTTTTTTTTTTTCAATAAAAAAAAATAAAAATAAAATAGTATTAAAGCTCAAATCTAACCTGAAAACAAAATTATAGAGCAATTAGCATGTGGCATCTTATTAAATGTAAATAAAGTTGTGATTAGGATTCAGTGAGCAGTGCAGCAGTGGGTGGTCTGCATTAACATGCGGGTTCACAGTGCGGAGGGGCTTTGATCCATTCATTAGTTTTATTAAAGTTTTTTTCAGAACAGGTCCATGCTTCGGTGGTCTGGTTTTAAGGATTTTTGATTTCATTTTTCTATTGTTAAGTTGACATTTTCACAAACCAGCTATATATGAACAGTAAATACATAATTGTTCATTATATAGTATGACAGACATTGATTGTAACAACAGTCTATACAATATAATGTATATTGAAAATTGACCACATATGATATGAAATCAATATCTTATTTCAGCATATATTTTCAGGTTTCAGATTGAAACACTGAATGAAATTTACAACTGTAGGGGAAAAAATAAATAAATAATGTAAATAATAATACTTAATTAATGAGTAAGGTTTTAGAGAAAATGGTATTATGGTATAAATACACCCCCAAAAATATATTTTTAAAGGGAACCCGACTTTTAAATACAGGACGTACTTTGTTGTTTTGTTTTCTTGTTATTTTCATTCAGATGACTTAGAATTTTTGTTTGTGCTTTTTCCCCCTCAAAAGTTTCCTGATTTCCCTGGGTTTGTGGGGTCCCGGCCAGGCAGTGTCCTTCCCCATAGTTTTTGGTACTTGGTGTTCAGCACTACCCATCCTGTATATGGCTAAGTATAGGAGGCCACTGTGAAGGAAACGGAGCCTGTTGCTTTGCACCGGGGTTAATTCTATAGGCGGCACGGTGGGGCGCATGGCCTACTTTTACCACCAGCTGCCTCGCACTGGGCCTCCCCGACACCGGACCACTGTAAACTCCAGCCCAGTACAATACAACAAAGCACAGGCCGCATTACAGTCTCACACGCACACCCACAATCCCACCAGGCCCAGTTCCGACGCACTTTATCTCCTCGTTTGTCTTGATTCTTAAGCCCAAACTTCATAGCTCATGGAGAAAATGGCGACAGTGTTACTCTATAAATCTGGAACATCAAAAGTACACGCCGAACTCACAGAGAAACAGGACCTCAGTGTGGGACATGAGATCAAAGTCGGCGTTTTCTTTGGTTGAGGTGATATGCAGTGGAGTGTTACGGAAATTAAAGGCGGACCACAGGTATAGACCGCAGCCAGAGTCATCTGTGGGTGACTCTGGACAGAGATTAATGCCCCATTCAGGCACGAAAAAACATGGAAAAGAAATATTTTAAGCTAGAAAATAAGGGACGAAAATACCAAACTTGGAGATTTTACATCATATGGACCACCAACAGTGTGTATTTTTGTGTAAATAATGTACACTCAATTTTAGCCTATATGTATACAGTAGTTTATCAGCTGATGCATAAAAGTAACTACTTCAAAAGAAGAAAAAAAAGTTTGAATGACTACATTTAAAACACATGTAATTTAGTTAATGTTTAGCTTATTTGCATAATTTGCAACCATCAAATAAAAAAATGTGTTTGATTATTAGTGTTGGTAATTTATTACAATCCACCATCTACTGTTCCAATTAGAGAGTGGGGCATGTGTTACAGTGGCCAACCCAAACATTTCTACTAACTTGTCTTTTGCAAACTTGTCAAAAGCCTGGAAATAACCTACGGTAACAAAGTAAGGACATAAAGGAAAGACAAAAAAACTCTGTCTATACTATTAATCAACAAGAGAATAAAAAAAACAACTAGCAACAATAATAACAGCCTACATTTTATTCATGTAGCACTTTTGTAAACACTTGAAGACACTGCAAAAGAATACAACTAAAGAGTACATCTTTATCTTTTAACAGCAGTAGCAAACTGCAATGAATTACTTATCAAGACTTTCAACTACCCAACAGTAACTATAGCAGGTAAACAGTACAAGAACACAAGTACCACTGGTCAATATGGATAAAAATGTAATCATGTTCTAATCCCTGTAATAATGTGGTATTTGGGTAAAAATCGTCATATTTCAATTCACACATTTTCTCTTGAATGCAGCTCTATGCTCAGACAAAGACACCTTTTTGTGTGTGAACTTTCAGAAGAACTAGAAGACTTCAGTGCCCTCTTTTTACAAGAAGTTTAAGGACCCATGCCCGAATTCTTTCCGAGTATTTGAGTGAAATTTGCTTTGCCCCGATATTGTCTGTCAATGTGTGTTGTCTGCTTCTAAGAGTTTTATTGTCAGAGAATCAGGAAGCATGTGGTTAGCATGTTAGTTGTTATGAACACAACCGGTCCTCCAAAATTTGTAAAAAGATCCAGCCTTTTCAGTTCCAACACCGATTTCAATACTATGGCTTTAAGTATTTGCTGATACCCGATGTCAGCTGATACCACAGCAGACTAAAAACTGTGTTTCAACTGTGTATTGTAGCTGTGCTCTCAACTGCAGAACGACCAGTAAATAGTCTCATTACATCAGATTATATGTCCAAAAAAAGATATCGGCAGGACTGATATTTGGAAGCTGGTATGTGATCCAACAAATTTTTCAGTATGACCGCCAATATCAGATTCCAGTACTGGATCCCTAAAAAAGACCTTAAATAAACTATGTGAAGTGAATAATTAGGATGCTCTGAATGCATAAGGTTAGGTTATTTATTTATTTTTTCTTTCGTGTTTTAAAACTGCAACTTTAACATAGCAATAAAAACAAAATTACGGTCTGGCCCCAAGAAAATGATGGAACACATTTTTTGACATATCACCCACCCCTAAACACAAGCTCAAGCTATTTTCCTATTTACCTCAGGGCCCATAACTCATGTGTAACAGTATACGTGTGCCTCGTGCATGTACTAAACAGTCCAAACAGACACACTAATGACAGGCCAAAGGGGAGGCAGAGGAGGTCCAAGCAGCAGCAGGTGTTCACTCTGCTCACTTTCCCCCTGAATGTTGCAGGTGGAAATGCACTCGTATGTATGTATAATTCACACATGGAGTCGTGGAAACGGGCCAGCTGTGCAACGGGATACTATGGTAATGGAAGGATACCGCATGGCAACACAAGTGGTAAACACTAAAGGATGTAGGGGCGAGAGCAAAATAAATGGGCAGCGTCAACAGAAAAAATATATTGTTTTTTGTGGGGCCGCACCATATGTTGCTGTCGAATCAAAATCACAATTTCCTCTGCAAATAAGAAAAGATCCTGTTTTCTTGGATTTGTTTCTTGTGAATTTTGAAAGAATCATACTTTTTAAACATATACCACAAATATAATTAACTGATAAACTGGAAAAAATATAATAAAAATTTGTAAAAGCCCATATTTTGGAATTAGTAAAAATAAACCCTGGAGTAATAAAGGTTGTTCTACAGATATATACTAGAATACTAGATCTACTAATGAACTGTAAAAGAAAACATTTGAGGCACTTCATTTACTGCAAAACAAAACTCAAAATGTGTTACTTTTGTCTTTTGACTTTTCTTCAAAATCAGAACAACCTGATTTAAGATTCCTTCCTTATGATGTAATATTGAAACGTGTGGTGACCAGGGCTTGGCAGAGCGCAACATTCCCAATTCACAAGTACCGTCTCTGAACTTTAGACCTTGTTTTTGAGACGAAGGATGAAAACGAGCGGAGAGTGAGGGGCGGAGCCAAAGGGAAAGACGGACAGATGGACAGACATACAAAGGCAGACTTGTAAAGAAAGGAATGAAGGAAAAAAGTTCGAGCAGGAAGTGAGGAATGGACGGAGAGAAAAGACGGTACGAGAGAATGCAGGGAAGCACGAGCAGCTGGAATAAAGAAGAGGAAATGTGGAAAGTCCAGTTGTCGTTTAGGAGCAGCAGCAGCAGCAGGGTACTGAACTGTTTTCATGTCTGAGATTTTCCTCTCCGTTTACAAGTGCCTGAGGGAGTCATGTGACCAGCCCTGATCCTGGAAGCTGTTAGAAACATTTACCATCATCTTGAGAGCAAGTGTGATGACAACAAACAAAGATAACAGGAACAATAAAAAAGGAAGCATGAAATGATTGCATTGTTTTCATTGCTGTCTTTAAACATTTTGTGTGTGTATTACAAGCTTTGGTAATTGCATACTGTTGTTTGGAAAATATTGACTGTTCCCATTTTTTGTGGAAATTCGGTTTCTGATAAGGTGTTAGTGTGCCCTCTGCTGGCAGAACTGGAACTGAACCATGAAAGACAATTCAAAAGTAGACATTTAGCACCAACCAGCATGTTGAGTTGAGCACAGAAATGCTTTGAGCAAGTCCAATGATCCATCCATCCATTTTCTTCCGCTTATCAGGGGCCGGGTCGCTGGGGCAGCAGTCTAAGCAGGAACTCCCAGACTTCCTTCACCCCAGACACGTCCTCCAGCTCCTTCGGGGGAACCCCGGGGCGTTCCCAGGCCAGCAGAGAGACATAGTCCCTCCATCGTGTCCTGGACATGCCCGGAACACCTCCCGAGGGAGGCGCCCAGGAGGCATCCGGAACAGATGCCCGAGCCACCTCAGCTGGCTCCTCTCGATGTGGAGGAGCACCGGCTCTACTCCGAGCTCCTCCCGTGTGACTGAGCTCCTCACCCTATCTCTAAGGGAGCACCCAGCCACCCTGGGAAGGAAACTAATTTCGAGCGCTTGTATCCGCGATCTCAAGTCCAATGACGGTTTATGATTTGTACAGGAAGCTACGATGTTTTGTTTGGTTACAAGTTAATCAGGGAAAACTGGAACAGCGTGATTTGAGGGCATTCAGGACAAGACAACCAACTGCACAGGTTACTTTGCGCCTTTGTGAATTAAGAAACAAAACATTATGACCTGGTTAAAACCCAAGGGAACATTATGACCTGGTTATAACCCAAAAAGTCCCACTGACATGAACAGGAACTGAAACCAACAATCTTTTTTTTACAGATACAACACAGCACATTCTATTTACCAATAGCAGCTATAGTGTATGGGATGGTTCAATGAACAAGCGTGGACTTCCAGAGCAGCCCAAGGTTAAGCTCTCACAACTGATCTTGCTTCTCTGTGCTTTGATCAGGTTAACCTTGCCATTGTTGGATTCACGCCATCCCTCCCCTTAATGTCAACTAATTAGGAATCCATGTGTTAAACCAAGTGCCAAATTCGCTCTATTATTACATCAAGAGGCCTCGGCAGATCTCAAGACGGAACAAACAACTCACTTTTTACACTCTTATCCAAAGATGAACATTATCTCTACTAAAACATAAATGATTACGATCTGTTGCAATCTCAGTTGGTCTTCAGTGATTGTAATGATTTGTTACTGAGACAGTCATCAGCACATAAGAAAGAGTCAATACATGCGGCTCAATCAGAAGCGATCGATGATTATTTCAATGGGGCAGACTAGGTGTTGCAAACAAGAAATGTGAAACATAAGTGGGCAAGCATGGTCATTTTCACATTCTACTTTTATGTGAAAATATTAGGGACGCACAGATAGTGATAATGGTACAGAATATTGGAGGGGATCCACGAAAATTTGCAGGATCGGGTATTGGTTCTGTGATATTGGTTTGGTTGGGCTTTTAACTGGATGTAATGTGACTATTTACTGGCTGATTTTGGCCTGGAAAGTCTCATAACATTTGAACTTTTATTTATACAAGACAGTTTAGTTGTTACTTGCTGGATAAATAACAATTCCACTTCTGTAATAAGTTAGCTGTGTTTTGAGAAAAAGAAATGGCATTTTATTACCCTACATTGGTATCGGTTAATATCGGATATCGGCAGATAATTAAAGCCATAGTATCGACATCGGTATTGAAACTGAAAAAGCTGAATCTGTGCATCCCTAGATAATATGCAGTAGATCTGGACTTTTAAAAATAGCTTCAAAGGGTTATCATATTTCAGGCAATTCTTGACTAGTAATCATTTGAACTGGCCCATATTACCTTAAGTTGTACTTTCTACAGCATTTTATTTAATTTTCAAATCTACCTTGATGAGGCCAATATCAAATAGTTTGTATGCCATTTTGAGAATCTAAGTACAAAAGTCTGCTGGCTCATTTTGATCGATCTGCTCTCTGCTTTGTGTGTTTTGATATGTGGCTCTTGAAGAGAAATGAGATGAGAAAGTTTGGCTTAGATGACTGGTTTCTCTTTGAAGAACGACAATCTGCTTTCTATAAATCTGCAAAATTGTCACTTGTATGTGCCAGTATTTTCTGAATCTGGCATACTCTTGATGTTCCGATGATAAGTTTATACGACTGTTAAATAAACACCATCACAGTTGTACTGTTTGGTTGGGTGCACGGGAAGAATCAGTGAATCAGTGCAATGTAAGTACACAGATCCTTATGTATGAGCATCAAAAACAAGATGTCACTTGAAGTTCCTGATAAACAAGCCTTAAAATAAATCATTAAATGAAAGCTACGCTGAGCAAACATGGCATTGTGTAACTCTAGAATACTTCAGCGACCAAGGATCTGTAGAAAGCTCTTCAGAATACAGTTCAGAATACAACCAGACAGCATACTTGAAGTAGACTGTATTGGTTTATATTTGATTTTACAAGTTATATTTCTCAATAACAGATAATTGTTGTTGATGCCACTGTAGCTAAACCTGCTTCAGTGAATTGCATGTCAATTTCCATTTAGGTCTAATCAAGCTGGTGAGTCATACTTTCTCAAGAGAACAGTTTCATTAATATGTTATTATAAACAAAACAGCTGTATAATATCTTTATTGGATGAGCACATTTATGACAACAATTACACATTTAGTAAATTAACCATGCTGTATTAGAAAAGAGAAATTATTTATGTTTTGAGTTACTGAGAACAATTAGCCAGGTCACTTTCAGGGCAAAAACACAGTGGTATCGTTCAAACACATGTTCAAAAAAACTTTCTGACATCGCCTTGAAAGAGAGTCGACAACAATTTCAATTTCATTTGCTACAAAATTTAAAAAAAAAATTGCATGTACAGGCTGCTTCCTTGGTTGCCAACCACTTTATGTAACAAGGTTTGGAACAGACAGAACGTGTAGTAAGCAGCTTGGTTCTTCAACATAAAATGCAACAAACTCAATATCTGAAATATTCACTAAATAATAAAATGATAACTACAACTTTAATATTATGTTCAGGGGTAAAATTATGCAAATGACACTTACACAATACCTCACTGTCTAATGTTCCCCAGTAACTTGGAGCCAACCCATAATCTTGGCAAAAGCTGTCATTTGTATAAATCTTTCTAGCTCAATCCACAGTATCATATTATACAGTGATAATGTTACAGCTAATATTAGGATAACCATATATTTTAAATGGATGTGATGAGCTGAGGAAAAATAGTAACATGAGATGGCAATGACTTTGGAATTCCCTTTTTGTTAACATTCCAAACATTTTTTTAAATCACAAGGCAACGGTTATTACAATTTTAGCCTCAGCTTTTGAGTATTTTACGAGGGCTGCATCTCTTATCTTTATAACTAGATTATGAAAAGTACTTGCATCACAACATCAAAATAACTCACCGATCACATCCATGGAACAAAACAGAAAATAGAACTGACTAACCTTGCGCTCCATTCCGGGCTCTGGGCTAGTGAAAGCTCTCCACCGTGGACAAATTAAACAGAAATCCTCTCCAGTGCAGCTAATCACAGCTCTTCCTTCCTCTCCTCTATTCTTTGATACTCCCAGCGCTGTTCACAATGGCTTCACACCTTCACTCCCACTACGACAGCTTCCTACCGTTGGGTATTCTTCTCCACCATGCATGAGTCACTGCAGAGTACTACAGCCAGAGTCCACAGCCAGCACTCTACCACGTACAGGCTAATGTTTAACCTGATAATTGGGGTCAACTGGGTAAACTCCACCGGAGCAGCATCTGGGACAGGTCTGACAGAATGCACAGTTGGCAACCGGCACGTCCACGGCAACAGTGAGCCTGGCACGATAATTACAATATCGATTTATCGTTCAATATATAAAAACTGGAAGAAAATTTGTTGGGGCTTCATATTAATCATGTGTACATTTTCTTTGCACTACTGGGAGATTTTTGGTTATTTTTTGGCTGTATGATAAGATTTAAAAGGTATCCAGGCTGGCGCCACCTAGTGCTTCCACTCAATTTTATTTCCCTCAGGAATCGGAATACACTAGATGGTTCGCAAAAACCCAGGAAGTGCGAGTTCACACCAGCCAATCAGCGAAGAGTCATACATTTTGAGATTTAAAGCCGGAACAAAGACAATGTTTGGTGACTTTTATCAAGTTGAAAGACGTTATTGCCCTTCTTCCTTAAGGATTTGGGAAAAGCTTAATATACCATTTTGCCCCGTTAGCAGCGCATTGCATAAGTCATGACCAAATAGCAGCAATTTATTAAATAAAAAAAGTACCTGCCCACTGTTAAGCGAACAAATTCTAACGCTGCGAGGTCAGACGGTTTCTACGAAGTGAAACCAGCTGATGAATCAGGCTAATTTAAAGGTGCACTGTGTAACTTTTCTGTTGGAGGGTCTGCTATCTGCTTGTCTCCATGGTGATGTTATTGATTTGCCTGGGATGTCCGGGATATTTCTGAAAACTGCCGCAAAATGCATGATTATCCTAAACAGGTCCACTTCTCTACTTCTTGTAACTTGGGTTGATGTTGTGACCTGCTTGTCATCGTGGAAATAGTTAAATTAAATGCTATACTGTTTCAGGAAATGCTGATGTTTTTAACAATATTGTAGATTTGGAATTGTGTGGTTTAAATCTGCTCTTGTATTATTGCAAGTGGCATAAAGTAGTTTCAGTATTATTGTTTATCATCTATATTTACTTCAGAAATATATCGTACTTTCAATTTTGCTATCGTGACAGAGCTTTGCAACAGGCATAAATGCTGTAACTCACTAAACTGAACCAATTCCATGGTTGGGGGTGATCTAAAGAAAGAAAAAATGGGCACAGAAAATCCAATGTTCTGCAGAAGACAATAGATGAATGGATAACATCACCAAAGCCTCATCCAGTGTTCCATTGGCTTCAAGAGGTTTCCAACACTTCCACGTTTCCAACTAAAATATGACATGCAGAGGGTTGAAAAAGCTAATTCTGTGTCTGATTATTGCTTCAAATGGTAGGGCTAACTTAGAAATGCAACAATACCAATACTGGTTCTATAATTGGGTGTAATAAGATCATTTGCAGGTTGATTTTGGCCTAGAACGTTTCATATTTTTTTTTACTTTTATTAATATTAAGTTCTTCTGAAGTTATGAAGTTGCATAACACATTTGGATCTCTGGTGTAATAAGATAACCGTGTTTATTGGAATTGAAAAAGGTGGACTGGTGCATATTTAAGGGCTATACAATTTAGGAAAAATACCTAATTGCAATTTTTTCTGGCAAGCACTGGGATTGGGATTAGATTTGCAATTATGTAACAATAGTTCTGCTCAAAGCTCACGTTTTGAACTTGTCCAGAAGAACTGACAAAAAAGACTGAAATATGAGCTGACAAGAATCACATTTCAGAAAATGTTTGTACAGATTTTAACTACAGGATTAGCAATTTTTATGTAGAATAAAACAGGATATTTCGTCGTTTAAGCAGGAAATAGTGGGGTACTTAAAAAATTGCATATTTTGTGATTTGCTAATTGTGCCCATTAAAATTCCAATTTTGATCTGATTGCTATCTTGCAGATCTAATATGGTATTTTCTTATTGACAGGCATATTATTAAATTGCAGTGTGGTGAATCACTGGCTGAAATGATCACTGTCTCCGTTGGCTCATGTAAAACTCTTAATTAGAAGTTAATATTTTAAATTAAAGCTCATGGTTGTGTTTCAAATCTTGTATCTAAACTTAAAAACATAAGCACAACACATAAACTCAACACTTTTATTGTAACATGAAATCGATTTCAGGACCTTCTTCTGGCTGTGAGCTGACAACGAGCCTCGATTGTTCACTGCCGTCTTCTCAGCAGGAAACTGTAGCTACATTTTACGCTATGTTACCAAACCTGATCAATACAACGTTTACTAGTCTGGTGACTCACTTTTTCTCTTGCGAAACTTACGGTCAAAATTTGGCAGGAACAAAGAGCCTATCCTGGATTTTAGATGCTGTAGTCATCCATCTGGCTCAATCATGTGTATTCAGATAGTTTTGGTGTTGTTCATAAACTTTTGTAACTCACTCTGGAGTTGTTTTGTCCGTTTTTAATTGAAAACGAATGAATATAATTTTCAAAGTACAATAAAAAAGGCACAGAAGAAAGAGACAGCAAGAGGAGGGGAAATTATCTAAATCGCAGTAATATTGTGAATGCAAAATATATTGAGTCACTTTATAAAAACTGTGCACAAAGAGTTGATTAAAGTTTTCCAAATAAGGGTATACTACATTTTTGTTGATAATTTTACAGTACATATTTTTCTCTTTGCTTTCTCAGAGTTTTTAGCCATGTTATAGTTGTGTTTAGAGGAACTCGTGCAAGTTTACTTATTTTCAAGACATCATTTTGCCAATCAACTCTTTTTTTATATCTGGCCACTGTTCTATACTCACTTCGTTCTCCTATTTTATTTTTGCATTATTTAGCCGTAGGATTCGACCCAATGGTATACATGAAAAACAATCTGCTACTCAGTGTGATCTGCCGCTAACCATAGGAGTTACACGGTTCTTTGTTGTACTGACCTTTACGGCACTGGGTACCACAGAAAGTCGGCTGACTTGTTTCTTTTATTAAGTCATTTTAGATGAATATTGCAATTTAGAATGCCTAAAATATAACAAAATGATCCATGGGCATCATAGATGATAAATATATAGGAGACGCAAGCACAATACGTTTTTTTCAGCATTTGACTTATTATTGTCTTATATCGTTACCGTGATTTTCCATATGGATTTTTGTCAATATCATCCACCCCAAATGTCAATACCACTTTTTAAAATAACACGCAAATATGTCCATGCAGAACCTTCCTTCTTCACAAGCCTTCAAGTACGCAGCTGCGATGGTATAATCAGGTCTAAAAATATGACACAATTACAACAATAGAAGAACAGAATAGAAACAAACATTAACACCGATCGTAAGTGGGAACCTGAGACACAAAATACCCTCTGGGCGAGCAGACCTGCACAAAACGCACACCCTACAGCGCACGTCTGATGCCATTAGTCCCCGCCACTGTCAAAACAAAAAGGTTACAGAAGTTTACAACCCATAATTCCCTTCATTTAGCAAGAATGTGCAAAGCTGCTGCGGGATAATGGCAGACTACAGGTCGTATATGCTTATGTTAGAAGACTTAAACTTTGACTACCTTTATTGATCCACAAGGGAAATTACTTGGAGACAGTAGCTCACACATCATATGATATTAGAATAACAAAGAGCAAAAATAAAAATGCTAATTCTAGGGATGTAACAATAACCGAAATATCGTGATATCGTATTGTCAAAGTTCTCACAATAATATCATGGACCATCACAGTATATTGAATTACAAGTCTCTTTGCTTAAATTAAGAGTTATGGTGCAGCAATGGCTAAAAACGATGGGAACTACATAGACCATGATCCTTTGCTCCATTTTAGTGTAGACGACATGAAGAAATAACAGTTCTAAGCACTTTTAAGTCTTAGTTCTTTGGATTAAGTCTTGTCAAGGCATTTTAAAAGGAAAAAGTAGCGTAATAACAGTTTTGTTGGTCTCCACAAAATATCGCAATAAATATCGTACCGTGAGATGTTTATCATGAAAATATCACACAGAGAGATTTGGATATTGTTACATCCCTAATCGTGAGTCTCCCCACCATATCGTGAGCTTTGCCATGATATTGCAGTAAATATCGTACTGTGAGGTTCATACAATTTCGTAACGTGAGCCTTGGATATCGTTACACCTCTAATAAATTCTAAATAAGTAGCAAAAATATCAAGAGACTGGTGTCAAATAAGGCATAATTATATAACTATCTGACAAGTAAAAATAATATATAAAATAAATATCTTAGCTATATACAAGAGGTCATAAGGAGAAACAGTGCAAAGACAATATTGATGATTGACAGCTGTATGGACTATGGTACAAATGTGTTCTTGTGTTTGAGCAGAGCTGTAGGAGGCTGTTGCAGAATTGGTGTCGATACTGTCACTGCACCGTAAAATCATTATGGCAGATTATGATCACGATGAAACCGTCTTGTTTTGATCAACACAGAATAAAAAAGTCTACCGTCATAAAAGCGTATCATTAGTCCAAGGACAGATAGTCCAAAGCAAAGTTCAAACTGGCACTCACCAAACAGGACAGCTATTTTTACATCTCATCTATGTGCCAGGAGCTCTCATAAAAGTACAGCACTGGTGACACACTCCAAAGGAACAGTTTGATGTTTTCATCCTTATCATCAGTCAATAAGAGTTGGTATAGACGTAACAAGGGAGCAGAAATCTTACTATATAAATCAAGTCAATCCTAATATATCACAATAGAATGGAAATTACAATTGGAGTGGGTTCTCAAATCACAAAGGCTGCACTTATATAGATAATAGGGTGTCCTCTGAAAAGAACAAAATATCCTGTCTTTTCAGAAAAATGGAGTGTAATCTCCATAAACATGGCCTGAAATTGATGAGATTCTTGTGTAATGTATTAGTGTATTTCAATCTTCTTCTTCTTCGAAATGTTAATACCTCAGGAGTTGGTTACATTGTGCACTCTGAACAGTATCCTACTTTTAAACATATTTATAATGTAAATGCAGTACTGGTAAGAACAATTGCATTCTTTTTTAAATTGTGCAGCTCCAGAATATATTGTCTATTCATTTCCAACACAAAACCAAAAAGTTATAAGTTATTATTGTCAGCAGCGATGACTGTTGACATAGAATTTTCTGGGACAGTAAACAGAGCATGTCAAACAGAACAGATCAGTTCCACCCTGGATCCAGACTGAATTAGACACACACTTCACACTCAAAACAAGGGACTAGAACACAAAATACAATACAAAATAATAATAATAATAATAATAATAATAATAATAATAATAATAATAAGAGTTTGTGATGCTGCTCTTCAAAAGATCATTATACAAAAAAAACAAAACAAAAAAAACATGTTGTAATGTTACTACCACATCAAAAACATACCCGGACTTGTGTTTTGTTTCATTCACACATGTTTGAGTATCCCTGCATTTTTAGGTTGTCTAATACCATTGCTCAAAATGCTCTTTTCCATTTCGCGGTATCGTGAAGTGGTGGTTTTAAAGTTAGCAGCTATTTTTAGTCTTAATTGAAGTGATATTCTCTACAATACACTACAATAACCTCAAGTTGTTGCGTTTAAAAATATATATTTTAGCTTGACCTTTTGTTCAGCCGAGATTGCCACAGCGAGTCTACAATATGTTCTGGTGCACTGAGGAGTAAGGAAGTTTCAACAAAGCTAAAACAACTGATGTAGCTTCAAATGGCAATCTAGTGACGGTGTATGGAGTTTAAAAATACAGGAGAGTGCTTCCTGTATCTCCACTCCATGACATCACAGGGTGGAAAAGAGTGTTTTCTGTTAGAGAGAAGACGAACACAGCCTAAATATGCATGATCCATGTGTTAAACATGTGTGAATGAAACAAAACACATCTCCAGGTCTGTTTTTGAAGCGGATACAACACAGATCCAAAGGTTGCGTAATATATATAGGCCTTTACAGGACTAACCACTCTATTTATATTCAAACGTTATTGTGTTTCATACAGTTGATGCAATAACTCATGTCAAAATACCTAGTCAAAAGGGTTTGAAATGTGATCTATTACCACACTAGAGAACTGCTGTTTTGCAGGAGAAAAAAAAATGAACAGGGGAAAAAAGGCCCAAAAAGCACCTTTCCTCTGATTTCAACACCCTGCTGCTGCTGGTGAAAAGATGCCAAATACAGGAGGGCTGCCCTTTGCCAAAATCCCCATGTTGGAGTGAAGGGGGCACCAGTCCAAAAATAACAGATTAGCTAAGTGAGACGTCAGGTGACCTACACGAGCACTCCGAGGTGGAACCAGATCAACAGCTTTTCCTGCAAGCTGTAAGAATCAAACAGATATTCAGGTTTAAGAGCTCAATATGGTCACACTTGTAAATCCACATATTTTCTTTAATCCATCCAAAACACATTGTCTGACAGAATATTCTATTAAATGAGTCATTTACTTTCAATGGAGAGGAACGGCTATGTCTACAAGTGTGGAGTAGTAAAATCAAATACATTTTCTTAGTGTAAAACAATAACATAAGCAAGAATGTAGAAAACAACTGTAGTATAGATGCCTGATATAGGTTACTTCCCATAATAAAAGTTTCTAAGAAGAGTGCTTCGATTTCCCATTTTGGCGTAGGAAGGAAATGGAGCCTCTTTTATCATGGTGTCCTTTGGCTGCGAGTGACCGCTCCACCGCAGGATAAGCCCCGTCGGTATGCAGTTCAAACCCACTTGGGAGGCTCAAAGGTAGATTCCATTGTGTGTTATTTTATTGTTTCCATGTGTTATAAGGAGCAGAAGGAATCTAGCAGATACAGTGATGTGCTGTTACAATAACGCTTGGCAAGTTCACATTCAGAGGAAATCTGAAAAATGTTCTTTTTATAAAAAGATGGACCAATGACTGATTAGCAGGATAGACACCTAGGCTTAAGTAGGGAGGACTTACTATCCAAAATATTGAGACTGGAGCAAACCTCAACAATGTTTGTAAATATTTTGATACAGGCAACAGTGAATATGAGTGGCGTGTAGAGCCTCCCAAGAAGAAGTGATCACATTCCATCTGTGTGTTTTAATTCCATTTCTACTCATTAATGGTTTGGGTGAACACTAGGAGACGGTGATATGCAAAAAAAGCACATTTTACATTTTACAGTTTGCATCACTATTTATATTGTATCACAAATCACAAAACATGCAGTCTTTTTTCTGCCATTAAGGGGTAACCAAAGCCATGTGCTACATCTGACAGGTTACACTTAATTGTGATTGGGTAAATCCAACTGTCACTCAAAGAAGCTGGCCAATAGGAGTGGGGAAAAATGTCTCTGAGCGGAGATCTACATTAAAGCAGAAAGCTCCCACTGCAGCACTGTTGAGAATATACTGCCAGGGGACAGACTCAAAAGTGCTTTTCTTTTTTATTGAAATAAGGAAGTGTAATAATCACATACAAAAACATATACAGTGAGGAGAAGAAGTGAGGAGCAGGGGACGTGCTCGGAGATTCTCGTAGTTCTGCGAGGATTCACGTTCGACGGAGTCAAGGCGGGGGGGGCCACTTGTTGTCAGGGTGGCCGCCTTAACTATAAAGTGCTGCCGGAAACACAGATATAACACTCCCAAATATAAAAAAAGAGAACTCTCTTCGGGTTGGGTGTCCGTCATGTTACACGGCTGGTAGATGGACTCTGTAAACACCTCAGAAAGATGTGTAGAAATGTAAAAGTGTTGCTTGGTTCAGCTTTAAACAGAAAAGCACTGAATTAAAAAGCTAATTGTTACAGGATCATATCATATCTTATTATGTAATTTTTTTTATGTTTGTTGAAATGCTCAGTGCCACACTAAACCAGGTGCCCCATTTAGAACAGCATCAGAGCTAAAATTACACAGCACAAAATTAGCCGCCTGGAGCCTTTTAAATAGGGGCTGCCCATGTCTTCCCAGTTCTGTATTCTGTTATGATCAGACAGTTGGGACAAAAGCGCACCAATAACTGTTCAGCTTCTTTAGGGCACTATTGTAAATCTAGGTCTCAGGAGCTGTTCCACCAACTCGTCTAGACTGCCAAGTATGCAATGTAAATCAATACACTCCCAACTGCCTCAAAACTGCCATTTAAACTACCATCGGAATGTGGAGTGTGCTTTACAACAGTTGGTTAAACACTGGGCTCAAACAAGAAAATAAACCCTGAGATAAGAGCTGAAAGATAAGTTTGGCAAGTGCTTCCCAAACTGAAGTGATGGGGTCAAAGGATGGACTTAGACTTAGAAAAACTTATTTGAACCACAAGGGAAATTATTTGGATAAAGTAGCTCACAAATCACCATGTATTAATGGTAATAATAAATTCTAAATAAGAGACTGGTGTCAAATAAGGCATAATTATCTAAATGGATCTGTACAAGTAAACATAAAATATAGAAACACAGTATAGTAAGACACATATATCTCTATATATAGGGAGAACCAGAGCAAAGATGAATTAATGATTGATATTATCTGTTACATAAGTAGGGCTGGGTATCATTAAGAAGTTGCCGATACGATACATAACTCGATACATAGGGCACGATACAATACATCTCAATACAGTGGACTTTTGTTTCGATACAATTCAATAAAATTAATGGCTAAATCATGGCTGTGATACTAAAAGTCTTTGTTAAACCACTTCTTGTGCAAAGTTCATATGAAACACAAACATTTTACTCATCAAAACAGTTAAAATGTCAAATGTGCTGCATAAACAAGTTTCCTTCCTCTAAACAAGCAACAAAACTGTAGCGCTGTCACAAAATAATTGAGTAAAATATACCAAAACATACAAAAAATATACCAAAAAATTACTACGGTATTCAATATATTGCATGATACTCTATGATATACTGCTGTTTTATTTTGTATTTTAGCAACACTATTTCTTTGTTAAAGCATTGCTTGTGCAAAGTTAATATGAAATACATCTATTGTATTAAAACAGTCAATGTCATGAGTACTGCATAAACAAATCTCAAAATTGTAGCGCAATCTCCAAAAAAAAAAAAAAAAAAAAACTAAAAAGACTCTTGCCGATATATCGATATAGCAGCTCACAATAACGATACTGAATCACCAAATTTAGTATCAAAATATATCAATAATTCAATATTTTTGCACATCCCTTCTATACAATATTAATAAATAATAAAATTTGTATATCAGTGTGATTATAGTGGTGAAATTATTCGAATCATGAATCCATTTAGAATGCATCAAAGTTATTCATGAACATATATTGTGTATTTTTAACTTGAAGTATTTTATTTTTATTAATTTTGAAAGAAACAGGCTTTGTGCTTACCCTATCGAAGACCTTTAAAAAAAAAAAAAGTGTAGTAAGTATTATCATGACCTAACAATTTAAAGCCAAAAATACTCATGGCTATATATCGATACAGCAGCTCACGATATCGATACTGTATCATCATCATATTTAGATATTTTTGCACACTCCTATACATAAGGGTGAGTTGTTGTGCAGCTGTATGGAGTATGGTGTAAATGTAGTCCTGTATCTCTCACTGTGTAGGAGCCTGTTGGAGAATGAGCTCCTCTGTCCTTCTATAGTCTGGTGCAGTGGGTGAGCGGGTAAGGATGCATTGTCTAGTGCGAGTCCACTAAAGCGGAAGGGTCAGTAACACAAAACAAAACATGACATTGGACACAAATCAAGCAAGTATAGTGGACAAAACAGCTTGATTTGTAGAGTGTTAAAAGCATTGAGTCAGGAGTCACTTTGAGATCTGTGTAACCACGCAGGCTTAAATTTTTAATAGCTCCACTATCACCACAGATGAAATGGACACCTCATGGCACTTTCTCTAAATACAAAAGCGCCATGTTTACCGGCATGAGAAAGAACAAATATGCTCGGTTTGTATGCATTGTGAGGACAAAATTACAATCAACTCTGTATATACAGGTAGAATTAAAATGTATGCTGTAATTTTTTTTCTTACGTAAAGGTTTTGGGTTAGAGTCACCAGTGGTTCGGAGACTGGGCCAATCACAGGGCAGTATTGTGGTTTGGGTGGAAGCTAGGGATGGGCATGATTAGGTGATTAATCGATAATTGATCATTAAGAATTTCATCGATTACGTTCATTTTAAATCGACAAACCGAATGTAGGTTGCTGTGTGTAGCGTGACCAAACAGGGGTCCGTACATGAAGCTCTCTGCACTCAGAAGGAGCAAGACACAAACAGTCGGTCAGTCTGCAACGTACTGAAGTGCAACGATGATTTGTACAAGAAAGTCCACGCTTTCCGTTCGGGACAAGTGTGAGTCCATGTGCACAGTGTACAAAGCAGCACATATGTTTCGGTGTCCAGTGGGAAAAAGCTTTGCCAGGTGAGAGTCGTGCAATGTAGATGACGAGTCCCCACCTCCCGTACGGTGTCCTGGTTTTGACAAACGCAAATATGGTCACACTAACCTGTATTCCACTGAGTCATGTCTTTTAATCCGACAGAAATTGACCGCATCAGCGACACAAGAGCTGTATTTTTATCTTCGCTTAGTTTATGCAATGCATAACCGATGCGGTTTTAAGTTTTGTTTCTGTGAGAGTTGCGCAAAACTGAATTAAACACATTATAATATAAAACGGATAGATGTGGCTTAGAATCGTTACGGTTTATATGTCATAAAGTTGAATTTATTTATGCAGATTAGTAGTGCAGATAGTAATAATAATGATGATAATTTTAATATAAAAACTTTAATGATTAATCGATAATCGATCGTAAATTCTTCCGACGATCGATTAAGAAATTTTCACCGAATGGCCATCCCTAGTGGAAGCCAAAGGTGAAGCATCTAAATGAACCAAAACAAACATGGCAACACTGATTAACATACTCAGTCTTATTTTAGCAGAAAAACAGACTATTTTGTTTTGGAACAGCGTGCAGATGTAAGTGCTTTGTGCATTTTGGAGGCGCTTTTCTTCTCAACTGGATTTCATAAAAGTTTGATCTTTTTCGCCTTGTCCCCCTGATGACGCTTCGCTCAATCAGTTTCAAATATTCATCTGGAAGTAGAACTCCATTCAGAGAGCTAGATTTACAAATATGGGGTCTGTCAGATTATGGAAGTTGTGGAGCTAGTTGTATGAAAGACAAGAAATTCATTTTCATTTAATAGATTTCAAAAAGAGAAAAGACCCAACTTGAGTATTTTACAGAGTCTAGGAGCAAGAACACAAAGACATGTTCCATTCTGGATGAGATATTCTGTTGCTAAGAGACAACTTTACACTGTTAAAGATCTGTCCCAAAAATGTCTAAATTAGATTATACATAAAGCCTACGCTATATAGTATTATAGCAGTGCTTTTTAAACTTTCTCATGCACCCCCTTGGAGGATATAAAATAAATCCATGCTCTCCCACAGCCTCAAGTATTATCAGAATAATAATAAATATAAAAGTTGCATTTTGCACTATATAAATGCCTAAATTAACAATAATACTGCTATCAATGGCATTTAAATCCAGTGCTTGTGACCATCTTTCATTGGTTTATCCAGGAACATATGAAGTGGCACAGCACAGAGCTTCAGTGCTCAGTGAATAACTTCTATCAGCGTCTGTGCAGTGCTGACTCGTATGAATGCGGTCATATTTCACATTTACCACAAGTGACACGTGGGATCAAAGTAGAGAGGAGGCAAAACAAATGCAATATATAGTAGGGCTGGGAATCACAGGATCCCTCACGATTCAATACATGGCTCATTATACGATATTATCACGATATGGCCAAAAAACAGACGATAATTGACATATTGCATGATACACTGCTGTTTTATTTTGTCTTTTAGCAACAATATTTCTTTGTTAAAGCATTGCTTGTGCAAAGTTAATATGAAATACATCTATTTTATTAAACAAAACAGTCAATGTCAGGAGTATTGCATAAACAAGTCTCAAAATTGTAGTGCAATCTCCAGAAAAAATTGCTAAAAAGACTTGGTGATATATCGATACAGCAGCCCATAATAACAATACTGTTTCACCAAATTTAGTATCATGACATATCAGTATTTCAATATTTTTGCACATCCCTGCTATATAGTATTAATAAATAATAAAATGTGTATATCTGTAATTATAGTGGTGAAATTATTGGAATCATGAATCCGTTTAAAATGCATCAAAAGTTATTCATGAACATACATTGTGTATTTTTAACTTGAAGTATTTTATTTTGATTCATTTTGAAAGAAACAGGCTTTGTGCTTACCCTATCGATGACCTTTTACCAAAAAAAATGTGTAGTAAGTATTATTATGACCTAACAATTTAAAGCCATTGTCATACCACCCCCATCCACTCTGATCTCCATTTCCCAATTACATTTTTGGGGTCTCCATAAAGAGGGAGGGGAGGGTTACGCCGGGACAAGTTCATGCAAATGTTTTAACCACAGCCAGTCTGTCCCTATTATAAAATTACCCCAAATGTGAAAACAAAAAAATTCCACCCACTACCTGGCATCCATTTATGAGCGAAAATAACAGGCTTTAGTGGAAAACAACAGGCTCGGACAGAGAAAATGACTCATCCCTCGCTCCATCCTTTCGCCGTACGCTTTCTCTCTTCCTCTTTTCTAGTTAGCGGCATCGGCACATCCTGTACATCACAACACAAATGGGAACATAGACGGCAAAGAGGCGGACCACACGTTCGAGCTGCCTGTTCCGGGAATATTAATTGACAGACAGGGTTGAAATTGTAAGAAAAAACATTTTAACAGACCTGCAGCACTGACTTCACAGGATAAAGTGGATAAAAATAGTAGTTTGATATGGGTTTATTCATCCAGTACCTACCTACCTCCTATATTGTAGTTAAGTTCACAAATCATCTTATCACTTTTATAAAAAAATTTTTGAATATATATATTTAAAATGTTTCTTTTAATTGATTTAGTAACCATGTAGTAACTAGATAGAAAATATTAGTAAAAGGCTAAACTAAAATAGGGGTGTGCAAAAATATTAAAATATCGATATATCATGACATTAAATTTGATGGTACAGCATCGTTATTGTGAAAATAAAATAAAAATATTTATTGTATCAATATTTTTCTGTATCTTTTAGCAATTTTTTGTGACAGCACTCCAATTTTGTTGCTTATTTAAAGGAAACTTGTTTATGCAATACCCTTGACATATTCAAATGTAATATTTCAATCACTTAAAAATAGATGCATTTCATATTAACTTTGCACAAGTAGTGGTTTAACAAAGAAATACTGTTACTAAAGGGCATTTGTTATTTAAAAAACAGCACAACGTCACAGAGTATCATGTGTAATATCATGAGCCATGTATCGAGTATTGTATCGACTCATGATGGACCCTGTGATTCCCAGCCCTAATTTAAAATATTAACTGACTATCCATAACTTCCCATCACATAATATATTCCTCTATTGACATTTATTGAGAACCTTTGACCAATCAAAAGATAAAATCACAATTTGTCAATTATCAATCAATTATAATCAATGGCAATAGTCAATATCACTTGAGTTTCATTGACTAGTTTGCGAAAGCTGTATTTGTTTTTTTGTTTTTCACTATTTTGCAAACCAACTCATCTGTTTAATTCAAATTTCCATTGCATTTTACTCAAGCGACAGCAATCTCAAAAAAACAACATCCAGACACAGTCAGTGGGTGTCTCGGGGAATTGTCAATATCTCTGCTGTTTGAGTCCTCACCTGTTCTTAGCATGTCCGTGTGCCTGTTAAAACAGCATAAGAGGCTTGTTTATCCGTTAGATGACAGAGCCTCCCGCAGAGGTGAGCAGCAGGGAATCTCAGCGTGTGTAATGTTTGTGTGTGTTTGTATGTGCGGTGCCCCTGTGGAGAAAGCTGCTCGGCATCACGTCTCTGTCCACGGGCCATCTTACTCAACTGAATTTCCAGGGACCAGGCATCACGTTGCTTCCAGTAACTCACTATAGTACAAAG
Organism: Boleophthalmus pectinirostris; assembly: GCF_026225935.1. Lineage (NCBI taxonomy): Eukaryota > Metazoa > Chordata > Actinopteri > Gobiiformes > Gobiidae > Boleophthalmus > Boleophthalmus pectinirostris. The sequence goes on from NW_026571515.1 coordinate 19,595,442, forward strand.
CACATGTATTTAAATACTGGGCCATGCACAGTAACACAAAGTTGCCTGAATCAGTTACAATTTTTTTTATTTTATTTTTTTTACTTAATTACATACCAATGTAAATAAACAGGTTAGTAGGACAGGTCTTGAATGATTACTTGAGAGAGAAGGGTTTCAGAGCTACTTCAAAGGTTTATGGCTGGTCTGATATGGATTTTTTGAACTGATATTAATATATGGCTTGCTGCTACACTGGTATTTGCTGATAACATTTTGCTTTCAAAATCCATAGCAAAGCCAACAAATTGATCTTAATCTAAAAGTATAAATTACAAATTAACTTTTCACTTTTGAAATGTATATATTTATCTGGGATATAAAATCATAAGTTACATATGTTTTGCGTAAACATACACCCATATTTTTAGTCCAATTGCTCTTCTGTTTCCATTTTTAGTCATAGTTTGGTCAAAACATCAGACAATTCTGATGTACTGGGAATAACACACATGTCACATATGTACTGGGACAGGGTCAAGAAAATATATTGGTACCAAATACCTGTTATTTCTTTTTTTGGTGCCAATATGTGCAGCACACCTCTAATATCGCCCATACCTAATCAGCTTGGCATAGTGCACTAACCTGTACTTGATTATGTATGATTACAAAAAAATACAGGAAAAAAATGAAGGAAAAGTCCCATAATATGCTCGACTGACTTTTATAAGCCTTGTTGTTTCCTAATTAAAGACACATTCACCAAGAACTTAAAACAGCAAGAATAGTCAGAAGTCAATAATCCTGACACTTGAGTTGCCCCTTTCTTCTCCTCAAAGCCAGTAATACCAGACCAAAAGTGCAGAGGAAAATTTGTCGCATTAAGGATGATGACACACCCTTGAAACCTTCCACAACTTTCGCATTTCTCAAGAAAAATAACTACCATTTCCAGTACAAGCAGCTTCCCAACCACAGTTTAGAATCAGGCCGTAAACATGGACGCCCAATGTTAAACTACTGGTCTCAACTTCCACATGAAAGGCTGACTCAGAGTGGCGGCACCAAGTTTGTGGTCAAAAGCAACTCAGCTACAGACTTAGACATTTTTAAATCTAGATGACTAATTTATTACCCGTATTTATGGATTAACAGTGCACTATGTAACGTTTTAGTTGCGGGTCCATCACATGCTTGTTTGTAAGTATATATATCATTGCTTTGCCTGGAATGTTCCACAGTATACAGATGTTAAACAGCTCTACCTTACATTTACTCAATTACAGGTGGTTTTATAACTCAAAAATACCTTGAAAAACTGGCATTCTGACTATGAGCGAGGTTGCGTCTCTATAGATCTGACCTATAACTTGGTCTGGTTTGGTCTCCATGAAGATAGATAGAAGATAGAAATACTGTCAAACAATCCAGACAAAGCAACTCAAAGCATCTCCATGGAGATAAGCATTTGACGGACCATCCACCAGAAAAGTTAAACAATGCAGCTTTAACTGTACATTTCCGACGCCTGCATAGATTTGACGATAATCACGTTCCAGCATCTGGGTATGAGGTAGGAGAAGAGGAGTGGGTGGAGTCTGGTTCCTGAATTGAGTTAGCTGTGGTTCTTGTTTGTTGCAGTCTTCTGTGGCTGGAGGAGCATAGATCTTCGGAAAAGAAAAGTGCTGGTCGCGGCTGTCGGCAGCTGCTCCACACGCATTTATTTACACTCCCTCAAAACAGAGCGGCGCATGTGGCGGACAGAGGCAGTGGTGTTCTCGAAGCTGCACAACACACCCAAGACAATAGCAGGATTCAACAAAAGCACTTAGCTCGGTTAGCAATGGTTAGCTTTGTGATGGTACACGTAATGGCCGTTTGTATTGATTACAGAGTAGAATAAATACACAGTTTAGGTTCCATAATTAAAGGTGCACTGTGTAACATTTTGGTTGAGGGTCACCTGCTTGTTTCTTTGGATATGTCATTGCTCTGCTTGGAATGTTCCACAGTATTAACGTTTAACAGCTCTACCTTACATTTATTAAATTACAGGTAATTTTATATTTAAAAAATACCCAGAAAAACAAGGACTCTGACTGTGAGCGGGGTTGCCTCTCCACAGATCTGACCTGTAACTTGGTCTGGTTTGATCTCCCTCATGATAGAAAGGTTTAATATCATACTGTGAATCATTCCAGACAAAGCAATAAGTTATTCATGGAGAAAAGCATTTGACGGACCCTCCACCAGAAAAGTTACACAATGCACCTTTAAGGTCAGTGTTTCTCAAAGACTTTGCTCAGACTGTGATGGCACAAATAATTTTTATAATATTTTTATAAATGTGATTTTTGCCTATATTTCATATTGAAGTAAGTATGTAAGTCTTTCAGAACAGTACAGTTACTTTTTATGGTTATGACAATATAATAAGCAACAAATTTAGATTTTGTGATGGCAAAGTATAGTCTATAATACCACCTGGCAGATAAAGTTAAAATCACTCCAACATGTTTCGGTTGCCGTGATTTAAACTTTATCTGTGGTATTAAAGGCTTTTAATTATTTTGTACTTTTTGAGTGCCTGAGTCTTGAGCATCGAAAGGACAATTCAGCACAATTTCTGTATATCTAAGTAGCACTCCTGTCCTCCAAAGTTTTGCAAAGTATAGTCTATGTTGTTTTTAGTTAGTTTAGTGTTTATTTGAAGGGACAATGTTCAGAGACATTAAACTGATAAAAGTTCCACACCAGATTAAAGCTAAATAGCTAAAAAGCTAGGTTCCATCTGCAGTCCCTGAACTATGTGAGAATATTCTAGCCTATGGGGGCCTACCATAATCTCCTTTATTAATGGGAAATACTGAAGGTTGAGGTGAATATGGGTGTGGGTTTTTTCTCTCTTTTTGATAGGCTGTTATAATAGTGAAAGACATGCAGTAACTAGTATTTGCATACAGTTTTAGGTCTTTAGTCTATGCCCTAAAAGTAATGATTTAAAAAATAATTCCCAAACATTCTCATTTAGAAAACCAAAAAAAAAAAAAAAAAGAAATGCCAAGAAGAAAAAAAAAATTCAATTAGTATTCTATTTGACCTTTTCCCAGCACGATAAATTGCACCCTTTATCAAAGCAAGATTTATGTTCACTCATTACCGCTTTTAAGAAGAGGCGTGCATCCCGCTAATGAAACTACAGCACATCGCATCAGGTTTGTCAAGATGTTGTGTACAGTTTTGTATCATGCTTTTGTATATTAATGGAGAATTGAATCATAAGGAGGGTTTTAATAAGGCCTGGAAGATATTACCAAAGTGCTCAAATGTGGATGACATCTAAAATCTCTTCAGGCATGGTTTTGATGAGGGAACAACATTATAACATCGTAGAAAGTTTAAAAAAACAAAAGAAAAAAGAAAAAAAAAAAGTCGATTTGGCATAATACCCCTGCTAAAAGAATTTGATTCATTGGTGGTAAAGTTTGAACTGATAATAAAGAGATTAAATATGGTATGCATGATTGTAGTTAACGTGCCCCTCAGGGATGAATAGTTGTTTTGATTGATCAATTGAATCCACATGGAGGGACATAAATTACTCTTTGACAAATAAGATGTGCACAAACTATCCTTACGCCTTACTGATTTTTGTTGAAGAAAATTGGGTTACAAATAAAACAAATCACCAAAAGAAGTATGGCGATAGTACAGGAGAAGTATTTGTGGAATGGTGGTGTTATGTAAGTGCCGGTGAATCGGTCAGAGCAGCTTGTGGATGGCTCCAGTGGAAAGAAATGTAAGCCAGTAAGTTTCATTTTGACATGTTAAACTGGTAAAACAAAACAAAAGAAACATTAAAGGAGCAACTTGTGTGTGTAACTTTTCTGGTGGAGGGTCCATTCAGTGTTTTTCCCCATGGAGATGTTAGTAATTTGTCTAGAACGTTTCACAGTATGGCATTAAACCTTTCTATCTTCATGGAGACCAAAGCAGACCAAGTTATGGGTCAGATCTGTGGAGATACTGAGACAGAATGCTTGTTTTTCTAGGTATTTTTGAGCTACAAAACCACTTGTAAGTTGAGTACATGTAGGGTAGAGCTGTTTAATATCATACTGTGAAACCCCGCAACGCCGCTCACAGTCAGAATGCCTGTTTTTCTAGGTATTTCCCAGCAATAAAACCACCTGTAATTGAATAAATGTAAGGTTGAGCTGTTTAATGTCATAATGTGGAACATTATAGGCAGAGCAGGGACAACCATAGAAAAACGCAGGTTTCGCAGATGAGCACAGATGATAAAATAACTGTCTTATGTTTCGTCATTTGCCCGATTAGGAATATCAGATGGTCGCCACAAAGGTTCGATTCTGTTGTTTGCTTCACTCTGGTGCGAACAATTTCCTTTCCTGGCGAAGCTGAATTAAAATACCTGACCTCCCTGCAGTCTTTGGCATGTGGCCAGCGGTGGGGCCACTCAACCTTAGTGAGGGTTGCTAAAAACATCTATCTGACACCGGTAGAGAAAAGCCCTTGAAGGATGTGTGAACACTGTAAAAACAATCACATGTACAATAATAATGGTATCTGTTGCTTACATTAGAACATATGGAGCAATTTAGAGCAGACTGTTAAAAGGTACAGGTACAAAAAGTATATAGCAAAAAATATAACTTTTCATCTACTGACAGCTCTATGTGGTAACCATTTCTCTCAATAAAGCAGAATCTCTTTTTCAAGAGAGACTTGGCCAAGGTAGCAGCCAAGACAATAAATACAAAACAGTAAAATCACAAACTATCACATTATCAAACCATTCGCATCTCTCAAGAAAAACACACAAATACATCCCGGTCACCACACTTCTCTCAGTTTTGTTGAACTTATCAAATGACACCATAGTTTCCAATTTAAGGTAGTATTTAAGATATATATTTATAATGCAACCTAGACAGGCAGGGAGGATCAGAATAAGGAAACGCCTACCTATCATTTTGGATAACTGTAGAGCTCATTGTCGTGTGAGCAAATAGAGTGTGTAGCAATCAGAAGATGCTTGGGTCTGTGAAAGGTTGTGCGGCGTAGCTTTCCTGCTGTTGTGCTCCCTTATAAAATTGTTATTCCACTTGAGTCTTGTATCCGTCAGCCACACTTGGATGACGTTTATAGGCTCCACACCGTAGTGGCCGCCGTAAGCGCCATAAGCCGTGAAAAGCCCAAAGCGACTCTGAAAGAAGCGGGCGAGGAATTAGAACAAGAGCCACAGCAACCCCTTCTCCGAGGTGTGCTAACCGTATCTGATCTGCTCGGAGTCAATGGGCCGCGCTGTGTCATTTAATTATGTGGCGCTGCCCGGGTTGGAAAAGCTGTGCCAGGGTTTGTTCTTGTGCTCAAACAGCCAAGTACGTTTGATTGGTCAGCTCAGGACACAGGACCTTGGGCTGACTGGACAAGCAAGTGGCTGGAAAATACGGGGAAATTGTAGAGGTTTGACCGAGCATCACCTGATAGATTACCACATTTCTGAGAGGTTTAGTGGGATAATATGCTAGCAGTTACTCAGATATTTCATTACAAGCATTCTTAACAAGAGGCAAAACACGCCAGAATCATGTCATTTCATCCCCTTCTTGCCCTGTGTGCCATTTAGACTGGCACATACGCAAGAAGTGGTATGTCGGATAAGTGAGATGTGCAAAACAGAACAAAATCAAGAGATGCTAGCAGGGCTGCAGTATTAATTACTACTCTCAATTCTAATGGGCACAATTAGCAAATCTCAAAGGCTGCAATTTTTATTAAGCATCATAATTTCATCCATAAACCAAAAAGTCTATTCTAATCTGCATAAAAGCTGCTAAACCTGTTGTTTAAAACAGTTATTTTATTATATACATATATATATATATATATATATATATATATATATATATATATATATACACATATATATATATACACATATATATATACATATATATATATATATATATATATATATATATATATATATATATATATATATATATATATATATATATATATATATATATATATATATATATACATATATATATATATATATATATATATATATATGTATAGCCAATCAGTTTTGCTGATACTTTTGGGGCAATTTTGATTTTAAATTTATTAAAAACTCACTCACAACATATAGGAAAGCAGTGTAGTCTTATTTTGTTCACATATCTCTTCACATTAAAGTAGACCTTTGTGCACATTCTTTAAGCAGCAGGTCGACCCAAACAAAATATCAAACTCCTTCTGTCAGAGTTAAGTACAACGATATGACTGGAGAGAAGCGTCCAGTAAAATCATAGACAGCGTTCGCCCAGCTGACTCAGAATACACACTGTGAGGTAGGTACAGTGGACAACTCAATGTACCACAGAAGAGCTGCAACTCAACATACAAACCACATTTTAAAGAAAACATCTGTAACCTCTGTGTTTCATACTCATTGACTAGTTTGCTTTCAGCATTTAGCACAGGAATGAAAGCTTCTGATACACAATGTTCACTCTCCACACAGATTCCAGCATCAAACTTTGTGTAATTTACCAAAACCATGACCAAAACCATTTTTAGTTTACTTCAAATTCAACTAAAAAAACTTGACCTAAAAAAGGATACAGCCAAGAAATAGATATACCCAATATAATACAATGTACAAAGTAAAATTTTATTTCTACTCACATGCTGTCCACTGGCCCTTTAATTTGCTTTTGAGAACCATTCACAGCTAGAAATGTCCACGCTGATATTTGGGTAAGCTCCTTGTACATATCCAGCAGGGGTACCACTAGTGCCTGTGTGAAAATGAGTGCATTGAGATGTGATGGGGCCTGCTGTACCACTTCGGTCTAATTTTAGAAAGGCTGAAGTACAAGTTGGACGAAATAGTGGTGTTGAATGACCAGATTAACTGACCTTACACTTTTTCTATTACTTGCAGATGGACAGTGATGATTGCTTTTTCCTAATAAAGGTGGGACAGAGACATAGCAGTTGGCACCTCTGACTTATCTTTTTATGATGACTTTTCATTTTTATGATTCTCTTAATTTGGTGGGATACGAACTGCTGTAAATATAAATTATAGTTTTACACAAATCAAGAAGCAACTTGTGAAGAAAAGTTGAAAAATATGTTGAGAATTACAGGAAATAGAGAGAGTATTACAGAGTGCATACTGATAACAACACACTATTGAGAAATCTATCCAAACGTTCAGCAAACTTTACACACAAGAAACACATTTTTGTGATAGTTTAAATGCAATTTCAACAAAATAAAGGTGTTTTCTTATTATTTTATTTGTCAGATAATAATTTCTGGTGAGTTAGAGGAGTTATGCTAAGTAACAGCTGTGGAATTCCCTAATACTAGTACCAACCAGGAAGTACATTTTAAACCTAAAAATTTACCAAATGTTCTACAAAATCTTGAATGATCTTAACTGTATTTTAGTAAAATGCGTAGTCCAACCTGTCACAAGCACTTTAAAGTAAGTAAGTAGTAGTGGGTTTGATATTTGGATTATGTGGGTCAGGGTTATCAACGCAATTGCACAGAACAACATTGTCCTGCAAAGAACTTCTGCTCAAAATCCAATGGTTAAGATTAGAGGCGAAAAATTCAACTCTGGCTGCATCGTACTGTGATCAATCCAAATTCAAAAACAGTTTCAGGTGGTGTAATGGCGCAGAGCTTCAGCCTCACGCCAAGAAGTTCATGGGTTCAACTCCTGGGCAGTGTAGGCTTTTCTGTGTGGAGTTGCCAAAGAAAGATTCTGAACTGATTCTGAACATTGACGAACCTTGATCAATGCCTGCTGCAACAAAAATGTGGAAAAACTAGGTAATACAACTAATGGAACACTCTAAAACTCCAATTGATACTTTGAAGTGACATCAAGCTGCGGGTGCAGTTCTTCGTATTTTGATGGTTGAATGTTAATCGGTTACCACCAAAAAAGTTTAGAAGTTTAGAAACTCAAGAAAAAAAATACAAAATGGATTTAAATAACACATTTACAATAACTTTTCCGGCCGTGATAAATTCTATTTGCATGCTTGTTTGTTTTCCTTGCAAAAAGGGTGAATGTTAGAAGGCTTCTATCACTCTCTGACTCCTCTTGTTTAAGCATAATGACGCTTGAACCAACGTGCGCTGTGTTTATGAACACAGCGGATGTGCGTGTAGTCTGAGTGCAAAAAGCGCCGCTGTCTGTGCGGCTAACATGAAGCCGCAACACAAGCTAGCGCCACTGTCAGAGTGACAAAACAGTTCATCGTCGAGTGTCCAATCAAGTCACAATGCCGAATCAACACTGGTGAGCGAGACACGTCTCAACAGCCACATGCGTCAAATGCACCGAGCGCGCAAAGAACGAGAGGAAATGTCTCAAACCCCAACAGCCGATAAACCCATAACCGAGCGACACCACTAGCCTAGCCCCCAGGAGAGCCTGAAATCCACTGAAACCCCACAAGACACCAACACGATACCGGACAGGACAGAGGCTCCCTCATAGCGAAATAGCATCCTGTGTCGTGGGTTAATACGAACATTTAAATGACCAAAATGACGAGGCCACAGCAGCAGCCACAGAGAGAGTGGCCACTATATACCAATGTAAGTTGATTACATTAGGCTGGTCCTATGCTAAAAAGTCTGTTTTATTTAGGCCTATTGTTTTTGGTTGTCTTACAGTTCCTGTGTTAAATGTTATTTAGAAAGTAAGGTTTATTGATCTTTGAAAGGGTGTATTTGCATTTTTATTCCTGAAATTGGTCTCAAAATGTCAATATTATTGTTTATCGCAATAAATTCTTGGTCAATTAATCGTCCAGCAAAATCTGTTATCGTTAGAGGCCAGCGCCACCTAGTGCCTCCTAGTGCCTCCACTCAATTTCATTTCTCTCCAACGACTAGGTCAAGAATCAGAATACACTAGACGGTTTGCAAGAACCCCGGAAGTTGTAGACCATGCACCGGCCAATCAGCGAAGAGCTGTGAAGCCATGACCTCAAACTCAACCGCCTGTCTGGGACCCTTTTGTAGTACAGCACAACAGTAAACAAAGCAGTCGAGATGGATGTAGACGAAGCCAGACATTCTGTGTTGGCAAAGATTCCCGAGATCAAGGATTTAAAGCCTGAACAAAGAGAATGTTTGGTGAATTTTATCAAGGGGAAAGACGTTACTGCCCTTCTTCCTATGGGATTTGGGAAAAGTTACCAGATACCAGTTAGCCCCATTAACAGTGCAATAGATACATCACGACCAAATAACAGCGATTGGTTAAATAAAAAGTCGAACAAATCCTAATGCTGTGAGGTCAAATGGTTTCCATGAAATGAAACCGGCTGATGAAGACTACCTGTTTAGGTGTTTGATTTGCAAAAAAAAGTAAGAGTGACTAACTGGAAAACTGTTGAAGGTCCATGTCATTCAGCTCTTTCTGATCAGATTGTGTTAAAACAAAGCTCAGATTAAAGCCTAACTTGCGTTTCAGACAGAGCAGAGCCTCCAGTTAGCATCACACCCTCGGGAAATCTCGATGACATCAGCTGCAAAGTATCAATACAATAATTCGTTATGCAATCATCCATTCTGCAACATACCACCAGTCCATTTGTCCTCTTGCGCAGTGCAAAAGCCCACATTGGCAGTTCTCTCAGCTCCCTCACTTCCTCCTCGGTAAACAGGACAGAGACAGACATACTGAGGCGCTTATTGGCGGCTCAAATTGCGACAAATGAGCCAAAATCTGTGCGTAAAAGTGCCTGAAATGTCTCCTACTGTCCTCACAGGCGGATGTAGTAAATTTGGGCCCAGACATTTCGGTTGTGTTGTTCCGCGTCCAGCCGAGGATCAGCGCTTGTAATAGTTCTCTGTTTGCAGCTGCAAGCAATAAGTAATTAGAAGCAATGACAGTTTGTTTCCTTCAGAGTGGCTGCATTTCGGGACGGCCAATTCTGTATGTACATCCACATGAGGCGTGTAAAAACGGGAGCATTCCACACAAAATTAAGTTAAAGTCAATCTGTGGAGTCGCTTGTTTTTCTGTTTGTTGAGAATGGTGGAGTGTTTGTGTGCTTCGAGGCCTTGTTCTAAATCCAGGCTCTGATGGAGGCCAAATAACTTTATAAACAAAACAGTTGTTCTTGTGCAAATGTGCTTATCAGATGTGCGACTAAAACCTTGCATTAGCCGTTAAATGATTTTTGTTTATTACTGCTCGTGTAACTTTTTTAGCCAGAGGAGAAAGACATCTAATATTTAGATTTGGCAATTGTCCTTGCTAGTATGCCATCATTAGATAACCTTGGATTTGCTGCCAACCAGATAAGTGTTGTGAAAGGAATACTACAATAATAATCTGAAGGTAAACTAAGTAGAGAGAAGGAACACTGTGCTTTAGTGCAGTTTAGTACTAGATAATTATTAATTGGGCTTTTTAATCAAGGTTCATACTAGTGTTGTAACAATAATAAGATTTCAAACTTGATTTCCATACTAAAAGAATTCACTCAATATTTGATACGGATTATGATACCACAATGAAGATTAAAATTATTATTAATAATAAAAATAATAAAATAGAACTTTCTTTATCATCTTATAGCATGAAGTGTTACCCCCAATTAACACCAAAGCAGTAACAGCACATAACCACAGCATATAAGCAGCTTGTATCGCCATCCATTTTAACCGGTTGGACAATTTACACCTGAAGTGTCATAAGTGTCATGCGAGCATTCAACAGCTGTCATTTCGCTATGCACCACTCTAATTAGGTTGGAGTTCTACTTTTTCATCATCAAGGGATCGTCTCCAGGCTTTTTAGCAGGGCATGACAGGAAATAAACACGTAGTGTCAAAATAAATGTCCAATGCCCTTTTAAAATAAGTTCTCTTAAACCACTACAGTTGCATAAACACCCTGCGTCGCATCCAGGAGCTTTGGGAATGATTTGTGATGGAAAGTTTACAGTCGTGGAAGATAAATGTAAAACACTTTACGGCATCAGACAGCAACTTTACTAGAACAACTTCTGAAGGAAAAGGCACATGGAGCAGACAACTAAAGTTAAATGGTGGGTAGCTTAATTAATGCGAGCACCGCAGATACGTCAACTTTTGTGTTGTGATTTAAAATATAATTCATCCAATCAGCAATGAATACATAAACAATGTAAGTTTAGTATTTAAATGTGAGAATACACAGAGGCTAGCGTCACAGGAGCAGTCTGCTGTCTTTGGTGTAAATTGACACTTAAAAGTATGTGCATATGCAACTCTGCCTACGTGAGTGTCGCCAAACACCCCTGGTGTAAATTCTGGGTTATATTCATTTTGATAAAGCTCAAAATCATGCCAAAAGCTATTCAGGAAAGCTCAAATTCTGTTCTGCATGTGTTTTTTGCAGTATTGATACTTGCTCAAAGTTTAGTTTTGATATTTACCTCCGCCAAGGAGGTCATGTTTTTGCCGGCATTTGTCTGTTTGTTTGTTTGTTGGTTTGTTTGTTTGTCTGTTAGCAACATAACTCAAGACGTTATGGACCAATTTTGATGAAATTTTCAGGATTTGTTGGAAATGTGAAAAGGAAGAACTGATTTCATTTTGGGGGTGATCCGGAAGAAATCCTGGATTCTGGATCACTTTGAAATTTTAGTTAACATTGTAGTAAATGGGGCCAAAAATTTTGTTTCTCAATATCTCGATTAATTATTGACCAAACCCCATGAAATTTGACTCAGGGGTGGACAATGGGATCCTCTTTCATATTCCAAAGGCTGATCCGGATCTGATCCAGAAGACTGATTTTATCGCAATTTATATAAAAAATGGGGGTAGTCCTTGGCGGAGGTCTGTGCTCTCTGAGTGCTTTTCTAGTTATTTTAGTGTTGATGAGTATCTGATTTTCAACACTTTTGACAACCCTTGATCAAACTTAATATTTTTACAAATAAACCTATTAAAATTTGTTGTTGTTTTTGGAGGAAATAAAAGCAACCCAAAGAAACAAAGCATTTTAACAAGCAGGAACAGGAACAATGTAAAGAGTGGTGGCATTTTATTTTAAATCGATTGCAACTATCATTTTCTCAGTTTGTCCTCAGCGACCTGACTTGAAAAAACAAACTTGTTTGGGCTGATTCCATCTGAGATTCAATACTGTGGTATATGGATACAGTCGATTTTTACATTATGGCTTTCCTGTTAATGCATTAACAGTCTAAGGATTTATACAAATGTTACAGAATATTACACTGTAGTGTTGTCATAATACTAAAATGTCAAACTTGAAAACATGTATATACTCTCTAATATACATATAGTCTATGTGCTCTTACTTATTCTGATGCAGCTCAAGATCATTCTAAAGCTGTTCAGGAAAGGTTAATTTCTGTCCTGTGAATGTGACTTTTTAGTATCAATACCTGCTCAAATGAGTATCTAGTTTTGATCCAAGTCTTATTATCGATTAGCGTCTTGATTTTTTATACTTTTGACAACCTTATTACATTAAAAATATATCAAAAGTATGTTGAATTCAGTCTATTGTTCTGTTAAAATCTGAAAACTCTATTCCTGTTACATGCTGATTAAATAATTTAACTTTGTAGAGATCTTCAACGAACAAACTACCACTGATTCTATAGTAACGTGTCCAGGGACCATATAATCACTTTAGGAGACCACAAGCCACAATTACTAGAGTCAATTTGGCCCTTGGAGATTCCACCCTCTGAGCAAACAATATGATACACTACATACTGAAGCAGGAGGTGAGCAGGGCAGAGAGAGAGAGAGAGAGCGCAACTGTAGTTTAAAATTTGGGCACACCATCTTATTTAATGTTTTTTTTTCTTACTACTTTCTACATTTTAGATAAGTACGGAAGACATCTAATATATGAAGCAAAATATATGGAATTATTTAGTAAAGAAAACAGTCGAATAACGCTACAAAATATTTTTGGACAAAGCAAAGGGTAGTTAATTTAAAGATTTGGTTATATGTAATTTTTTTTTATATTTAACTTAAATAAAAGATGCATGGTGTAACTTTTCTGGTGGAGAGTTCATCAAACGTTTTTCTCTATGGAAATGTTGTTGGTTTGTTTCACAGTATGGTATTAAACCTTTTTATCTTCACGGAGACCAAACCAGACCAAGTTACAGATCAGATCTGTGGAGACGTAACACCGTTCACAGTCAGAATTCCTGTTTTTCTCTGTATTTTTGAGCTGTAAAACCACCTGTAACTGAATAAATGTAAAGTAGAGCTGTTTAATTTCATACTGTGGAACATTCCAGGTAGAACAATGACATATTCATAGAAACAAGCAGGTTACATAGCGCACCTTTAACTTCTTAGAAAGTAGCAAGCATACAGAAAAAACACTGAATGAGAAGGTGAGTCCACACTTTTGACTGGTAGTGTGTATTAGCAATGAAAACCAAAAATTATATTGAATTTTTATAGCTTCTTTGTCTTTTAAAAGGTAGAAAGCGAGTGCCAGTTTGAATTGTTTTGAAGGTAAACATGTGATCTTAAATGCACTGCACAGCTGCCAGATTGGAGACCAAGACATGAAAGTTGATTTACCGGCAATCGCGTCACAAACTCGGATTGAGGAAGCCATTTTAGAGCCCACTGAGACTTGATTTTAAGAGCAATTATAAATCTGAGTCCCGACTTAAAGCGGCCAGATGCAGCCCGCCTCCTGTCTGCCTAAAAGAGAGGAGCGATGGATGGGAAGGACTATAAAACGCATTCAGAAAGGGAGCTTGGTGATGACGGGTGCTTAAAATGCCAACAAGGAGGAAATAATAGAGTACAAATGTCAACTGTAATATTTAGTTTTCTGTCTAAAAAGCAGAGAGCAGTGATGGCGAAAGTGCAATACGCGACCACGGACACCTCCAGCACAGCCTTTGATAACCTGTGTCATCACTGGTTATAATACTCCTTACAATGGTAGCATGGTAAGACTTGAATGAACAATACTACACTACCAAAGAGGTCTTTATTTGATTATTTTGAGTCTTCTTTCTTTTTTTCACAACATCAAGCTACTTTTAATTGCAACTCATGCCTTTTAATGATACTGTCTATTTAAAAATGGTTTACTGAGATTATCTTGTATTATTATTAGTGTGCCAGTGGCATCAAGTAGTTTCAATATTATATTATTATATCTTGACAGGGCTATACTTGGAATTAGTTCTACAACAACAGCAAGAAGACTGTCCAAAACAAAAGGCATATTTTAGGTTACACACACAGGCACACACACACACACACGCACGCACACACACACACACGCACACACACACACACACACACAACACACACGCACAACACACACGCACAACACACACGCACACACACACACACACACGCACAACACACACGCACAACACACACGCACAACACACACGCACAACACACACACATACAAATCAACTGAGGAAATATTGCATTTTGTCAGAATAACTTTAACCAACTGCAATAATTTTGTTAGTAGAATATCTTCTGCAAATGTCAAAATAATTGATAAGGGAAAAAACTGACATTCATGGAAATCTTTGGTAGTTAATTTAAAAAAATAAAAAAATCTTTGGCAGTTCAGTCCTTTCTTAAAAAAAAGGTCACTTTGACCTGAAACATCATTTCAATTTGTTTTTAATATTGTACAGCTCTATCATGCTACCATGCTACCTATTTGACAAAACTCTTCTAAACGCCCCATACTTAAAAGGTGCACTGTGTAACTTTCCTAATACAAGTCGTGCATATGGTTGTGTCCATGGAGATATGCTAGGGAGATTGCTTTCTTTGGAATTTACCAGAGTATGGCATTAGAGTAAGTTATTATTTAATTAGAGGTGTTTTACAATAAAACAATACTTTAAAACTTTCTCTACAAATCAGACCCATACAATTGGCATGGTTCTTGTCTCCATGGTAATAGATAAGTTTAATATCACAGTGTGAAACATTTCAGGCCAAAAAACATTTCCATGGTGGCAGACGCTCCACCCGGAAAGTTACACAATGCATCTTTAACTATGGATTAGTGATTGTTAAACGCTAAGATATGCCTTTATTAGTCCCACAGTGGGGAAATTCCAGTGTTGCAACGCGCAATTTCAGAACAGCAGGAAAAGGTAACATACAATAAAACAGATAATAAATAATTTATTACACACTAAATTTTCTACTCTTCTAAAAAGGAAATACAGGCATTTCAGCAATATTTAATAAACCAGCTTCAATACAACAAACTGGTCAAGTTGGACAAAACAAATACACTTCAATGCAGTGACACATGTTGAACGGCATTCTGATGGTTTCCCAAATAACCACAGAAATGTAAATCTGGCAAGCCGCTGTGTACCATACCACATTATTCACCCATTCATAAATCAAAGTACACTCTGTCTCAGCTCGACCATGCTCTCTCCCTGTCCAACAGAATGGAATTGGTGGAGCCTGCTTTGGGGGCCATGGTGAGTTACGACCAATCCCCCCCTTGGGCTTGTCCGTGCCTCCCCGCCTACAGTAGCATCGGACGAGACCCACAGAGGAATGAAAGGGCCCCTGAAGTGGGCCTCTCCGGCACAGAGACGCAGACATACAGGAGCTGAATCTCATTTGAGTGTTTTATGTTTCCCGTCTCACTGCGGGGCCATTTCACATAACACGCACCACTGTCCACACCCACCCGTGCTCTTCCATTAGCCGAGCCACTGGAGCTGCTCTAGAGTTTCTCTTACAGTATGGTGCCGCGAATGTGGTAATGCTAACGGAGTTGTGTACTGATTGATAAATTCATATAGTTCATGTAGAGACATAAGGATGCAGAGGGACAAAAAACATGTCTGATTTATTTTTTGTCATAGTAAATATTAGTAATGAGAACTCTAGCTTATACATTAGACTTAGTTTATATTTTTGTGCTCTTCATATTTTTTATATATTTTTCCTCTTTGTTATAATAATCTATCGTGACGTGTGAGCTACTCTGTCCAAATAAGTTCCCTTGTAGATTAGTTAAGTTTGTAATTAGTTTTGTCACAATACTCAATTTTGATATTAAGGAATTCACTCAGTACTCGATGCCAACTACAATACCACAATAAAGATTAAGAATTGCTCAGTTTTTATGAATAGATTGTAATTTTCATACACAAAATAAAGTATCATCTTAGCATGAAGTCTTATATTTGTTCTGATAACACTCAAAATCATACTAAATCTGTTCAATCTTTGCTCAAATACTAGCTCAAATGAGTATCTATATTAGTTTTAGTATTCATTGGTGTCAGCTTTTCCCCCTTGTAACCCTACTAATAATAATTTCATGGGCATTTTTTGAAGTTTGATGCTGAGGAAAAGGCTATATACTGACTTTGATACCACAGTGACAAAACTCTTTATACAACAGAATGAAATGTCAATGCAAAATATGAGTTTGATATCTTTGTGTGGTTCTTCTGATATTCATTCAGAGGTTTCACTTTGGAGTGTACATCATTTTTCAAATGAGTATCTGTTTCTCTTTTGATGCTGTGTATTGATTTTTTTACAACAGTACATATTTGAATTTTATGGAACAAAAAATATTCTCGTTTAATTCTAAAACACATTCCAAACTCCTGAATACTTTCAATACAAAAAGGCAACCAAAACAAACAAAAGGCTCAAGTTCAGGTTTCAAGTTTACACACAACACCAGCAAGGGATGGGACAATAAACAATAAAATTCACTTAATCCAAAAATAAATACATAAATAAATAAAACTGCCTACAAAGATAATCACTATTTTATCACCAGAATGTTTCAGCAACTAATAATTACCATCATACAGTCAGCAATTATTTAACCCTGATAATCGTGACAGCAAAATTGAATATTGTACAATGTCTAAACACAACAGGTGAACAGTTTCTTCCCCAATGTCACAAAAAGAAAAAAAAATACCAAAACAACCAACCACACTGTCCGTCCATGTTATAGCGCTTCATGCATATCCACACACACACCACCAGGTTTAATAAGTGCCTGTACTAATGATCCAGGCGTGGCCGTAAAAGTTTACTCGGCCATCAACGTAATTAAAGAGGCCCGCTTTAAATCAATGGCAAAGTAGAGGAAATACAACTCTTTCAGGACTCAAAATGCGTAATATGAAGAGATATGTTGTTAAAATATTTTGTTTACGTTTTTGTGGCGAGTAGAATTCACTGAAAGATTGATTGCTTTATTGTTAAGCTGAACTTTTCACTTTTTTAAGCTGCCCTCAAGCGTGTGCTCTGCTTTAAGACAGGTAAAAACAAAGGGGCCTCATGGTATTAAAGAGTTGTGAAACTGGAACGAGTCAAGTTAGGATCAGGCGGTTAGCACATTGTTTACGTTGAACTACAGATGAGACAAGATCTTGCAAGATAACGGTGGGCAGGATTTGATGAATACGTTTCTGTATTAAGATTTGAATATTAAATCTGGATAATAAATACCCTTTGTCTTATTGTGAAAGGTTGTGTTTCCCATTAATAGATAGAGAGATTTGTGGTGCCCCATAGTGTAATTTTTACCCTCATAGTCTAAAAACTAGCTGAGCAAAAAAAAATTATAAAACAAATTATACTTAATGCTTGGAGTGTTATCATAAATGCATAGAAGTAACCATTTTTTATTTGCAATCAGTGTTTTTTTGTTCGGTACAGACAATAAGTGGCATTGATACACCAAAATATTGTATTAAAAAAAATTATTAAAATCAGATTCGCAATATGTTTAAAATATTTGTAGGGAGCATTCATATTTGAGAGAAGACTAAAATATGCACTGGTAAACTAATACAAGAATGCATTTCAGAAGAGGATTTTCTGTAAAAAAAAAAAAAAAAAAAGAGAGGATATTTTGTTCTTTGCAGAGGATATTGTATTATCAAAATAATTGCAGCCTTTGCGATTTGATAAGAGCACAAGCTCAAATTTCCTTGTGAAAGGTAAACCGAATTTTGTGATGATCTGTGAATGCCGAATTTAACAAATAAAGAAATAAAAGAAATCACTCTGGGCAAAAAATAGAGCTGCATGACATGAAGGAAAATAATATAATATGAAGTTTAACTACACTGGAATAATACTTTTTTATTTATTGTTATACCATTTTGAAATATAGGACAAATGATATCAACAGGGAGCAGTGTTCTTACAGGTCATGCAGGCTATAGCCAGCATGTTTTTCTCATATGACGTATGTTTTTCTCATACCTATTTCAGAAACAAAAATAGCAGTGTGTACAGACTCAAAGCATGACGTAAATTGTCTGCAACTCTTAACATTATGATTTTTCATATTACAACTGAAGTACTGTATCACATGTGTATTACGCATAGATTATGGGGCCATGGATAAGTTGGGGCCTAAGGGTGCTTGCCTACT
This sequence comes from Boleophthalmus pectinirostris, assembly GCF_026225935.1. Lineage (NCBI taxonomy): Eukaryota > Metazoa > Chordata > Actinopteri > Gobiiformes > Gobiidae > Boleophthalmus > Boleophthalmus pectinirostris. The sequence goes on from NW_026571515.1 coordinate 19,613,926, forward strand.
TTGGAAATATCAAATGTCCACCTCCCAGCAAAAACAGCCACACATTCTAACCCATGTGAACTAATTAGCTAGTTGCTGTTTGCTTGTTGCCAGTAGAAATCATGTCACTACTTTATAATAAAATACTGTCAAAAGTATTGAAAATCAGATATGAATTAATACTAAAGCTAGTATTGGAATTAGATACTCCTTTGAGCAAGTATAGATATTAAAAGTCATGTTTATGGGATAGAAATGAACCTTTAATTTAATAATAGATTTAGAATGATCTTGAGCTGTATCAGAACCCCACATAGACTAGTAAACGCCCATGGACCACTGTGGAACCAACTTCAGATATCACACAGGCTACATGGTAATATTAAAGAAAGTACTAGGATTTAATATAAAAAATAGCATTCAATTGTCAAAATTTTTTTTTAAAATTATGATCGTGGTATCAGAATCAGTACTGAGTATCATGTCTCCCCCTTAGTATCAAAATAGACTTTGAAATTTCAGTATTGTGACAACACTTCAATAAAAACAAATGAGTAAGCATCTCACGAGTGGTTCTGATTAGAGCGGCAAGTATTATTTCATTGCAAAACCATAAATCCCCAGTATCATGTTACACCGCATATCTGCTCCCATATGGACACTACATGACCCTAAATATGACATGAGACTCCATTGACATGTGACTCCAAACCCCGGGGACCCCTCTGATGACAACATACAATGGCCCTGTGCAACACTAATGTTTCTACTCTGCAATTACCTCCCATAAGGAATCCATTAGCCCCGGTACTGCACACTGGTATTAAGACGCCGATGCTTGTCCAAATGCTATGCAGCCTTCTGTTTCCTTCCTTCTCTGATCTATTCTACACTCTACATGTCCTTTCACTGGGCCCGTCCAGAAAACCCCAGGATCTGCCAGTGTAAACACCTGCTATCTGTTGAGGTCAAAATCCGCCGTGGAGACTCGTGAGTGACGGCCTTTGTGCAGGATAAACAACAAAGCATGTTTATTGAATGGTGGTTGGACCATTGGAGAAAGATGATGACAGGCTCTGGTAATCCACGTATCAGGGTATTCTAAATATTGTATGTGCTTTCTTATGTAAACAGTGAGGGTGATACCCGTAGCAGACCTATGCACGCTCACGCTACACCTATTGAGAATAAAAGCATCGTAAAAAGAAGAGTTATTTTCATAGATCTATTTTGACGGGCGGATGAATTTGACCTTGTGCCTGTTCCGTGTTCTACAAATTGATTTCAAATATTTAGTGGTGAAACCTGGCATGGAGTTTTAAAGGGGATGGTGAGTTTTTTTGTGGTAAGAAAAATGGGGCTAGACGACTTTAGCTGGCTGCAAAACCTTTAAGACAAGAGATTTAATGGTTAGTTTAACAGACTCAGCAGAGTTAAAGTAATCTGCCATGTTTACTTTAATCCCATACTTTAAAATCAATTGCAAAAAACACACAATTAATTTATGATTTTGATATAAAAGGCATTTTCAACACACAAAAATAAGCTTGGGACAACATTAAGACGTGCTTATCAATAAATGCTTATATTGCTTGTTAAGTCAACTTTAGGCATATCACGATAACACATTTTGAAGTTTGATATATTGTTGAATATTCCAAATGGATAAGATAAACAATAATACTGAAACTAATTTATGCCACTGGCACGACTCTAAAGCAGATTTAAGCCGCAAAAACTATTCTAAAACGTAACATGTAAACAGCAGAATTAAACACTAAACCCTATAGTATTTAGTTTGCATCTGTAATGAGTCATAGAATTTATGGCTTAAATCTTATCATAGAGCAAAAAAAAAAACAAAAAATGTATTTCTCACTAATACAAAGAAAATATACACCCAATAAATAAATACTGACCCACCCCAAAAAGTCCAGCTTTCATATACTGAATGATAAGTCGATATAGTAATTATTGTGACAGGCCAAAAGTCGACCGTAAATTTCTTATTCTCAACCACTGTATCACACAGCGTCTCACCACATTTCAAAACCATGACAAAATTAAAAGACCCAGCCCAGGTAACTTATTTCAGGACAGCTTGTGTTTAAGCATGAATTTAACTGCAACACTAATGTGCAACACCTCATTTTCAAAGAATTGTTGCTCTTCCATGAAACCAAAACAGGGCTATTTACGCCTCTGCCAGACCACCACCTTTTTACTCCTTCCATTTGCAAGAAAAATGTGTTTTGAAATGGTCCCAGCATTTGTGAAAGGTACACAGAAGGTGAGGAATAATGGAGGACTGAAATATCCCACGCTCAAAAGGCTGCAGTAGCGTACCGGAGAATGTCAGTGGTTGGAGTGGCACACACACACACACACATTCCATATTTCTGGGAATTAGCTTACATCTCAAAACAGTACGCTGCTACGAGGGGCCCTGCATCTGTTATCATTTTACAACCTGCCTGTAACTCAGCAGCCTCCCCTGTACAATGTGCTCCACTAAGCACCTCATTATAGAAAGAGTCTTTTGTAGCGCGCTGAGGTAATGGGAGTGGGAGGGACTTTTAGGTGAACGTATCAAACATCCACAAATGACGGAGTGAGTGGTCTTTTCGCCACAAAACCTGCAATTTCCGGAATGCCAGAGCAGAACGTCCCCTGATTGATTGACACGGAGATGTTCGATCGTCCAGCTGCTGTTCAGATGGAAACTTATTGCACAACTTTATAGAAACATGAGTCTTAAATTTGCAAGAAGGAATTAAATGTGGAAAGCTACATTAAGTAATCTGTCATGTTAGTTTGGGGAGAGAATCTGTCTTAATATTAGCTACTGAGCAGCTAAGTGAAAGTACAGTGAGTTCTGCTGTGCTGAACAAATATACACTGCTATTACAACTTAGGCCCGTCGAGATAATTACTATTATCGACTTTTTGTTTAATAAATGATGGATGGAGCAGACATTTTTGGAGGTCAGTATGTATTGTGGATACTTTTTTCTTTGTACTGGTGGCAGTTATTTTTCTCTCCTAAATTAGAATAGAGTTGTAGAGTTGACTAAATAACTTCTATGACTCACTAAACTATCTACTTAAGTCAGTGAAGTTTATTTTTAACAATATTGTAAATCTAGAACAGATTCACTATTACAAGTACCACAACTACCAAAACTACAACAACAACAACTACTACAACTATTACTAGCAATTGTGCCTTCATCGGCATTAATTAAAATGTGCTGTTATAAATGTATTTTTCAAAGTTAAAAGTTGTCTGCCCTCTTTAGAGAAAAGTTCAACAGGTTTATTAAGTTTGAAGTTTTAATTAAATTAAGTTAGAAATTCTCATTATAAGTCCTATCATTATTTTCAGCAAACAAACCTCTCCAAATCTGAAGCTGCTAAAACCGCTTCTAAATAAATAATTATAGTTACATTCTGAAATGCAACTGATTTCAAGGTATAATTAAGAAAACTCAAAATTATCAGGCTATCAGCTAATATTTTTAGATGCATTGTTCTCGTTTGCGCGAAAGGGAAAACAATGATTCACTTTAGTTAGAAATGTAATATTTTGCAGCAGTGGAGATTTGGGTTGGAGACCTGTTATCATCTTATTACAGGGTGTGCAAGAAAATCAACTCTTGCCAAAATGTTTAAACTCTCCCCTCAAGCAACCAAACCACAACCAGCTAAACAACACCAAAGTTGTTAGGGTTCTAATTGCACCAGAATGAAGGAAATAAGTTTTGTGTTTAAAGCACAGTAAGCATCCTGTCAAGAAACAAAGCTGCATAATTGATATTCTAGAGTTTTTCATTCATTAGCCTACTCGATTGAAAATGTCTGTGTGTCTGATCAGATCCACAAAACTCCACAATACTGGTGATGCAGCAATATGCCATGAAGTTTTTTTCCCAATTCTGTGCATGTTTATTCATAATTTGACCACTCTGTTGTCTATGTAAGCATGTAACAGCCACTGTCCCTTTCTTACCATCCATAATAACACATGATTTGTATGAAGTATGCGTATGTCAACAATATACCATAAACTTTTTTTTTCCATTTCTGCACATGTTTATTCATAATTTGACCACTCTCTTGTCTATACAAGCATGTAATTGCCACTGTCCCTTTCTTACCATGCATAATAACACATGATTTGTATGAAGTATGTGTGTGGCCTGGTTATGCATGACTGCCTGGACCAAGCTAAGCCCAACCTCGTGTTTTGGACTCTCCTCAGATCCATGCGTACAAGTCCCTTTGTCTCCCGCGCCTTGCAGCAGAGTAGAGCAGCCAGCCTCCTCACTTCACACAGTGACACCTCCCTAGCCTCTTTGCACAACCACAACATACCTCCTACACGACTCCCCGGAATACAAATACACATACACGTCCTATTCAGCGCAATACTATCATCTTCATACGATCAGTCCATAGGCGTGAGCAGTGGGTTTGGTGGGGTTTTGCGCACAGATTGTGTTATACTGCGGGCAGGCGTGCACATGTGGAATGTTCAAGGAATCGCCGCCGCCTGGATAAAAACACACAGCGGGGCATGGAGAGTGTAGAATGAGCTAAAGATGCCATAGGGATGTACAGCGTGTAAGTCATGTGGCGAAACCCGCATGTAAACATTGTATCCCGCTCAAACAAAGACGAAATAGCCCCTGCGGTCATTAGGCACAGCGCCTAGCATCACAACACTGCGTGGTACACCCGAGCTGAGACATTGTCCCTTACCTGATCTGGCATGTCAACCTTTACTTTGTCCAGTCCTGGAATCGAGACAGTTTTCCGAGAGGTTAAAGTTGTGTGCGGCTTTAACTATTCCTCCAAGCTGAAAAAACTTTGTCCTCGGTATAAAAACTGTCAACAAAGAAGAAAAGAGGCGTGAATTAGAGACTGGTTAAGTAATGGCCAGACGAGTGGGATTGGCGTGGAGCTGACCACGATGACGTACTGTTATTAGTAGTAAAATTACGCAAAAAACACAATTTAATAAACCAAGATAGCATGCAGATTTGTATCGCTTATAAAGTTCAAATAGTAAATTACTTTTTGCTCCGAAAAACGAAGTAGATGCGCAAAATAGATGCAGATATACGCTCGAATAAACTTTGACAATAGGCTCCAAAGAGTGCCTTAATGAATTGCCTAACTTAATTTAGCTTAAAATCACGTTGCTAAATAGTAGCTAGAAAGAGGCCGAATTAAAGAATAATCTACTCCAACTATCCCTGGTTACTATAACTTTACAAGCCCGCTGTTTTAAGGCTGATACTTAATGGAAAATATAATCAAACGTTTCCCAAACGAGGTTCGCCGCCTTTCTCTATTCACGAGGACACGTAAACGGGGCTCGGACACTGCATAGCAAAAGCAGCAGTAGCAGTCCTAGCACTAATGCAGAATTTCCAAACACACAGAAAGAAGCATAGAATAACCGAACGGCTGTGGAAATGCTCATGAGTTTTGTTTGAGACTGAGTGGGACGTAATCTGTGAGTTTGCCATGTCACGCTACAGCAGCCCGCTACACACCGTAATAACACTGCAAACGCCACGGCCGCCACCGCACTCCACACTGGCCCGAGCAGCGCGTGTGTCACTCGGCCTGAAAGCACTTCTCAGCAAAAGCGAAACAAGAAAAGACGAAAACTGCAACACGCGTCCACTATCCAACCCGCCCCACCCCACATGCAAAGCCATAAATACGCGGGGAAAGTACAAATAACTTACATTAGTCCACGCAAAAAGACACGCAAGTAGACAGACACAGTTAGTCCAGTTTTTAGTTCTGTATCAACATAGATGGACAGCACTTCTTAGATAGTCCCGCCCCCCAGTTTACCAGTCAGGCATTTCTATACATATATATAATCCAGACAGCGGCCAATCACAGCTCTCGACTCTGGAAAAGAGCGACGTTCATTGGCTGCAGCGCTTTTCAATCCACATCTGAGCCGCCAGCTCTCTTCCAACCATATAGGGGTGTGTCGTGACGTAGCAAAAACCACTATAAGATAAGACAATTTTTTATGAATTTTAAAGAGTGCAATAAAATAAATAATAATATTGTAATAGATTTTAAATATTTAAAATAAAATGGATCCACTCTTAAGGCTAGTGGTCAAATGAATAGCACTCTATCCACTTCTAATTCGCCACTTGAATTATCTGAGCCTATAATTATCGTAATCATTTGGAAATCATATTTTCTTACCTATATAAATACCTATATTCTATAAATAAATACCGTATTGTGTAGGCTACAACTGTAATCTGCAATAACAACTGATCAACAATTTGTTTAATTCTATTCATAAATATAAATATAAATAGGAGGGAAAATATTATAATGTCATAATGATATTGTATTGTAGGCTTCTTATATGTTAATTAGTATTAGTATCTTATATTATACCATAGCTGACTAGCATATTTGGTTTAGTCTTTGTGTAGATGTTGAAGAGTTAGGATATCATTTCATTTTGACTACAGAAAACTGTGCATATCTCAAAGTGCATTATGTATGAATCTCTGCTTAATAGTTCCAACAATGTCGATCTGTCTGATGTGGTAACCACAATAACTGTAATGAACACACAAAAAATATGAAGAATAGGTATAAGGCAAAATAACTTTGGGCTAATTGCTTTGTGTCTATATATATGATGTCAGCTAATTTGTTTTAGACAGATTTAACCGTACAGAAATGTCTCACTGTGGTATGCAAAGCTACCCCTGGGACATTTTAATATAGAGCTTCAATCACCACATTAGCCACTGCACAATTAGGATTCATTATATCCATCACTTGTTTATTCGGGCTGGATGCATTTGTGCAGTGCTCGTGCTATTTGAAATATAGAACATTACTTTTAGCGAATGTAACCCGTGACATTTGAAAAGACTGCTCATTAGGGTCCCATGGTGTAATCAAAGTTCTGTGCGTAACTACAGTCATCACAGTCTCTTATAATGAATAATAGTGTTGTAGCCTTATACTTTTCTCCACTTGCATAGTGTTGTGTGATTGAAGTCTATTTTGAGAGTGTTTGTATTTTTATTTTTGACTGAATATTTTGAATTTCTTGCTATTTTTGAACTGTGTGCTACAACACTGGAATTTCCCCATTGTGGGACCAATAGGTCCTCTTATCTTATCTTTAAACTGAGCAAAAATGTTTTGTCATCTATCTTGTATAATGCATGTTTTATGAATTCAGACTGTTACAAAAATATATTATGAGTCATTTCAGTAGTTAAGAAGGGCATTTCATAATGTAAAAAAGAAACAAACAAAAGATGTTCATAATAATTTTCTATTCATTTGCATGAAACAGGCTAGATTGCATGTCTTAAATAGCTATTGTACAGAAGATACTGTGTGCAACTCATATAAATGGTGATATAAACCAAAAGTCAACATTTAAACAATGTACATTTCACAGAATAAAAAACTTTTGGTCCTAAAGTTGTTAAAAAAAAGTGCTTGTTTGCGAAAGTAGCTGAAACATGTAAAGCAGGTAAACAAAGGAAAGAGTTTAAACTGAAGACTGAATGAACCTTTATGAAAAATGTTACAAAAGAAGTTCAAAACAACACCAACAACAGCCAATATTCCAATGACCCAAGTTCATGAAGTGCTTATTTGACATCAATGGTTGACAGAAAGTTAAGAATTAAAACCTTGTGTTCCCACCAGGGCACGTTTAGTGAAGGGTTGAACAGCGTATGCCCTATTTGTTTCTCCTTGACATGATCTAAGTCTTTTTCTTTTCTCTCCATTTAAGCACACAACCAATCCAAGGAACTATTTTTAACTGCCCCTTGAAAAATACACCAAATATCTTTTATAGTGATTGATTACTGAGTGTAGATCAGTATGCTGTTTATTAAGTAGTAATGATATAGCTATATTATAGACCTGATTCAGCCCTTTTATATCTAGTATAATCCTGTTTAGTTTAAACCTGGTTTTGATCTAGTAGTGTGTAGAGTATATAGATTATAAAAAAGTAATTGCTACAAAAGTGGTTACATCAAACAGACCTACATTAGAATCTTATCGCTGTCTCCAGCAGGTGTGACAGAAATTCTTGTGATAGTAATTTATAGCAACTCATTCTAGACAGTTAACTGTAACTACAAGATTTGTGGCCCTCCCCTATAGCGGCATGCAAATACAGGGATGAAGAAAAAAAAAGTAGTAGAAGCTATATGCAGTAGTATTCATTTTAAATATTTTATATGTTGCTGTGTTTGTTTCTATGTTGCTGCTGGCGAACTTTGACTTTCCATCAGGATCAATAAAGTATCTATCTGTTTATCTATTGTTCATGTAACTAACTATAACTAGCTTTGTATGGCTCTACTCTATAGCATCATGGAAAAAGCAATTAATATGGTGAAGGTTAAGAAGTAGCTGTAAGTACACTAGTATTAACTTTAAATATTATTTCTATGTTGCTATGTTGTTTCTATGTATCTATCTGGTTACAAGTACCTGCAATTAAATTTGTATAGCCCTGGCCTATAGCATCATGCAAAAAAGGCAAATAATGCGGTGCAGATAAAGTAGTAGTTGCTATGTTTTGCTAAAATGTTCAGTCAAAGTAACACTAAAAATATAATGTTGCTGCCAAACTTTGAATTTCCTTCAGGATCAATTAAGTATCTATCTCAGTATCTACTGTTCATGCAAGTAACTGTAACTAGACTTGTATGGCCTTAACCTATTGCACAAACCAAAAAAGGCAAATAATGTGAGGAAAATAAAAGTAGTAGTTGTGCATTAGTACCATTCATGCAAGTAACTGAGACTTGATGACTCAGTGACTCAATCCTTACCCTATACCAGGATGCAATATAACTAATAGACTCCAGAGTAAACTATAGTGTACATAAAGCCTGTTTGCTCATGTGTCTGTGTTTTCCATAGAGTATAGTGGTGCAGAGTGGTTCCTCGCGCCCTGCCTGTGTGTGCATGTGCAGGAATCTAGGCCATCCCTCGTGGCTTTGTGTCTGGGAGGCGGATCAGTCTATACCAGGCCCTGCGCTGTGTATAAGCATGCGCACAATAGTGCCCCCCCCTCCCCTTACTATGTCTTCAATGGGGAAATGCAAGGGGTGCAGTGAATGGTTTTTCCCACAGTGTAAACTATCATAAATATATTTCAGTAAGTTTTAGATTTGTACAGCAACTTAACCTTATGTAATATAGATAAGTATATTCTACTAATATAGCACTGTGTATTGTTTATACTTGAACATATACAAATTATATTTACTTTTATTATAGTTATGTATTTTGATATGTATTCATTTATTTATTATTCTTTTTGCTTATTACTACAATTTTATTTATTTATTTTGTTTGTTTGCTTTTTGTCATCATATTGTAATGTGTGAGCTAACTGTCCAAGTAATCTCCCTTACTTGGATTAATAAAGTTAGTTTAAGTCTAATTTGCATCGAAGCTGTAGTTTAAGCAATGAAATAAGATTTAAAACTTAAAACACTTTAATTTCGATTCCATATATTTTTATATAGCCCAAAATCACAACAGCTTTCACCTCACAGAGCTTTACAGAACTGTTGATTCAGCCAACAGAAACAGTCAGAAAATCAATCACTAAAACAGTCATCAGTTGATAAAAGACAAGTAGAAGTAGGAGTAAATATTCAAAGAAAATATCAATTCAGTAGTACAAAAAACAGTACAGACTGAGTAAATGTACTCTCTCTACTTCTGTTGTTAGATAACTATTGCTACAAGCTAATACTATCAAAAATACTACTAGTAAAACTACCAGTCAGTGGTGGAGGAAGTACTAAATTTTATACTGTAAGTAAAAGTATTAAAGTATCTGTTTAAAAATGCACTTAAATAGTAAAAAAGTGAATTTAAGATCAATTAAAGCTTCAAATATTGTGATTTTTATACTGGTTTATGCTGAATTTCATTCAAAAGAAACAACTGAATTTAGATGTATATTCAATTCCTAATTGTTTTTATTTGTATATTTTTGTTCGCTCAAAATATGATGATGTTAAAACTAAATCTTCAGCCTTTTCAGTAGGTCTCAAATGATCATAAAAAGTACTTTTACTTTTCAGTCCAGTTAAAAAATTTAGTGGAGGGGAAAGTACAGATACTTGCTCTCAAATTTAGTGAAGTAAAAATAAAAACTACTTCAAAATGTTAAGTAGAGATTCTTACATTTTTTACTTAAGTACAGTACTTTACTACTTTTACTTGGTTACACTCCACCACTGCCAGTTTTGTAATTCTGCTTGAGCCAAAACGAAAGCACTGCTGTTTCTGCGAGCACTACAAGATTGGAACTGCAACAACTGCTGTCTATTATCTTAAACCAGGCTTTGTTCCTTTGACCCCTGTATCAGCAAGACATGTTTTCTTGCTACTGTTTTTCTACATTTGTCTGTGTAAAACTCTGAAGATGTTTGTGTCTACATGGAAGTTGTTTTGCTGATCCCAATCTCTCACCGTTCATCTGTCAACACACATCAAGTCCCAAACAACTTAAATTAACTTTCTTCTTCTTTCAAATACCAAGCAGGATTGCACTTTCTGAGCATGTCTACACCAAGTTTCTGTCAGAGGACATTTGACGATTAGCAGGTACGACTATTTAGCGTACACTCTCCCTTTAACTGTGAATGCCTGCTCACCTCCGCCTCGCTGTCTCACCAGAACATCTTCCTCCGCCCCCAGACACTTTCTCCGCACTCGGAACAGCTGGAAAAGCAAACAGCAGTCGAGGCCGGGCCCACTGGAGCAGGCTCGTCTCTGGATGAATGCGGGCTTTAGATACGGTTTTGCACTGGAGTCGCGAAAAAAAGCACCAGAGACCAAACAGTCGCACAAACTTTAGGGATTTACACAGCGGCCAATGAATATATTTTCAGATCAAACTTGCAAAGCGGGGTAAGAAGACTGGATTACAGGGCAAGCTTTAAAGACAACATTCTTAAGCTTGACAATAAGAAAGTAACGGTTTATACTTGTTTACTTAATTTCTAGATGGATTTGATTTGGTCAGATTAAGGTTGCAAAAAGTATTACAAATCAGATTCGAATTAATACTAAAAGTCATATCGAATCTAGACACTCATACTACAAGATACTACAAAAAAATCACATCAACAAGATATAATTTGATCTTTCCTAAACAGATTTAGAACAATATTGAGCTTTATCAGAACTTGTGAAAAGCCATATGGGACCAAGTCGTTGTTTTGCAAGTCTCAAGTCTTTGACCTCAAGTCCAAGTCAAAGACAGGGTCTCAAATCAAGTCTCGAGTCACTGGGCCATAAGTCCAAGTCAAATCTGCTTAGAGCTTCAAGTCATTTCAAGTCTTTAAATCTAAGTACCAAATATAGCTTAGATTTTTGCTATTTATATGACTTTTAAACTAAATTATACTTAAAAAGTCATGGTATATTTATATATGAGTATTTATATAATAGTTGTAGAAATGCTTATTTTTCCTTTTTAAATGTCTTGACAAGATCTTAGTGCAAACCGCCATGGTCAGAATAGAAAAAAATAAGATTTTAAAATACAGTTATTTTGTCATGTACATTCAATGATACCATATCACAGTACTTTCCAAAATAACAAATAGCGAAGTGGGTGGGACATGTTCCAGTTTGTTCCTGTAAAATTCAGCACCACATTTATCAACTATACAGTGAAAAGTATTTTCTAAAAACATAATATTTTTTAGGAGAGGCATCAAGTCTTCTCAAGTCACAAGGCTCAAGTCCAAGTCAAGTCCCAAGTTGTTGTGCTTCAAGTCCAAGTCAAGTCCCAAGTATCAGTCCATTTTATCAAGTCACGTTTCAAGTCGTAAACATAGTGACTCATGTCTAACTCGAGTCCAAGTCAAGACTTGCAAGTCCCCACCTCTGCCACATGGTAACGTAATTATATTATGTGGAAAATGACAGTCTAAAACAAGAGCTTCAAAAAAATAAAGATCATTGCAGTATTGGAACTGGTATCACATTATTTCTTAGTATTGAAATTTGAGTATTGTGACAGCACTCAGATCAGACTAAGTGGATAAAGTGTTGCCGTCACTACTATTTTATGTAGCTTTTAATGTATTTTTGTTTTGTTTCTTGTGTATATATACTTATTATTAGGTACCTACTTACCTAAAATGTAGAATGTCCCAAAAATCATCCACAGTAGACTCCAGATAACAGGCTTCAATGTTCTGTGTAACTGGAAAAAACTGGAAAACACATCAATGTCAAATGCATGTGAATGTGAATGCTTCCAAGTTCAGTATACGTTGAAGTCTAAGGGCTTTAGTAGCTATAATACGACTGTGAAAGTGCATTTTGAGAAACTCTGGTAGACATAAACTTTGACAAAATTTACTGATCCACAAGGGGAATGACTTGGACACAGTAGCTCCCACATCACAATATAACACTGCACTAACAAAGATTAATTTTTTTTTTTTTAATGGTACTAATAATACATTCAAAATCAGTAGCAAGTAGTGGTAATTGAGTTATATTTAGTAGGTTATATATTGTACTGTAATACTTATTGTAATTTGTTTTTTACATTTGTTTTTTTTGTGTGTGTCCTTGATCAAATACATAAATAATAAATAAATTAAGTCCACATTGTGAAAAAAAAAAAAGCAGAAGATATTATCAAGACCATATGTGTAGAGTAATTCAGTGGAGAGAGGCAGTCTGTGTTAGGCTTTTATTTCCTCAATAAAGTTTCATGTATTATGGATTCTAGGCAAAACCGAGAGGATTCTTGGAAAAATATAATGCAACCCAAGGCAAATGCAAGTCTCTATATTCAGTAATAGTAATAATAGTGATTTTCCTCTTTTGAAAAATGAAGTGTGCTGCTCAAGGGCACAGAGACACCAAATAAGTGCAGTGAATAAGATTGAAACCTAGATTTAAGCTTAGACATAGAAAAACTTTGAAATTTGAAACAAGGGAATTTATGTATTATTTTTATTTATGATTTTTTTTCTATCCACAGACAAACCATCCATAACATGCAAACATAGGCTACTTTTCCAGATGACAGTTCAGGTGAAGGATGAATAAAACGCAGAAAAATTTTTCCTACAGGGACAGGTCTATTAGTTAGTCAAATTACAACAAAGTGGCTGCCATTGCATCAACATTCTCTTACAAAACATACTGTACATTCATAGCATAGTGCTTTTAATACCAACTTGGCAACCTCTCATTGCAAAAGTACCACTACTATATTACAAATAGCCATTTTATTGCCCAGTCGAGAATGAAGTTAATATTAATCCCAGAGTTTTTCCATTTCTCTCCCATTTTAAGCAGTCATATTTTTCCCTCAGATCATTCACTACAGTTGACTTGGAAAACCAATGTCAAGCTGCATTAAAAGAACGAATACCCCGTTCTTTAAATTTGCCCTTCTGTGTTGACTCTGGCACCGTGCATGAATCGTGTTATATAATAAGCACGCTGGCGGTGCAAGGGGGAATACTTGTGAAGGATCATTTCCACTTGTTGCTGCTCTTCAGGAAGTTTTTAATGTGAAGTGGAGAGCTGAGGGAGTGGAAGCCCCCCCTCCTGTCCTGACACTTCCAGGCAGACACAATGCAGTCCACAACGCCAGGGCAGTGAGGCTATAAATCACTACTCACCACCTGCTCAGCTCCGGTCAGCAAAAACTCACTCCACAAGTGCGTAGCAGGGTGGGTTGAGACATCGAGGGGCCCAGGAGAAGGATTCTGTGGATAAAAGTTATACAAGATTTGATTATCTGAATGCCAACACAGACTGGGCTGTTTGTATTATTTAAAGGGCCCATATTACACAGTTTTTTAAGATATGTTATAATGTTGTTTCCTCATCAAAAACATACCTGGAATTTTGTGTTTATTTTCATTCACAAAACACACAAATCCGGCATATTTAGGCTGTGTTCTTCTGTCAGTGCTCCAATATATTTTTAAACTCCATACACTCTCACTAGAATTGTTTGGATGATTCCCTGAAATTGCCAAGCTACTGAGAAAAAAAAGATAAAGTTCAGCTGTAAACTAGAAAACTACCACGTCATGACATCACAAGGTGAAACTGAGTGTTTTTTGAGATGTACACAGCAGAGGTGGGGACTTGCAAGTCGTGACTTGGACTTGAGTCAGACTTGAGTCACTATTTTTAGGACTTGAAACTTGACTTGATAAAATGGACTAAGATTTGGGACTCGACCTGGACTTGAAGGTCAGTGACTAGGGACTTGACTCGGACTTGAGCCCTGTGACTTGAGAAGACTTGATGCCTCTCCTAAAAAAATGCATGTTTTTAAAAACTAATTTTCTCTTTTACAGTTGAAAAATGCAGAGCTAAATTTTACAAGGAACAAAGTGGAACATGTCCATCCCACTTCCCTGTTTGTTACTTTGGATGTAACTGAAGTACTGTGTTGTGGTATCCTCAAATGTACTACAGTAATATGCAGTACAATACAGTACAATACACAAAATCAGAATTCTTTCTAGTCATAATGATCCACACTAAGAGCTTGTCAAGATGTTTAAAAAGGAAAAATTTGCATTTCTACAACTCTTATATAAATACTCATATACAAATATACTATGACTTTTTAAGTAATTTTTTTTTTTTTAATTCATAAATTGCTAAAATCTAAGCTATATTTGGTGCTTTGGCTTAAAGACTTGAAATGACTTGAAGCTCAAAGTAGATGACTTGGACTTGACTTGGACTTATGGGTAAATGACTTGAGACTCGACTTGGACTTGCCTGTCTTTGACCTGGGACTTGACTTGGACTTGAGGTCAAAGATTTGAGACTTACTTGAGACTTGCAAAATGATGACTTGGTCCCACATCTGGTAGACAGTTTAATAATAAATGATTATTCAAACATGTGTGAATGAAACAAAACACAACTATGTTGAGGAAACATAACATAGATCAGAAAGTAAGATAGTGTAATATGAGATCTTTAATAATCAGTATACACATAATCTATTTTTCTTTCATTGAAAAAAAAAACCTGACTACACAATGACCAAAAGATGTTTCTATTTTTCCTGTATTTACCACAGCACTGAACAGGCCCACTCATAGATTAATTTGCTAAACATAATGAACACAAATTCTGGCATTACTTGATTTCTTCCTCGGCGGCTTGGGGAAATGTAATGAGTTTCACTTCAAATAATGTATTAATGACCCAATAATTTGAAAATATATACCGCATCAAGGCCAAATCCATTTATAACACTTTGGGAGTATATTGAATGAGGCGGCTCATTTTGTTTGAACATTATTCCTGAGATAAGGTTACAAATGTGATTTAGTTTGATTCACAACAAAGCTTTTATGTTAACCTGATTTAGAGGAAAGACACTGAAAGATGCTCTCTTTAGCCAGAAACACCCTGTTTCACATGCATTCTTTCAATGTATCTGTTACATTATTCATCATCATCTGTAGATCAGATCAAAGCTGGTATTAACTATTAATTAGAATGAATCTGGACATGCACTTTGAACATATCACCAAATAAAGGCATTGAATAGTGTACACTTTCAGATATTTCAGCCAATAGCCTTGTTGTTGTTAATTAAGGTGGATGAGGAAGTGTTCTAATTGGGTCCTGGCTTGCCTGTTTTGTCCTAATGTAGACTTCATTTGGTTCTGTTCTAGTCCTGGTTTAGTTATAGGTTTAAATCCAGGTTTAGTCTCAGTTTAATCCTGATTTTGATGCTGTTTGAATGCACAAGTATGAATGCACCATAAATAAATAACTATGGCACTATGGACAGCCCTTATTACGCTATTCTCTGATCTGTTTCCTCATCACAAACTACAATACCTGGAGTTTTGTTTCACTGACACATGTTTAACACAAAAACCCTGCATATTTAGGCTCAGTTCTTCCCTCAAACTGATAACACTTTGTTCCATTTTGCGATGCCATCTGGTAATACAGGAAGTGATCCCCTGTGTTTTAAACTCCATACACCTTTATTAGAGTCATTTGGATAATTTCAGCCCTGGAATCGCCAATCTCCATTGAACCAAAGGTGAAAAGCAGCTGTTATGGTGAAAAACTATCACTACATGACAATGAAAGGTTGAAAAGAGCATTTTGAGCTTTGGAGATGTAGACAGCTAGCCAGGCTGGCGTGGCGCCACCTAGTGCCTCTGCTCAATTTCATTTCTCTCCAACGACTAGGTCAGGAATCGGAATACACTAGAGAGTTCACAAAAAACTCAGGAAGTGCGAATTTGGGCACCAGCCAAAGAGCCATACATTCTGTGTTGGCAATGATTCCTGAGATTGAGATCAATTTAAAGTCGGAATAAAGAGAATGTTTGGTGAATTTTACCAAGGGGAAAGACGTTATTGCCCTTCTTCCTACAGGATTTGGGAAAAGCTTAATATACCAGTTATCCCCGTTACTGGCGCATTACATACGTCACAACCAAATAGTAGTGATTGGTTAAATTAAAATAAGTAGCCGCCTACCGTCGAGAGAACGAATTCTAACACTGCGAGGTCAGACAGTGAAAACCAGCAGATGAATCAGGCTAGTGGACAGCCTAATAACACAGGATTACTCAAACATGTGTGAATGAAGCCAAAAACAACTCCAGGTTTGTTTTTGAGCAGATAATAGCATTATAACATGACTGAAAGCTCACATGAGTCAATTTTGCGTAATACAGGACCTAATAATACAAGGCTGCATCCTAAGTAGCCCTTCAAACCCAGCAAGTCTGGAAACATGCTGTAAAATCATCTCTACTTGTGCCCTTTGGTTGACTGCCTGTGTTCCATGAAAACTGCTCGTTTGAGTGGACAGGAAGCGAGGGGAGACAGATGAGGCTGGGTGGAGCTTTGCAGATGGATGAGACAATAGAGTGAGCGTCACCGTTAGACAGGCCTGATCAATGTCAGCCTGTTGCACAACACCAAACTGCTCCTTCTTTTTGTCCTGGGCCCTCTTCATTCTTTCCTCTACTCTGCATGCATTCTCTGACCACACTCACATCACCACGCAGTCCAAACAAGGAAAAAGTGTCATGACCAAATATTCCAAACTTCAGAGATTTTGCACCCAAAGCGTTACAGACAAAGAGAATATAATGTGCTCTATTGTGAGCTGGGTGCGCAGAACGCTAGCGACCTCCCTCTTTGTCTGCTTCGGCACGACCTCTGACCCCAAGAATTCATCACGAGTGGCCAGGAGTAGACCCACATCACAGCCTCTTTGGAAACACTGCACAACCCCCCCTCCCACAACAAACAGAGCTGTGGGAGGGACTGCAGCAAAACAGATGTCTCGATTTCGCTTTTATTTGCCACACTTAATCCGATGAATAAAGGGGTCTCTCGGTTTATTTATATGCTATTTCAGGACACTTTGTAATATTTTGTAACTCAAAGTTGCATCAGAAGAGATCATCTAAGGCTGCACTATGTTCACATGCAAAACATAATTTGGTTGATGTTGCCTTGATTGCTGCAACCGGTTTTAACTTTAAAAACGGATTTCATTTGAGTAAAAAGGATTAGAACTGTTATAATATTCTGAGAGCCATATTGCACTGCACAGCTAAACCGTAGATGGCTTCAGTCATTCAGTCAGTCAAAAGTGAGTTTTACTTAAGATCATTCAGCCCTAATCTGTGTAAACTAGTTCAATCCAGCCCAGGTCCTGTGACAAGATTTTTCTTTTGTCTGCATGTTTCCAGCACAGCACAGAAGCAGTATAGTGCACCATTCCAACTCATGATTCCTGCAAGAGTGTATGCTATAAAGAAAATATTCAACTTTGAAATGTGTTTTCTTGAAAAGCTAAAAGCATGATTATGTGAAATTGACTTTTTGGAGCATTCTGTGTTATGATGTTTCCTCATTAAAAACACGCCTGAAGTGGATGTTTGAGTAATCTTGCAATCTCTCTTGGGCACTTTATGAACCCTCCTTAATGCTTTGCAGTACAAGCCCAAACCTTTTGTACAAGGCTCAACCTACAATGATGCAGTGTGCTGTAGTTTCATTAGCAGACTGCATGCTGATTGTGTTATGATGGCACTCTCAAGGGGTTGTTCAGTGAATATAGCATTTTCAAACAATAAAAGGTAACACAGAGATCTAAATACACTACCAGTCAAACCTTTTAGAACACACTTATTCCATTGTTTTGTTTTGTTTTTACTGATTACTGTTGACTGAACTTTTAATTCATGAAAGTGTCCAACTTTGGCAGATATAACAGCTGAACACTTGTGGCTTATACTTTTTACAATAAAAATCAAATATTCTTCAGAAAGTTCCTCCCAAGTCTGTTGCAGAAGTTCCCAAAAATGAGTGGCACTTGTAGGTTGCTTGGCTTTCACTCTTCTGTCCAGTTCATCCCAAACCAACTCGATGGGGTTTAAGTCCGGAGACTGTGCTGGACACTCCATGTTTTCAAGTTTATCATCTTGTTCTTTTTTCCTGAGGTAGTTTTGGCAGAGCTTGGACTTGTGTTTTGTTATCTTTTATCTTTTTTTAACCTCTGGCTGTTCAGCACTTCCCTTTATACCATTTCAAGCTGTTCATTGGACTTGCATGACTTGAATTGCAGTAAATAACTGGAAAAATTAAGGAGTTCTAAAACTTTTGACCGGTAGTGTATGTTTTTTCTATGTTGGTTGTGATAATTTATTTGTTCGGGCATATGCTATAGTATTTATGCATGTGAAATGTTCATGTCTATCGGTATTTGTTGCCAAATTTGATGTCCACTCTCAAATTCAAATGCTTGCACCAGACTAAAAAACTTTCATGTATGCACAATCTAATGCAACTGTGCACCATTCAGTCTGCAGGAGCATGCAGATTCTCATGAGAACGGCAGGCCAGGAGCTTCTTAACTGCTGTTATGATACAAACCTCATCTATTAACCATAATGTCTGCATTTTCAGAACACTGCACCAGCCGTCTCGATCCTGTGCGCTTTGGTGTTTATTTATACAGACTTTGGTGGAATTTCTGACCCGTTTTGATTGAATTTCAGTGAGCTATGAAATCATACCATTGGTTTGCTGTCTTCACTGGCCATTCCCAACATGCTTTTTTATATAATACACCACATAGCCCACATTTGTTGACCATGACTGGAAACTGACAGTCAGAGAAGAAAAACAGAACTATTGTGATTTATTTTTAAACAATGTCTGGGTTAAGAGCTACCCCTGCCCTGGTACAAATGAAACCACAAAAATCAAATATGAAAGTTTGGGTTAGCAGCTACAACTAAAATGGTCTTGCTGACAGTCTTAGAACTGCAAGAAATATGAAGGAAAGGAAATATAGAGAAATAACACAGCAACAAAAAGACACACTATAATTGAATCCACTTGCCATAGTAAACGTTGTACTGACTCACTTAAAAAGGCGCTTTCACTTTCGGATTTTATGAGACTTTGGCCAGCTGACATAGAACTGTTATTGGTACATTATTTAAAGGTGCATTTTAACTTTTCTGGTGAAGGGTCTTCCACCTGCTTATTTCTATGGAGATGGAGTTATTACTTTGCTTAAAATGCTGCACCATACGGTGTTAAAGACCTTTTATGCAAACGTTTAACCATGTTATAGTTGATTTCCCTCACCGTGTTGTATTTGGAGTGAATGTGCATGTCTGAGCAATCTTTAATTACTTATTTTCAAGATGCCATATTGCTGACCAAACCTTGTATTTCATCGCCACCGGCATAAGCCCACTGCTCTGTACTTGATGATATGAGCAGGATTGGACATTTCCTTTTGATACAAATGAATAAAAATCTGCAGGTATTCAACAAAAGTGCTGAATCCTTGTTGTGATGACATTTACTGCGTTGTCAGCTCCCATTGTGCACCACATAAGTCAGTGCACATGTTTCTTTTAGTAAGTCGTTTTATAGGTACATTAAGAAGTATATAAAATACTTGTGATAAAAAAAAATGCAAATTCTAACATAATGAGCCACCTGGCCAACTTACAGGTCAAATCTGTGGAGAGGCAATGCTGCTCACAGTAAGAAGCCTGTTTTTCAAGATAAGAAATTATAAATCTGTAAGAGAATAAATACAAGATAAATACGTTTAAATCCATATTGTGAAACATTCCAGGTGTGGTGGATACCTCTGCCACCACTCCACAGTGTCAGTATTATTTCATTTCATTTCATTTACATTAAGTTAATTACATCACACATTCCTTTATTTAGACTTATATTCTTACGTGGGTGCACACATGTTAGTTAATCTAAGTCTGATTTATTTACTTACACTTGTTCTTTATGTTTTTTTGAGTGCCAGATGTAGCTTGATTCATCAGCCAGTTTTACTTTGTTTCACTTTGTACAAACCATCAGACTGCCTTAGATTACAAACTGCCTTAGATTCCGTTCGCTCAACAGTAGGTGGGTACTTTTTATCATTTAACCAATCGTTGCTATTTGGTCATGACGTATGTAATGCACCGCTAACGGGGCTAACTGGTATATTAAGCTTTTCCCAAACCCCGTAGAAAGAAGGGCAGTAACGTCTTTGCCCTTGATGAAATTCACCAAACATTTTCTTTATTCCGGCTTTAAATCCTCAATCTCGGGAATCGTTCACAACACTAACTATATGACTCTTCACTGATTGGCTGGTGCCTAAACTTGCACTTCCGGGGGTTTTTGCGAACCGTCTATTGTATTTTGATTCCTATCTAGTTGCTAGAGAGAAATGAAATTGAGCGGAGACACTAGGTGGCACCACCCTGACTAGGATGGAGGACCCTCGGGAGAGACCCTCGGAGCACTATTTAGATAGTTTTACTAAGTTTGTTTGTTACCTCCGCCAAGGAGGTTATGTTTTTGCCGGCGTTTGTCTGTTTGTTTGTTTGTTTGTTTGTCTGTTAGAAACATAACTCAAAAAGTTATGGACCGATTTTGATGACATTTTCAGGATTTGTTGGAAATGTGAAAAGGAAGAACTGATTTCATTTTGGGGGTGATCCGGA
This sequence comes from Boleophthalmus pectinirostris, assembly GCF_026225935.1. Lineage (NCBI taxonomy): Eukaryota > Metazoa > Chordata > Actinopteri > Gobiiformes > Gobiidae > Boleophthalmus > Boleophthalmus pectinirostris. The sequence continues at coordinate 19,635,006 of NW_026571515.1, forward strand.
AGAAATCCTGGATTCTGGATCACTTTGAAATTTTAGTTAACATTGTAGTAAATGGGGCCTTTTGTTTCTCAATATCTCGGTTAATTATTGATCAAACCCCATGAAATTTGACTCAGGGATGGACAATGGGATCCTCTTTCATATTCCAAAGGCTGATCCAGATCTGATCCAGAAGAATGATTTTATCACAATTTATATAAAAAATGGGGGTAGTCCTTGGCGGAGGTCTGTGCTCTCTGAGTGCTTTTCTAGTTTAGTTTGCTTTTGCTGCACTTTATTATCACTTATTAGTTTCTGTATTATACTTATTTGCTTTTTTGTTATTCTAAGTTAGTAGTTTTAGTTAATTATTTAGTATAATTCACCCCTCTAGTGTTCAGCTTTAGTTGGACCTTAGGTATTTAAATACCCCTGTTCTTTGTCTGGTTGGGTTAGTTACCTAATTCGAGCCTTTGTTAAATTATCTCTTTTTTGAAATGAGCAGGCAAAGCTATAACAGCAATAGCAGACTCATACAACAAAACAGTTTCATAGTGCTGTTATAAATTTAAATAAATCTGTACAACATTTAAAACAGGCACCATTAGATCCACTAATTGCTCTTATCCATTATGTTAACAGTGTTGCTTGGTGTTAATAGCTTTGTGAATGAATGCCTTTAATTAAATGAACACGTGTTTGTTGTTACTACTTAAAATAGATCCATGTATCTTCAAAGCCAAGACTCTGAATAAATAACTCTACATACTTTTTATCCTCATCTGGTGAGTTGTGAATGATCTGCTTTTGTCTTTAGAGGGCAAACTGTCAGGAGCATCAAAGTCTGGGTATGAATAGCTTATGTTGCTATGAAGAACTGACCTTGTTATTTCACATCGCATTGTATTAGATTCAGTTTTGTTTCTATTTTTGTTTAGAATAATCTGTCTTCAGGCAAGTGGGAATAACTACACCTTTGTCATATACAGTACACTGTTGTTTAAATTAAAGGAACTGTATGTATCCTGCGCTCTTACAGTTTTTAAAGGGCTTACACTACACTATTATCTGTTCAATGTTATAATGCTGTTTCCTCATCAAAAACATACCAGGAGATGTGTTTTGTTTCATTAACATCAAAAGGTAGAACAGAGCAATTTAAGATTTGGACAGACTAAAGCATTGTTTCCCAAAGACTGGATCTTAACCCTCAGGTGGGTTGCAAGAGATTTATTTTGGGTCACCTTATCACAATCTGCATGTAGATCTGCAATACACAGTTCTGACACGTTTTCTGTGCTCTCAAAAATTAAGACAAAGCACAGAAACAGACTAAATGCTGCGCCTGATAAATGCGTGTTCCACTCTCCTCCTGCACCCCAGACTGGAACAAGACAGGCCCACCTATCTCATTAGAAATGCTGAAATGTTATGACATGTTTTGAATGATTTCTAATATTTTTGTAATAATTTTATTGACTATTTTGTTCCAATATTGCTGGTTCAATTGAATGTTGAAAAGAAAAAGAAATGGGCTACATTTAATGTCTAAATAGGTGACTTATGGATCCTTTTATTGCTGGTTCAATTTCATTGTTTCCATTGTCTTGCATTGTCTCAGTCAACAATAAAATATCCTCATTAATGTTCAATAATGGTCAAATCCACCTTTATTTTGTGATTTACGAATAATGTCTATTGACTTGGGTGGCGAGGGTTTGTAACTTTTTAAAATATGGGTCCCCAGAAAAAAGTTTGGGAAACACTGGACTAAAGGATTACTTAAACATCTGTGAATGGAAAAAAAAAACAAACCTTGAGGTATGTTTTGAAGAAGTAACAACATTACAACATGGCTTAAAGCTCACAAGAGTACATTTTGCGTAATATAAATCCTTAAAAAAAAATCTGAGTTACGAGTACCTTTATCTGCATTTAGAGAATACCCACAAGTTTCCTCATTCTTATTATATGTATTTGAATCAGACTGGTTAATGTTTGGCTGCAGGTGCTTGAGGTTTAGGGGGTGACAATTCAGATCAGAGGAAGTCTTTTACTAAACCAACTGGATTTCTGCTGTGAAATTTGCAACCCAAATAAGAGATTATGTGAGGCTCTTTTTGACTGGATTATCATTTAATAAAATTATAACACAAAACAACCTGACCATCATCATCATCCAGTGGTGATGTAACTGAAAATAAATCAGCATTACAATTATTCCCTGGAAAAGCTTATTATAATTGATTGATTAGAAAGATTGAACATGTCACAGTTGCACACAATGATGCTGTGACAGAAGATACTCCCCAAAAAAACTGAAGTAAAAGTATCACATGAAAAAAATCTACTTATAAAACTATTTAAGTACCAGTTTAAAAATGTACCTCAAGAGAAAAATGTTAAAGTATTTCATGCATATTTTGAGGTCTAATAAATTTCAGATGTAGTGATTTAGATAATGATTTGTGCTGAATTTTACTCAACAGAAACAACATTTTTTTTCCTAGTTGTTTTTATTTGTATATTTTTGTTGGCTGAAACTACACATGTGTTAAAAATAAACTCCTTAGTCTTTTCAGCAGGTCTAAAACTATGATAAACAAAATACTTTTACTTCAGTGCAATTCAGAAATGTAGTGGAGTAGAAAGTACACATACCTGCTATAAAATGTAATAAAAGTTAAAAATACCCATTGTAAAACGCATTCAAATACCATACAGATACTTAAATTTTTTACTTTAGCACAGTGCATTACTAGTTTTACTTCGTCACATTCCACCACATGAACATGTCAACCTTGTATTTGTGGGAGACAGTTATATGCACAGCGATGCAAATGGAATTTAAAGTCAAAATCTTACGAACAGTTCTTGTAAATCTGAACAGAAATTACTCTCATTGCTTACATTATAAAGATGTTTGCGTATATACTTAGACCTGCCTAGCTGTAAATCCCAGGTGTGAATAGCCACTTCTGATTTTATAGCGGCTACATTCCACATACTTTCACCAAATATATCTTGACCCTTGGTTAATATGTCCGGCTTCGTGTGTCTACCTCAGTACTGGGCTTGAGTGGAAGGAGAGTAAACAGGGAGCTCCAGTGTTTACCGTGTATTAGGTCTATGTTTCTGCAGCATTCATGAGTGGACACATGTGACACACAAAGCCACACAACCAAACACACACACAGGGAGGGAGCGAGGTCACAGGGAGCATGTGACTACCGCATGCAAGCAGATGAGGTGAGTTAATGCAGGGATGCTATAGGTCACGGAATTAGGAAAAATGCCATGGAAAAAAGGAAGTAATTTTTCTTTGTTCTTATTCTTTCTACATTTTATATATGTACAGAAGACGTCAAATATACACTACCGGTCAAAAGTTTTAGAACACCACACTTTATCCATTTTTTAACTGTTTACTGTTGACCAAAATGTATTCTAGACTTTCGATTCATGACAGTGTTCACCTTTGGCAGATATAACAGCTGAACACACTCGTGGCTCCTTCTGTTTACAATAAAAAATATTCTTCAGAAAGTTCCTCCCAAGCCTGTTGCAGAAGTTTTCATAAGTGTGTGGCACTTGTAGGTCACTTGGCTTTCACCCTTCTGTCTGGTTCATCCCAAACCAGCTCGATGGGGTTTAAGTCTGGAGACTGTGCTGGACACTCCATGTTTTCAAGCTTATCATCCTGTTCTTTTTTCCTGAGGTAGTTCTGGCAGAGCTTGGGCTTGTGTTTTATATCTTTTATCCTTTTTTTTTTTTTACCTCTGGCTGTTCAGTACTTACCTTTGTAACATTTCAAGCTGTTCATTGGACTTGCATGACTTGAATTGCAATAAATAACTGGAAAAATTAGGGTTAATCTAAAACTTTTGACTGGTAGTGTATGAAGCAAGCTGTATGTAATTATTTAGAGAATATAAAGAAAAAAAGCAAAAAAGTAAAATATATATATATATATGTTTTAGGGTGGTTAATTTTAGGTTTTGGTTGAGAATGTTTTCCTTAATTTAAAGTGTTTTTGTTTTTTTTTGCTACATAATTCCAGACATCTTAAACAATTCCATACATTTGTATATCAAATGTAGAAAGTAGTGGTAGTAACATATAGAAAAAAAACACCGAATGAAAGTCCAAACTTTTGATTGGTATGTGTGGTAAACAAAAGGAATTTCACAAACAAAAGTTAATACTACACTATAACTTTCTGGTAGTGGCAAATCATCTGCTTGATCCCATGACAATTTTAAAACCATACAGCTTTGTGGAGCTATAAGCCAACACAGTAAAAACACCTGTCTTTTCAGTTCAATAAAACTGTCAAAAATGATAAAAGGTACATACTGTGGTTTTAATTAGCTGTTTGATAATGAAATAGATACCATGTTTATAACAAAGATTAAAGGGGGAAAAAAATCAATGCCTAGAAACAAATCAATACTTAAGGCCAGTGTCAACATTAGATAATCATTTGAATCAATACTGCAAAAAGAAATGATGTAACTGGACCAACTTCTGACCTTTCCTAAATCGTTTTAGAAAGGTCTTGAGCTAAATCAGAACTAGTACATAACAACATGGTAACATAATCTACTGTTATTTTGCAATGTCTAAAAAAGTTATTATTATTTTTAAACAATGTGGTATCAAAATCAGTATTGAGTATCAAACCTTTTGCTTAATATCTAAATCAAGTTGGACATTTTAGTAATTTGGCAATTACGCAATACTTAAATAAAATATTAAATAGATTACTGTATTAAAGGTGCACTATATAACATTTTTAGGTGTTATTGCTTTGCCTGGAACAATCAATAGTATGACATTAAAGGGAGAGTCTAGAATTTTGGACATAGCACCTCATTTCCTAGTGAGCCAGAATGTTGGAGATGTGTGGAGACACTTTTTAAATATTCCATCCAGTCCTTGTATTTGCAGAGGTCATTGGTGCTAGGCTAGCGCATGTCAATGGGCATAGATAGCCTGCCACTAAAAACAGTCTTATCCACTCCACAAATCACTTGAAGCAAATCTATTATTACTGCAGACTGTTGATGTAAATGTCTGTGTTGATAGAATAATGTTTGAAATAAAACTAAGCTTGTATTGCATGAATCATTGCATGTTGAGGGACTATTTTCTCAGCAGCAGCAGAATTTTACTTTGCCAGTAAGGTAGGTGCTAGGTGATATCAATCCACCGCTGCCAAGCTTTCTATCAGGAAGTACAACTCGCTGCTGCTGCTCAAACATAAATACTTCAAATGCAAGGTTGTCAAGGTTCGACACAGACATTTACATCGAATAGTCTGGCGTAATAATTGTTTTGCTTTGGGTGCTTTGTGGAGTGGGTAAGACTGTTTTTAGTGGCAGGCTAACTATGGCCATTGACATGCACTAGCCTAGCACCAGCGACCTCTGCAAATACAAGGACTGGATGGAATATTTTTAAAAGTGTCTCTACACGTCTCCAACACTCTGGAAACTAGGAAATGAGGTCCTATTTTCCAAATTCCAGACTGTCCTGTTAAACTTTGCCATAGAGATGAGCAGTGACACTATGGTCCCATGGTCCCAGCCCAAGTTACATGAGCAATAGAAAATATGATATAAAGATAGAGCCATTTAATGCCATACTTTCAGACAGTTAAAGCAATAACATCTCCATGGAGATGTTGCCCAAAAAAGTGATATATTGCATATATACTTTATACATGTACAGTTTAATGTAAAGTTTAATAACTGCAATTGTTAGTTAAAGGACCTATATTTCTGATCTATGTTATACTATTGTTTCCCTATCAAAAGCATACCTGGAGTTATGTTTTGTTTTGTTTCATTTACACATTTTTAACATGCAAATCCTGTTTATATAGGTAACTGAAAACACTCATGTGATAATACATGATGTCAAACACTATACACCTTCAGTAGAACCATTTGGATAATTTCAACTCTGGAAATGCCAAACTATGCTGAAGTAAAGGTAAAAAGTAGCTTGAAAACTACCACTACAAAGTGGAACAGAGCATTTTGAGCTCTGGTGATAAAGACACCCTCATAATGCAGGAGAACATGTGTGAATGAAACAAAACACAACTGTGGATATGTTTTTGAAGATATAAGAGGATTATAACACGCCTTAAAGGTCGCAATAATCAATTTTGTGTAATATAGGACCTTTAATCCAATCAATTTTCACATTGATTTAAAAATACAGGGATGGACAGAATACCAATGAAATCTCACACTGGATCCATGTGAAAATCTCTGACTCATCTAAATATAAATATATGCTTTATGGTGGCTTTGCGTGTGGTGTATTGTGAGTGAGGGCATTTACATGTCAAGAAAACATCCACTAGCAATCCTAACATTTCCTCCGAGCATGAGTTATAGATAGAAAATTACACAGCGCTAAGCCAAGAACTCGGGAGTCAAGCCTGCACACACACACACACACAAACAAACACACACAAATATGAACCAATGGGACGAAACCAGAGGAGCGATTCAAAAGTGACAAACACACGATAAAAACACACCGACAAATATGGAACTGTCCTCGCTCCACAAATCATGATGCTCTGACTGACAGCTGGGACTTCTGTTGTGTAGGCTACAGGTCGAGTACAGAGCATAACTGAAATGACAAAGCAGAGAAGAAAATGTATGTGATGATGTTACAAATGAGGAACAAGTTGTTTTAAGTATAATATTGTTCCTGCCTCTACCACAGGCTGCATATATAAATGGACAGAGCTAATCCACTAGCCGCCGTGTTCCAAATAGGAAGTGAGGATAGGGACATTTCAGGCTCCACCAACTCTGGCTCCAATTGACTTTACACCATAGACTGCTGATATGAATGGACATAGCTAACACACTAGCCGCTGCATTCCAAATAGGAAGTGTTCATGGGACTCTTCTGGCTCCTTCTGACTCTGGCTTTGCTGTGAACGTTATCATTTTGGTCTTGAAATGTTCACATTAACCCGCTCTACATGATCCTGAATTATTCATTCCGCCAAACTTCATTTGAGTGGTGCTGAGTTTTGATAATTTTGGTCCTAAAATGTTTGTATTAACTTGCTCTACATGATCCTACTGTTTATAAGTTCCTATTCCTAATAGGGAACTTGGCTCCAAATTAGTCCCGGACATTGCTTTGCCCCATGAGCTTCATTTGACGTCGCACTCACTTTGCTCACTTCTTTATACAGTCTATGCTCTATACCGTATGATTTAGAGTTGGTTTGTGACATGTTTAGTCTTAATATGGGCTTGTTTTGGTCCCACTTTAGTCCTGATATACTTGGACTTAACACCTAAACTCCACCCACAACCACAAACAGGCATCCACACTTCAAACTCCGCCCCTGGTGTTTGTACTCAGAAACACATGACTTTAATCAGGGCAGTCCTGCGTGATGTCACTAGTTACTGGAAACTGCAGAGGCCATTGAAGGCTGCACAAACTGAGATTTAAGTGTTTGCAAATTTACTTAGCTTACATTAATGTTGCAAAAAAAAGTACTAGGAGCAGTAGATAATACTATAAAAACACCAACTCCACAGTTAAGTAGCAAAAAAGGTGGATTTAGTGTTAAGTTCCACTTTAATTCTAATTTAGCCATGTCTGTTTTTTGTGGGTAAGCCTGTCGCAAAAATGCTATTAAAGGCTAAAAAATATGTTAAAGTTTATTTTAAAAATGACTCACTCAAAATCCCAATTGAAATTCACCATAATGACACTCTATTTTCAGTGCAGCCATAATAGCCTATAATAGCCATAATGCGCGTCAAAAACTGAGTCATTGGAAGCTTCAAGGGTGTGTTTTGTTTCATTCACACATGTTTGAGTAACCCTTTATTGTTAGTCTGTGTACATCTCCAAAGCTCAAAATGCTCCGTTCCTTCTTGTGATGCCATGGAGCAGTAGTTTTCATGTTAATAGCTATCTTTTACCTTCAGTGAACATAGACAATTCCAGACCTGAAATTATCCAGATGATTCTACTGAGGGTATATGAAGTTTAAAAACACAGTGGAGCACTTCCTGTATTACCACGTGGCATCACAAAGTGGAAAGTGGACTGTTTTCTGTTTGAGAGAAGAGCTCATCCTAAATATGCAGGGTTTGTGAGTTAAACATCTGTGAGTGAAACAAACCACATCTCCAGGTATGTTTGCGAGGAAACATTTTAATATAGAACAGAAAATAACACAATAGGGCCCCTTTAAAATGCTTTCCTTGAATTTTCATCAGCACACACACACACACACACACACAAAACCCTTCAGTGTTTTTCTTTAGTAGTTACTGATTGCACTAAAGCTGTTCTAATGATCCACGTCACATCTGCGTTTCCAAAACACCATTGTTTTGAGCAGCAAAAACACTGGGAACTTTCCCCGACTTCCAGCGCTGCATGTGTCTGTGCTGTTGTGTGTTCACTCTTATGCAATGAGCAATGACTGGATTTGAATATTTTAAACATTTAGTAAGCTGGGGTGGTTAAATAAAAATGAGTAGACGTATCTTGTTAGGATACTAACAATAAATCTGACAATGAGCTTCCTGACAAAAGCTAAAGGTGCATTGCTTGTTTGTATGCCATTTCTGCCTGGAATGTTCCACAGTATGACATTAAATAGCTCTACTTTACATTTATTCAATTATAGCTCAAAAAAAAAATAAAAAAATAAAAAAATAAAAAAATAGAAAAACAGGCGTTCTGACTGTGAGTGGGGTACAAACTCCACATATCTAACTTGGTCTGGTTTGGTCTCCATGAAGATAAAAAGGTTTAAAACCATACTGCAAACCATTCCAGACAAAGCAATAACATCTCCATGGAGAAAAGAATTTGACAGACCCTCCACCAGAAAAGTTACACAATGCACCTTTAAATCATTCATAGAAGAGGGGAAAGGGTAGGCATAAGAATCTATTTTTCACATTGCGAGGCCATAATACATTTTACTAAAAGCACCATTCAAAACACCCAAGGACAGGAAAAGCTAAAAACACTGCACATCACAGGGATCTGGCTCCTTTATGGGGACAAAAATCATGTAAATTCTTTATTATTAGGGGCACAACATGATTTGTGGGTTAAAACGATGTTACAGTACAAAGTTGTAACCGTTTAGGGTTAGGATTGGTTTCCAAGAAATTAATAGTTCTTCTCCAGGAAACAAAAATAAGTCAATGTAATGTTCCTGAAAAGCTTTCTGGGGACATTACATTGACATGTGTTTCCTGGAGACGAATCCTAACCTCACTACACAGTTTGTCCTAAACTCCCACCTTAACCTCTTTTAACCCATATCTCAACTTTAAAACAAGCTTTTGATTTATTAATGAAGAATTTACAACATGGAGACTGGATTTCTTTTTTTTACTTAAAAGCAATCTGGGTACCCATAACCCAAATGTGTGTGCAGATTTTACTTCTGACAATGCCCACACAAGAAATAGGCTATATGCTAGGTCATTTTAGGACAAGGCATTAAATATTAACTACTATAAGCCTATGAGTGCTGATGGCAGATGACAGCATGGTTCATTTTAAATATATGGTCTGCAAGCTGACTAAACAGTGTCTAAGAGATGGTGTTGGGAGCTTGCAAAGAGTAAATTTGACTACAAGTGTTGGAGCTAGCTGTATTTGTTGCATGCTAGTGTGCTTAAGAGGCCAGGGATGGGGGAGGTTTAGCTGCTGCTGTCACCATAAGACTCTAGCAGACATTCAGACAAGCTGTGACCTGGCTTCAACTCCTTTACAAATGTATCTTTTAACTGCTCTGGATAATATTTTCAGAGATGCACACAGACTGACAACTCCATTAATATTTGATGGTTCTAAATGATTGCTTACATGGCAGTATGTACTTAACTGAGAGGATAATCTATATTCAAACATTGACATTGTACTTACAGAATGTACTTTGAATGTGATGTAACTGTTTGGGACAGGTACTTCAAAACATCAAATTGGATCAAACACAGGAAAAGATATCTTAAAAAGAGACTAAGTAAAGAATTGCATGTTTCTGAGAATAATACATCATATTTCAACTTTAATTTTCATGAAATATTAGGGACAAATATTTCATTCAAATACTGAAATGTTTGTGTACCGCTTTGCTCCCTGTGTTATATCATTATTGGTAGTATGGACTTTATACCTTACTACACTTACACAGTTACTACGTGAGTCCGTTAAGGTAGTGATACTGATCGTAATATGAAGATAGAATCATGGTAAACCTTTGAACTTTTGTTATTGTATTAAATTGCGTTCATGACATAATAATATTCTTGGAGCTGAAGGACGGTTAAGAATTTTGTAGTCTAATTTAGTTTAACTGTCAGACTGCAGATGTCTTATTGTGATTTATATAGCCCTGTAATCAATGGGCCAAAACAAAAACTGGCACAAACTTCAATGTATTCTCTGCCAGTCTAAATATACAAAAGTTTTTTGGGTTTTTTTCATAATAGCTTCAAAAAGTGGTGCCATTATTCAACACAAACGACGTGATTGTTGTCAGCTGAAAGGACTATAAACCATAAGATTAATACGGCAAGTTGGTGAGGCCAATCCCAAACAAATACTGTATTGTTGATCAACAATTGTGGATCTTAACACACAAACCCTGCATATTTGGGATACGTTCATCTCTCAAACTAAAAACATTCCATTCCATTGGCATTTTGTGATGTGGTAAAACAAGAAGCTCTTCACTGTGTTTTTAAACTCCATGCAGCTTCACTAGAATCATATGGATGATTTCAACCCTGGATTTGCCTGAACTATAGGGAAATGGTAACTGTTAATTTGAAAACTACCACGTCACAACATTGGAACAGAGCATTTTGAGTTTGGAAGATGTAGACAGACTAATTCAGGACTACTAAAAAGCGAGGAAACAAAACACAACTCTATGTACGTTTTTGATGAGGTAATAACATTTTTGCCTGTAGTCTGTAATGTAGTTTAAGACTAGACTGAAAACTCACTTCTTCTCCATGGCATTTAGTCAGATTATCTTGATGTTTTTATGGTAGTTTTCACATGTTATCTGTGCATATGTAAATGCATATGTTCTTCTGTTTTTGTTAACTTTTATGCGTAACACTTTGGTCAGCTGAAGTGGTTTTAAATGTGCTTTATAAATAAACTTAAATTGAACTGAACATGGCTTAAAGTTCACAGAGTGACAGGTGCATTTAAAGAGCCCATATTACGTTATTTTCTGTTATAATGTTGTTTCCTCACCAAAAGCACACCTGGAGTTGTGTTTTGTTTCATTCACACATGTTTAACACACAAATCCTGGATATTTAGGGTGAGTTTTTCTCTCAAACTGAAAAGGTAAAAGGTAAATATTAACCTGAAAACTAACACTTCATGAGATCACAATGTGGGATAGAGCATTTTCAGCTTTGGAGATGTAAAAATTAAACAAATCACAACTCCTGGTATGTTTTTGATGAGGTTACAACTTTCTAACATGGCTTAAATCTCACAAGAGTCAATTTTGCGTAATACAGAAACTTATTATAAAACCTAAGTATACATGAATTGGGATCGTATTGCAGTTATGATCTAAACAAAACAAAAAAAAAAGATATGACATGATATTTATACCCATATCACCCATGTTCCCTACTATATATTGACACATTTCATTAAAAAACAAACAAACTATCTAAATAAATACATAAAGTTATCAGGTTACTAAAGCGTATGGTGCGTCTTACTTTTTACTCCACTTTTCTACCCAATATAAAAACCATAGCTGTAACTGTAGAAATGCCTTTCCTTTGCTTCCTGCATGAATTCAATCAAAAGAACATACTAAGAGACAAAAGCTGTGACATTTTTTGACAGTCTCACCACACAAACCCAAAGCAGCCACAATGTTATCTGTTAAGGCGGAACTGCAGAGTTGTGAAGATGCATTACCCGACGTGAACTTGAGCAGCGTCACCTTAAATAACCCCAGGCTGGCACAGGTACAGGAGTCTTATAGCTCACTCTATACTGAAGCAACTTTGGCTCCCACACCGGCTCTCTCATTCATGCTTTGACAGCGGAAACGAAGTGTGTCAAAGTTACTACATGTTGATCCACCAGTTCAGCTATAGCAATGTATAGTATGCACCCTTGGCACCGCTGTGGTAAGGCATACAACTGTAGTGTGGGACATGTCAAGGCTAGTATGACTGCAGCTAGAAAGTATACTGTAGTGTTGATTCAGGGGTTGCTCGGGAGTTTGCAGTGAAAAATGAGGCAGCGGCGGTGGTGTGTAAATCTAAAAACAAAAGACCAAAAGAACAATGAAAGACAGTTCACAGACTGCTCAAGGATTCTGGGCATTTCCCAAGAAAAATATGCAAGGACGTAATTACAACTCAACACACAAGTGCATCGTGTGGTCAGCCCCACCCCTGCACTGCTCCTGGACACTTGAATTGAAGAATTATGACAGACAAAAAAAAAAAGAAGTAGAATTGTTAAGTAATGATAATTAATAGGTTAAAGAGGATATATGCATATTTTTTCAAGTAATAACAGAAGACATATTATGCCTCTGTCTGCTGTATAGTTATAATTAGTGATGAGAAGGAATATAAAATAAAAATATAAAATAATGAATACCTGTATTAAAATATATTTGGTAACATATTCTGATACATAGGCCAATCAGAGTACTGTATTCTGAATAATTAGAATATTTTTTACATTAAATTGCATTTAAATTATAGTGTAAAGATGCAACATTAGGATTGGGTATCATTAAGAAGTTGCCCATACGATACATACCTTGATACATAGGTTATGGTACGATACATATCTTGATACTTTCGATTCGATACAATATATTTCAAATCAATTTGATACGGTTCAATAAAAAGGCTAAATCATGGCTGTGATAATAAAAGTCTTTGTTAAACCACTTCTTGTGCAAAGATAATATGAAACACACACATTTTAATCATCAAAACAGTGAATATATCAAATAAATGAGTTTCCTTCCTCTAAACAAGCAACAAAACAGTACAAAAAACAAAATAATTTAGTCAGATACACCAAAAAATACTCTTGGCAATATATCAATACAGCAGCCCAAGATATATATACATATTAAACGATACGATATATCAATATTTCAGTATTTTTGCACACCCCTACACAACATAGGATTAAAAACAGTTTTATGTTTATTTCACTATTTGTTATGCATTTAATTTACTTACAACACTGGTTATAATCTATGACATGATTTTGGACATTTTAAAATCGCAATATTGATCTAAAACGACTTAATAAAAGAAACCATGTTAGAAAATGACAAAGAGACGCACAGTTGACAACACCTCTGATGGATAGCTGCAGATCACAGTAGAATAGTACTTTTTTTTAAAAAAAAATTTAATTTATACCAAAATGACTACAAGGCCTTGCGTATCACAGATTACAAAAATAAAATTGGACAATGAAGTAAGTACAGCAGTGGGCCTGTACAAGTGGCAGTCAGAATGGGGGCAGATCGGTGTAATGACATTTTGAATACAGAAGTATAAAGATCACTCAAACACGCATAAATCACTCTAAATGCAACTTCGAAAGGGTAAATGAGAAGGGGAAACAATTATGGTCAAAAGCTCTAAATAGTCGATTTTGCAGGTCCACTTTAAGTCAAATCAGTTTTGTCCCAGTACAAAGCGTTTTATTCTCAGCAAAACAGGAAGTGCGCGTCGTTAGCAGGCTAATGTTTGTTAGCTTTAGCGTGACTGTAAACCTTGTTGTGTCCTCGAGCAGTTGTGAAAAACACTTATAAACTCAATGCAGTGAATAATTAGGATGATGTGTGTTGGTAAAGTGAGCAGTAAATCTGGATTGCAAACAGTTTAAAATGAACTTGTTCTGTTTTTTAGACAGTAAAAATCAGGTACCTGTAATTTGACTTGGTGGTATTTCATGCTTATTTATAGACGTTTAATGCCATACTGCGCAACATTCTACACAAAGATGGCAAAAGTGCATTATGTAGCTTTTCACTTGGGGGTCTATCACCTTCTTGTTTGTATGGAGATATTGCTCTGCTTTAAATGTTCCACAATATGACATTAAACAGATCTGCCTTACATTTATCCAGTTATAGGGAGTTTATTGCTTAAAAATACCTAGAAAAATAGGCATTAAGACTGTGAGCGGGGTCACCTCTCCACAGATCTGACCTGTAACCTTGGCCTGGTTTGCTCTCCATGATGATAGAAACCTAAAAAGTTACACAATGCACCTTTAACATGCATGGAGACAAAAAAAAACTCAGAGAATAAAAATCCATTTGAAATGTTAATCTTCTCTAATGCTGAAAGACTGATGAAAGAGAGTAAATTCAATATCCCCAATGTTATTAAAATGAAAAAGGGCTTGGGACATTCTCTACAACTGTCTGTTGCAACACTACAAGATACGCCACATTACCGTTTTGGTATGTTTGGTTACTGCTTTAAGTAAGTTGTGAAGAGGACAGCTCAGAAGTCATGTATTCTATTTCTGCCTCGTCTTTTTGTCAAATTCACAAATAACTGTTTTGTTTAAAGGGCCCATAATAAACTATTTTGTGATCTAGAATTATTTGGATCATGTCAGCCTTGGAATTGCTAATCTCTACTAAACAAAAGATAAAAGGTAGGTGTTAACTTGAAAACTACCACTTCATAACATCACAAGGTACAACAGAGCATTTTGATCTTTGGAGATGTAGACAGACTAATAATAAAGGAATGCTCAAACATTTTTGGTGAAGAGGGAGCTGAGCCAAAAGGCATTGGTCAATATTCGTTCCTACCCTCACCTATAGTCATGAGCGTTGGGTAATGACCGAAAGGATGAGATCACGGATACAAGCATCCGAAATGAGTTTCCTCCAGGTTGGCGCTTCCTTAGAGATAGGATGAGGAGCTCAGTCACACGGGAGGAGCTCAGAGCAGAGCCACTGCTCCTCCATGTTGAGAGGAGGCAGCAGAGGTGGCTCGGGCATTTGTTCTCGATGCCTCCTGGCCCCCTCCCTCGGGAAGTGTTCCGCACATGTCCTGGTAAGCCCCGAAGGACATGCTGGAGGGACTATGTCTCTCGGCTGGCCTGGGAACACCATGGGGTCTCCCTGTAGGAGCTGGAGGAAGTGTCTGGGGTGAGGAAGTGTGGGAGTATCTGTTTAGACTGCTGCCCCCATGACCCGGCCTCGGATAGGCGGAAGAAAATGGATGGATAGATGCTCAAATATGTGTGAATGAAACAAAACACAAATCTAGGAATATTTCTGATGGGGTAACAGCATTATAACAAGGTGTAGAGCTCTATTTTGTGTGATATAGAACCTTTAAATAATAATCTACTCTAGAATCATGGCTTGTCGTGGCGTGATCAGTGTAACTTGGTTTGTCCAGCTGCGGGTTACAGTCCTGACTCATAGTGTGAAGTCTGCGTGATGAATATCAATGTGTCTTTAGCGTCATGCTAACACCTAACAGGTGCGTGATGTGACACTTCTGCTCTTAATTACACATCTATTAACCGCTGAGTGAAACAGGGCTGTTTGCCGTCCTCACTAACAAGGAACATTCATTAAGATGTGTATGGAGTATTTACAGTTACCTTAGCTTATATAAAGTATGGTATAAATCTATATATAACAATGGTTTAGTTTTAAAGCTCAAATATTATGAGATTATTATGAGATATAACTGACTTAAGCTTTTATGTTACAGTGTTGTTTCCTCATCAAAAACATATCTGGAGTTGTTTTTGTTTCATTCATATATGTTTAAGTCATTATTTATTATTGTCTACTTCTCCAAAGCTCAAAATGCTCTGATCCACCTTGTGACATAGTGAAGAGGTTGTTTTCACTGATTCTAGTGAAGGTCTATGGACTTTAAAAACACAGTGGAACATTTGTATTTCCACATGACATCACAAAGTGAAACAGAGTGTTTTCTGTCTGAGAGAAGAACTCAGCCCCAGGGTTTGTGTGCTAAACATGTAAATGAAACAAAACACAGCTCCAGGTTTTTGATGAAAAAACATTATAGCATAATAAGGGCCCTTTAATCATTGGTATAAAATTATAATAAAAGTTATGTTTTTTTATGTAAATTCAACCATATAATTCTGATTATGTGAACATGACCTATTGCAGTTAATAAAAGTGCAGATTAAGATATTTTCACCTCATATCTAAACAATGTTACCATATATTCCAAACTGAATCATCAAATGGAGCTTTACGTTCACACCATTTAGGTTAATTGTATTTTCCCTCATTTCAGTGAACTGTCCGTGGAGTGCATTCCTGGTTATTCTGTGACCTCACATGATCCGAACCTGACAGGAGCCTGAGGGATTAGCAACATTTAGATTATCACCTCAAACGCCCTCTCACATAATCCCCTCACGATTTTTAAACTATGGCTTCCTGTATATCTCTGTATTTTGCCTTTGTTTAATCAATTGGTCAGTGGTGGAAGAAGTTCTCAATTTTGTTACAGATACCAGAGCAAAGAAATACTCAAGTAAAAATAAAAGTCACATAAAACATCTTCTTAAGTAAAAGAAGGCCTACTGAAGCACCAGTAAAAAGTTTTTTGTGCAGATTTTGAGGTCTTACAAATCTTAAAATGCTGTGATTTTGATACAGATTTATGATTTTTGTTCAGCAGAAACAACTAAGAAAGAGTCATTTTTTCCCCTAGCTGTTTTTTATTTCTATATTTTTGTTTGCTCAACCTACAAATGCGGCAAAAAATAAACCTCAGTCTTTTCAGCAGGTCTACCTATGATAAAAATACTGCTTATACTTTCAGTCCTGTTAAAAAATGTAGTAGAAAGTACAGATACCTGCTCTCTGTACCCACCAGGAAATAGTGAATGTGCATTGCATTATTATTATTTGTGTGATAAGGTAAAATAATGGGATGTCCCTTTTTAAAATATATAGTATTTTGTGAATAAGTTTTTTTTTTCTGTATTAGCACTGCCATACCAAGAATCTCCAGCTCAGTCCTTGTAGACATTTGTTTGTGGATCACTCTATCCACAACCTGCGTCATCAGAGCCTATAATACTCCCTACAAAGGAAGCATGGGCAGATTGGAATGGACAATACTACCACAATGTGTTGAGTTTTCATGTCCCATACTGATGGCAAATAAACTTCTCCTGTGTCAAACATCCAGAGTCTCCTTCCTCTCTTTACATTAGAGCTATCACGTTACTTGAATTATTTACGCAGCAGTTATGGTTAAATTCAACATCTGACCAATGTTTTCAGGACCTCTGGTGAGAATAAAGCAACATTAACGATACAAATAAACTGAATGAGAAGTGAATCAGCATCATTAATTCATTTTGTCTAACGTTAACTTTTCCTTTCCGTGGTAGTACTTGGTAAAAGAATGTAGTAAACTGGAAAACCATCCTTGTGAGCGTGCCCCACTCCCATGGTCTTTTACTGTCAGCCTTGAATCGCAGCAGGTTTGAAATGAAAACATATCAGTCTGGACACATGTGCTTTTTCCACTGCAGAAACAGGCCGATCCCACACTTTCTCATGAAATACAGTAGATTTACAGCCCTGTGGAACACCCAGCGCGCTTCCCGTCCGTCCCCCAGGGCAGTGGCTGGCCTTTTCTCCCCCTCCTCCTCCTCCTCCTCCTCCTCCTCCTCCATAGCCCCGCCCCCCTCACCTCCTCTCTCCTCTCCTCTGTCGTCTCCTCTCTCTTCTCTTCTCTCTGTCGTCTCCTCTGTCGTCACTGCAGCGGGAGCTGTCACATCTGATCTGGTCACTCCGGTCCCCTCATCGCACCCTCCTGCTTGTGTTCGCACCAGGCTGTTGGAAGCTCCACTAGCAACGCTGTTGACAGAAAAAACAATAGAAACACAAAGGACTAGGTTACCAAATATCTTTCTCCGTCATCTCTTTTCAAAGGCAGCAGATAACAGGGGAATGAGAAACAAGTGATTAAGTAAACGTAACGTAATGGACTTGAGCAGGGCCTCCTCCAGCATGTCCCTATGTAAATGTTGTTCCACTGCTTATAATATTCCACAATATGATATAACCCTTATCTGGCTTCATAAAGATTGTTTTGATAAATGGTTTTAACTTTCCATTTCCAGGGAATCTTGCAGGTGGCATGTACACTTATATTAATATTTAACATTAGACTTTCCAGCTCTTTGATTTCAAAACAAAACTCTAAAATTAAAGTTCCTAAATACTGCTTCATTCATCATAATTATGACATAAGATTGTGATTTTAGGATGCACGTCCACGTCTCCACTTTCTGTGTTTACATTTTTCAGCAGTAACTATTGACTCATTAGCGGCCTCTCTTTCCAGCACCCCGATAGTTGTCTGAATCCAAAATGGGTGCTATTGAAAGCGCACGTGATGCCAACCCAGTCAGTCATTCCTGTGGAGCGGAGAGGGCTCTAAATCTGTCGGGAGCGTGTTTTCTCTCAGCCAGAGCGACTCCAGGTGGGAGCAGCCTGATAAACCCACAGGCGGAGCACTGTTTGGGGCAGGACTCCCACAGACACACGTGCACTGTCAGAAAACCACCAGCCTCTGTGTCCACTCAGACACACACAAATCTATCTTGCACTCAGTAGAATTAGACTTGGAAACTTGACTGTTTTTTGTTCTTCTTGTGTCAATGTTCTGTATAAAAAAGACATTTTATTGTTAAGTTGTATTGTGCAACATTTTTAGAGGCCATCCAAATAGCTCATAGTTGTCAAGATGTGGGCTGCAGGAATCATAAAATAATGATAATAATTTTTTTTAAACTTATATTCAAGATTTAAACATATTACAATATATATATTATTATAGTAAAAAAATTCATTATTTCTTTATTTATTTTATATTTTTTAATTCAATTTCCATGCACTTCACTTGTTAAGAACCTTCCTTCTCTAGTTTGAAATATTACAAAAGGTGAACAACATCAGCTAGTGTATGTAGTAGAAGCAGTAATAAACTCTAGTATATAGTATTCTGATAATGTTAATGCCAGCTGTGAGCTAGAATTCTCTTCCATTGTACCATGATAAGATAAGTTTAGTAAGATAGATAAGTATGGTCATATAAGTTTTGTAGATAACAGAATTGTGGGCGCAAAGTAGCTGGTGATGATGGTGCCGAAGTAGGACACTTGAATGAACTTTATTATATTATATTATTTTTATTTAAGGGGGAAGAGTGTATACTTGGAAAGGAATAAATAGATTTTAGAGCGTGTGTTGCTATAAGAAGATTAGTGAGCTTGTGAGTAGACGTTAACTGTTTCCAAGACCCTGTGTGACCTTTTGTTTTCGCACAACAAGGGCGAGGCTAATCAATGCTAACTATTTTTCCTCCTTCTTTTAAACTTCACCGTGTAAACTTTCCTGACATGATTGGTTATATCATAATTCGATTTAAAGGTGCACTGTGTACGTTTTCTGGTGGAGGATCCGTCATCTGCTTGTCTTCACCAAGATGTTTGGCATTAAACTTAGAAATCCCATAAAGACAAATATATGACACCACCAGGCCACTCCTCACAGTACAGATGCATGCTTTTCAAAGTATTTCTGAGCAATAAAAACACCTGTAACTGAATTAGTGCAAGAGATAGATAAATAATATTCTGGGTAAAGCTAAAAAATCTCCACAAGACACATAAGTGGCAGACCATACTCCAAAAAAGTTACACATTGCACCTTTAAAGTACATAAGCTTGATGCAAATCTATTCAAATTGGTTTATATAATTAAGACATCAGGTCCCTGATTGGCTTACTTTTTCATAATCTGCATAATCTGCTCCAGGTTAGCACAGGTGAAGTACATGCAAATGGACTGTTAGCTCTTAAGCAGTCCTTGTTGCTGATTCATGTTTCTATGACATCTCTGAACAGATGTCTGTGGTCACCAGAGGNAATAGCAGAGCTGATTGCCAGGACTACACCAGAACTGAACCAGGACTAAAGAAGGACTAAAAACCAAGTCTAAACCAGGACTTAACAGCACTGAACCAGTTCTAAACCAGGACTAAAAATATATACACGCTACAACCAGGAAGGTTCCATAATGATTAGTAGTTATGGTACACAATGCACACATTAGCAAACACAGACAAAAAAGTATTCAAATATAAAATTGATTTAAACAATTAATTTTCAGGAGCCTGTGATCAATACAAGCATTCATGGCCCTTTTTAGGTTTTTAATTTTTAACAAAAAGGTGAGAGCTAGTTAGTTTATGACTGTAGTTTTATGTGTTAGAGACTTGTTTAACAGCACAAATCATCTCAGCGGTTTTATTTCCGAATAAACCAGCTCTTTCTGGTTAGATTGTGTTAAAATAAAGATCAGATTACAGTCTAACTTTAATAATAACAGAGCTACTAACAACTCAATATCATTCTAAAGCTATTCAGGAAAGGTTCATTTTTGTTCTCTCAACATGACTTTTTAGTATCAATACCTGCTCAAATGAGTATTCAGTTTCGATACTAGATCTAGTATCAATTAGTATCTGAATTTGATACTTTTGACAACCCTATTATAAATAAGACAATACTGAATACTTTTACAACAGTCCCGATCTATTTTAGAATATAAGTATTGTATGAGCCCACATGGAAATATACCACTCACAAAAACTAAAGGAACACTTTGAAAACACATCAGATCTCAGTGCAAAAAAAAAAAAAAAAAAAAAAATATATATGTATGTATGTATGTATGTATGTATGTATGTATGTATGTATGTATGTATATATATATATATATATATATATATATATATATATATATATATATATATATATATATATATATATATATATATATATATATATATATATATATATATATATATATATATATATATATATATATATATATATATACAGTCCCTGACAAAAGTCCTGTCTCTTATCCATTTTGTAGAAACAAAAGCTTATAACCTGACTTTAAATTAATCGATTGGTTTTAGAAATGTCTCATATGAAAGCTAAAACCCTCCCAAATTATGCTCAATATACTAAAATAAATTTGCTTCACTGAAGAAAGATTGATCATTTAATGAACACAGAAAGGTCAGATTTTGGCAAGACAAAAGTTTTGTCGCCTTGTCATATGATGCACCCAATCCTAGATTACAGCCTCACCTGTGATCAGTTACTGATCAATCAATTAGTGGGTGTGTATAAAAAGAACCCCAGCACACCAGACCTTCACATCAACTGCAACTTGACCTCTGACAACATGCCTAAGATCCACCCTGAGACCAAAGCGTTAATTATCAAGAGGCTGAAGACCAGATCCACTGCTGAGGTGGTGACACCTTCAATGTGTCTCAGCGTCAAGTACAAAGAATAAGAAAAAGATCTGAAATGACTGGAGATGTTTTTGACAAGCCCAGGTCCGGCAGACCCCGCAAGACAACTGCTCGGGAGGACCGTTTGTTGATTTGAAAATCCAAGGCCAGCCCCTTTTCCACTGCAGCAGACTCCACCAGGCCTGGTCACCTCAAGTCCCTGTGTCAACCACAACAGTTTGTAGAATTCTGTCTCGAAATGGCCTCCATGGTCGAATCAGTGCACAGAAACCAGCACTAAACAAAAGGCAATTAAAAAAACGTGTGGCATTTGCCAAGGCCCACAGCCTGCTAAAAGGATGGACACTGGAAAAGTGGCAGAAGGTGGATTTCTCAGATGAATCCTCGGTTGAATTACATCACAGCCGCCGCAAATATTGCAGGAGACCTACTGGAGCCCGCATGGATCCAAGATTCACCCAGAAAACAGTTAAGTTTGGTGGTGGAAAAATCATGGTCTGGGGTTCCATCCAGTATGGGGGCTGTGCGAGACATTTGCAGGGTGGAAGGCAAATATCAATAGCCTAAAATATCAAGAAGTATTAGCTACCTCTTACATTCCCAACCATAAAAGGGGTCAAATTTTGCAGCAGGATGGTGCTCCATCGCATACTTCTATCTCTACATCAGAGTTTCTCAAGGCGAAGAAGGTCAAGGTGCTCCAGGACTGGCCCCAGTCACCAGACATGAACATCATTGAGCATGTCTGGGGTAGAATGAAAGAGGAAGCATGGAAGGCAAAACCAAAGAATCTTGATGAACTCTGGGAGGCATGTAAGACGCTTTCTTTGCTATTCCTGATGACTTCATCAACAAATTGTATGAATCATTGTCGAACCGCATGGATGCGTCCTTCAAGCTCATGGAAGTCATACAAGATATTAAATATGGATCTCACAGCACCACTACTTAATTCACTGACGTTATGCAACATATTTTTGTATTTGAAGTAAATTATTTGTTCAATTTTCTGTAGGCGACAAAACTTTTGTCTTGCCAAAATCTGACCTTTCTGTGTTCATTAAATGATCAATCTTTCTTCAGTGAAGCAAATTTATTTTAGTATATTGAGCATAATTTGGGAGGGTTTTAGCTTTCATATGAGACATTTCTAAAACCAATCGATTACTTTAAAGTCAGGTTATAAGCTTTTGTTTCTACAAAATGGATAAGCGACAAGACTTTTGTCAGGGACTGTATATGTTCATATGTCCATATTCATATATATCTGTACATATATGGACAGAACGATGTGTTAGGAACAAAATGATGCCACCCCTTTTAATGGAAATGAACACCAGGTGCACTAGTGTGGCAACAATGAGAAAAACCCTAAAACAGGACAGGTTTTGCATGTGGGGGTCATTTCAAGTTTCTCCCTCTTGGTCTTTTTTGTCCTTTTTTCCTCCTCAGACTCTACAGGAGCTCAGTGATGCCCTTACACAGATCTGGAAGGACATCCCACAAGACACAATCCATCGTCTCATTAGGAGTGTGCAACAACATTGTCACACATACACACATACACATACTGAGAAGCATTTTGAAGTTGCAGAAATTACATTTTGGCAAAATGGACAAGCCTGCCACATAATTTTTTTCACTTTGATTTTCAGGATTGAGATCTGATGTGTTTTCAAAGTGTTCCTTTAATTTTTTAATTAAAGAAACTTCTAAATTGTATTGTTTTTGTCTTGAAAATTACATTCTATGTGGTATCAAAATCAGTATCAAACATTTTTCTTATTAAAGACCAACTGTATCAAACTGTCTTTTTATCAAAACATCAATGAAATTACTCCAAATGGCGTACAAGCATAATGTACTTTGCCATCAAAAGCACTTTCAAGTTGTTTTCATTTTATATGCACTATAGAGTCTCTTTACTAAGAACATATTTTTAATGAATGTTTTATATTATTGAATGGTGGTTGTCCTCAATATTAAAGTTCAAGACAAATTTATCTCTGAGAACAATAAAATGTATTTGATTCAAACGAAATAGAGTTTAAATAGAGTTCAACATGACTAACCTAATAGAAATGTGTGCTTTCAATTGAGAGACATTTAAAAGATATGTAAAAAGGAGCTCATGGTCGTGTTATAATGGTGTAACCTCATCAGAAACATACTTGGAGTTTGTGTTTTGTTTCATTCACACACGTTTCTTGAAACATGAACTTCTCTATGTCATTACAGATACAACGGTCAAACTCCAATGGAAGTAAAAGTCGCACACACAAAAATATCACTTACGGTAAAGTTTCAGTATTCAAAGTAGTTGTTTCACCAAAGGACATTTCAAAAACACAAAGTCCAAAAATACAGTTGCCCAAGTCCTCCTACCCCATCTGTCATGTTGCTCCACACACAGCATGAGCCTGAGTCAGAGGAAGCCAAATCATCTTATCTGAATCACAAATATTCATATAGTTGTAGGTGATTGTTAATGGTTTATTTTGAGCTGGCGGTGGAGACAGCATGTCAATCCTCATGTACGGCAATGGCAGCGGGTAAAGTGTGGATTAGTCACACTGAAGCCGCTGGCCCCGGGGAAATCTCTCACAATCATTTTAATGGTGTATTAACAGTGTGCAGTTGACTGTGATTGATGGATCATTTAAGTTAAAGTTAAAGCCAGACGTCTTGTTAGTGTTTCAGACATTTTCAAGGTTTAAAAAGGTAAAAGACTATTTTGAGAGACACCAACTTTAAGCAAGTTTAGTGAATTTTTCTTTTTACTGGCAATGCTGATCCATATCTAAACACGTAAAGGTTAAACAGAAAGATTGATATATTTTGTGGCTTGATGTCTCAAAACACATTTAATTAAATTTTTTTGTAATCAATAATGACTTAGCTAATTGACATGTTATTAGTTTTTTTATTTCATGGAAAAAGTTGGAAAAACGGTTACGTGCATTTACATAAATGTCAAGCAGAAGTAAACAGCAAGGCCAAAAATTCAAGTTAATGCATCTGATATAAAAATGTATTGAACAGATAGCATATGTACTTGAGTTTATGAAACTGTTTACCTTTTTTCTGTACCATTTTTGGTTCTAAAGTTACATATGTTTTAAACAGACCATGTATGAACATGGAACAAAAATTATTTCCCAAATTTCAAAGACCTGCAAATCATGTAAATAAATGGATGTATTTCATCATATCTTGTGTTATTCCGATCTTTGAACTGTTGATGAAGGTACATGATTTTTTTTTTTTTAAAAATGTATTTAAAATGATAAAAATTTGCTTGGAAGGACTGACATATTTTATAGAAATAGTTACCTTTCATTTTGAAGTAATATTAAAGTATTCGGAAGAAAAAAGCGACAAATTATACAAAATCATGCACCTTCTACTTGTTTGCACAATTTTCCTTCCGTTACTTTTCCCTCCGTTACCATGACCTTTCTCAATAAAAAAATCTCATTACTCAAAAAGTAAGAGGTTTTTCAACCTAATCTTGTACCATATGGTAGAAAACTATATTAAGCAAATATTCAAACCAGTTTGTTAAGGATATGTAAGTGAGAACTGGTATTTTATCGCTGTTTGTATTTATTGCCCAAAAAGTGCTGCATATTTCATTCCCTCCGTTACCGACATGAGTTTTTTAATTTTTTTGTCAACATTTTTGAAAGAATATCACAGGTTTAACTTTACCCTGTTGGAGTGTAACTCTTTCCTACATTTTGATACTTTACTTATTTCAATAGTCCCTCTAGTTTCTGAATAAGAGCTATTTGAATGTAAAAAATCTGCCCGTTTCCCTCCGTTACCGCTTGACCAGACCCATTTGTTATATTCCGTCTTCTCTCTTTTCAAAATTGTACTCCTGTCCCAATATTAAAATTTCAAACTCTAAAGGAAATACAAAATAAAGTTTGTTTTTTTTTCTTTTACACTAGTTCTGATATAGAAAAAAAATATTCAGGAAAAGCCACAATTTGTCCTATGCGTGATTTTGTTCAGTCTCGATACTTGTTCATCAGTATCAATCAGTATCAGCAGATCACTTTTGAAACTCTGCAATGGTTGTAATCTAATTGTCAACTGATTGTTAATTGGACAAAAGTTTTATAGTGAAGACGTTTTGCCGCCCGTCCAAGAGGCTGATGGACACCGCCTTATATCTGGAGATAATTACACTGAAACTGACATATGTATTTACAGTTTGGTTGTTAGCTATTCTATACATTCTAAATTCAAGTCCATTCAACTACTCTAAGTGTGAACTGTGCCTGAGTCATATTTTGCATAATCGTTCAGGCCCCTGATGGGTGCTCTCCCACCTATTAGCATACGGCCTATCACTACTGCGAGAGCCAGAGGGAGTTAAAGAGGCAATTTTTGTTAGGAAAGACAATCCATCCATCTTTGAGCAGAATTGGGGAGCTTAGTTTTTCCTTTTTAGAAGTCCAACCTCAGACCTAAATCAAAACAGAGAAAACAATAGTGATAGTGAGCCAGTATGGTAATAGGTGGGAGAGCAGCCATCAGGGGCCTGAACTATTATGCAAAATATGACTCAAGCACAGTTCACATTTAGAGTAGTTCAATAGCTGACAAACACAAACTGCAAACAAATATGTCCGTTTCAGTTTAGTGAGCGCTTCCCTTCAGACAGACATAAGGCAGTGTCCATCAGCAATCTGACAGAACTGAAGAGGCAGCATGGGTGGGCGGTGAAACATCTGCACGCTTTTGTCCACTTGACAGAATTGATTTATTTTTTTCCACCGTCACCTAAACCCTTTTCAAAGCAGCTTACGTATCGACGATATATTTGCAATGCAGTGTAGCCAACGCATTGAACTCTCTTGTATTGGACACGGTAAAGTACAGACCAGTTCAAAAATAGCACAGGCTACAGCACCCATCTGTTTGATAACGCCTCCAAACTAAACAGGCTGGAATAGAGCACAAACTTCCTGCTTAATTTAAACCCTCCACATCTCGGAGAATAAGAATAATGTGTTTGTTTCCAAGTGGAGCGGGTCTCAGAGGGACGACCAGGCTGGAACTTCTAATTACAGCAGGTACACAGCATATATGAAAAAGTGCAGGCTTTTAGAAAGGTACACAGCATATATGAAACAGTCCCACGGAGAGCTTAAAGGTGCCCTGTGTAACTTTTCTGGTGCCGGGTCCACTATCTGCTTGTCTCCACGGAGATGTTGTTGCTTGCTCTGGAAAGTCACACTGTGCCATTAAACATATCCATAAGTTGACTCACTTCTACGCAGATTTGACATGTAACTTGATTCTGGCATCACCTGCTGCCTCTGTAGAGATAACTAAGTATAATGCCATACCGTGGAACATTCCAGGCAACATCTCGATCCAGATAAAGTTACATAGTGCACCTTTAAGGACGACTAGTGGAACAGATGCCTCTCCAAAATTGGGCTCAGACAGACTGGTAAGAAAACGAAGATCCAAAATTAAAGAACAATCCCACATAAAAAGCGAAAATAATAATGGACCACAGAAGCGCACAGAGACAGAAAATGTGAAAAGACAGTGTGATTTTCTCCACTCTGATGTTACATACAGGGGTGTTTTGGTAAATTTCTGATGGATTGCTGTAATATTGTCAGCAGAATATTCTGAAAACCAGATACTTACAGTTTTATTTGACAGAACCATATTTCGCTTTATTCTGATATATTCTGATTTCTGTCAACTTGTTTCCTCATCAAATACAAACCCAATGGCCAAGTTCAGACTGCAGGGCTTAATGCTCAATTCAGATTTTCTTGTGAAATCCGATTTTTTTGTGAGGTTGTTCACACATCCAATTAAATGTGACGTGTATGTGATCTCCAGTGTGAACTTTAAATGCCACAAAAGTGTCTGTCCAGCATGTGCATTAGAGGACACGACGATGTTACATGCAGCGAGCGTGCTCAGTGTTTACGGAAGTTGCCTAAACATGGATGCGAGCATTCACCACCTGGAGATTTTAAAGTTGCTGTCATACCAGAGTCAGAACATGTACAGCTTATTTGTTTTGAGGAGGAGATTGAGAAGGAGAAGGATGTCTGTAGAATGTCGGAAGTGACCTGTCCCGACAATGAGTCCTGGTTCAATTCTGGTTTAGTCCTCCTGGTTCTGTCCTGGAATCAGCCCTGGGTTAGTCCTGGTTCAGTCTGTGGCATGTGCGGCATCTCAATCAATGTTTCTTCTGTTCAGTAAATAATGCCAGTGAAGTGATGACATTGGAGTCGTGTCTGTGAATTCGTATTCGTGCTGGAGAAAGCAAAACCTTTTCATTTTATTTTGTGATTGTAATTCTTGAAGTCGTAACGTTTCAAGTCATATTCTGATAGATGCTTCAGGTAGAATGATTTTAATCTGTGTGTGATTTATCATGGGCACGGGCGGGTAACGGGTGGAATGTTAACAAGTCAGGGCGGGTTTAACTTTGATATCATCACGGGTTAACGGGTGGGTGTAGTTCTGTACTGCGCGGGTGAGGGCGGGTGCGGGTCTCCAAAAATTTACCCGTGCAGGACTCTGGGTGGGATTGCTATGTGTTTTGCTGCTTCACTCAAACGGAGTTCAGACACAATTGTCATATGTCAAGAAGTACTGTTTGTGTATGTCATTTGTGACGTGTAGGTGGGATGAATGCGACCTGGCTGTTCAGACTGAAGTTGCATGTCAATAGCTCGGATATATTTCGGTTTTAGGAGCACATATCCAAGTAGCCTGGGTTGCATTTGAAAAAAATCTGATCTGTGCCATTCAGACACATTAAAAGATCAGATTCAGGTCACATGGGGCGAAAAAATTTGATTTCAGTCACTTGAGGCTGCAGGCTGAACGTAGTGGATTGTTTAATACGCCCTTTGATTCTCTGGCTTTTAACACCGCGTGAATCACCCATTTCCAGTGTCTTTTATTTATTTTTGTTTTCTTTTACGTTTTTATTATTTATGGGCATTCTTGATCTTATCTGATTTGACTAGTTTTATTATCTTAAATAGAGCTTTATTCTATATTTCTATTGGATAAGTTTTATTTGTATTGTGCACACCTTGGAAACGGTTTTGTTTACGAAATACGCTATATAGATAAAAAGTGAGTTGTGGAACAGAATATTCTCCAAAAACAGATACTGAAATTTAATTTAAATGTAATGTGCTCAAATTTTGCTATATTCTGATCTGTGTCATAATGGTTCTTTTGTCATTCAACTTTTAAAAATGCATATCCTCGGCGCCATGGGCATTTTTTCCCCTAGCTGTTTTTTATTTCTATATTTTTGTTTGCTCAACCTACAAATGCGGCAAAAAATAAACCTCAGTCTTTTCAGCAGGTCTACCTATGATAAAAATACTGCTTATACTTTCAGTCCTGTTAAAAAATGTAGTAGAAAGTACAGATACCTGCTCTCTGTACCCACCAGGAAATAGTGAATGTGCATTGCATTATTATTATTTGTGTGATAAGGTAAAATAATGGGATGTCCCTTTTTAAAATATATAGTATTTTGTGAATAAGTTTTTTTTTTCTGTATTAGCACTGCCATACCAAGAATCTCCAGCTCAGTCCTTGTAGACATTTGTTTGTGGATCACTCTATCCACAACCTGCGTCATCAGAGCCTATAATACTCCCTACAAAGGAAGCATGGGCAGATTGGAATGGACAATACTACCACAATGTGTTGAGTTTTCATGTCCCATACTGATGGCAAATAAACTTCTCCTGTGTCAAACATCCAGAGTCTCCTTCCTCTCTTTACATTAGAGCTATCACGTTACTTGAATTATTTACGCAGCAGTTATGGTTAAATTCAACATCTGACCAATGTTTTCAGGACCTCTGGTGAGAATAAAGCAACATTAACGATACAAATAAACTGAATGAGAAGTGAATCAGCATCATTAATTCATTTTGTCTAACGTTAACTTTTCCTTTCCGTGGTAGTACTTGGTAAAAGAATGTAGTAAACTGGAAAACCATCCTTGTGAGCGTGCCCCACTCCCATGGTCTTTTACTGTCAGCCTTGAATCGCAGCAGGTTTGAAATGAAAACATATCAGTCTGGACACATGTGCTTTTTCCACTGCAGAAACAGGCCGATCCCACACTTTCTCATGAAATACAGTAGATTTACAGCCCTGTGGAACACCCAGCGCGCTTCCCGTCCGTCCCCCAGGGCAGTGGCTGGCCTTTCTCCCCCCCTCCTCCTCCTCCTCCTCCTCCTCCTCCTCCATAGCCCCGCCCCCCTCACCTCCTCTCTCCTCTCCTCTGTCGTCTCCTCTCTCTTCTCCTCTGTCGTCTCCTCTGTCGTCACTGCAGCGGGAGCTGTCACATCTGATCTGGTCACTCCGGTCCCCTCATCGCACCCTCCTGCTTGTGTTCGCACCAGGCTGTTGGAAGCTCCACTAGCAACGCTGTTGACAGAAAAAACAATAGAAACACAAAGGACTAGGTTACCAAATATCTTTCTCCGTCATCTCTTTTCAAAGGCAGCAGATAACAGGGGAATGAGAAACAAGTGATTAAGTAAACGTAACGTAATGGACTTGAGCAGGGCCTCCTCCAGCATGTCCCTATGTAAATGTTGTTCCACTGCTTATAATATTCCACAATATGATATAACCCTTATCTGGCTTCATAAAGATTGTTTTGATAAATGGTTTTTAACTTTCCATTTCCAGGGAATCTTGCAGGTGGCATGTACACTTATATTAATATTTAACATTAGACTTTCCAGCTCTTTGATTTCAAAACAAAACTCTAAAATTAAAGTTCCTAAATACTGCTTCATTCATCATAATTATGACATAAGATTGTGATTTTAGGATGCACGTCCACGTCTCCACTTTCTGTGTTTACATTTTTCAGCAGTAACTATTGACTCATTAGCGGCCTCTCTTTCCAGCACCCCGATAGTTGTCTGAATCCAAAATGGGTGCTATTGAAAGCGCACGTGATGCCAACCCAGTCAGTCATTCCTGTGGAGCGGAGAGGGCTCTAAATCTGTCGGGAGCGTGTGTTTTCTCTCAGCCAGAGCGACTCCAGGTGGGAGCAGCCTGATAAACCCACAGGCGGAGCACTGTTTGGGGCAGGACTCCCACAGACACACGTGCACTGTCAGAAAACCACCAGCCTCTGTGTCCACTCAGACACACACAAATCTATCTTGCACTCAGTAGAATTAGACTTGGAAACTTGACTGTTTTTTGTTCTTCTTGTGTCAATGTTCTGTATAAAAAGACATTTTATTGTTAAGTTGTATTGTGCAACATTTTTAGAGGCCATCCAAATAGCTCATAGTTGTCAAGATGTGGGCTGCAGGAATCATAAAATAATGATAATAATTTTTTTTAAACTTATATTCAAGATTTAAACATATTACAATATATATATTATTATAGTAAAAAAATTCATTATTTCTTTATTTATTTTATATTTTTTAATTCAATTTCCATGCACTTCACTTGTTAAGAACCTTCCTTCTCTAGTTTGAAATATTACAAAAGGTGAACAACATCAGCTAGTGTATGTAGTAGAAGCAGTAATAAACTCTAGTATAGTATTCTGATAATGTTAATGCCAGCTGTGAGCTAGAATTCTCTTCCATTGTACCATGATAAGATAAGTTTAGTAAGATAGATAAGTATGGTCATATAAGTTTTGTAGATAACAGAATTGTGGGCGCAAAGTAGCTGGTGATGATGGTGCCGAAGTAGGACACTTGAATGAACTTTATTATATTATATTATTTTTATTTAAGGGGGAAGAGTGTATACTTGGAAAGGAATAAATAGATTTTAGAGCGTGTGTGTGTTGCTATAAGAAGATTAGTGAGCTTGTGAGTAGACGTTAACTGTTTCCAAGACCCTGTGTGACCTTTTGTTTTCGCACAACAAGGGCGAGGCTAATCAATGCTAACTATTTTTCCTCCTTCTTTTAAACTTCACTGTGTAAACTTTCCTGACATGATTGGTTATATCATAATTCGATTTAAAGGTGCACTGTGTACGTTTTCTGGTGGAGGATCCGTCATCTGCTTGTCTTCACCAAGATGTTTGGCATTAAACTTAGAAATCCCATAAAGACAAATATATGACACCACCAGGCCACTCCTCACAGTACAGATGCATGCTTTTCAAAGTATTTCTGAGCAATAAAAACACCTGTAACTGAATTAGTGCAAGAGATAGATAAATAATATTCTGGGTAAAGCTAAAAAATCTCCACAAGACACATAAGTGGCAGACCATACTCCAAAAAAGTTACACATTGCACCTTTAAAGTACATAAGCTTGATGCAAATCTATTCAAATTGGTTTATATAATTAAGACATCAGGTCCCTGATTGGCTTACTTTTTCATAATCTGCATAATCTGCTCCAGGTTAGCACAGGTGAAGTACATGCAAATGGACTGTTAGCTCTTAAGCAGTCCTTGTTGCTGATTCATGTTTCTATGACATCTCTGAACAGATGTCTGTGGTCACCAGAGGCCAAAAACCAGGGCTTAACTTGGTTACTTACTTAAGATGTTCTGTTTGTGTATGTGTTGAATCCACTTCTGTCTGTGCTCCTAGAAGACATTAACCATTTGTGTTTGATTATATGGAGACTTTGTGGTTTAGTTGAGTTAATGCCCCGATCAGTCAATAAACATTTGTTGTTTTCTTTTGGCCTATACCAGGAAAACATTTTACTGACAGTCATTATTTGGTAGTTTTTTAAAGGAACTGTATGTATCCTGTGCTCTTACAGTGTTAAAATAGGCTCTACAATCACAACTGAACCTGGGTTTCTGCATATGGAGGACACATGTCTTTCTCATTCTCGGTATATAGACTGGCCATGGGTTGCAGAGGCTGCACTAGCACTGACTAGGCTGCAGGTGCTGGGGTTTTGGTAATGATGTTTCAGATCAGAGAGCATTATACCAACTGGATTTCAGCTTTGAAACCGGCATCCCAGTGATGAGACACTCATGTGAGGCTCATTCTGCTTTCTGATTGGATAAACATCTTGAGAACCACAAGATCAAATGATAACATAAACAACATAGTTGTTTTTTGTAATTAAGAATGAATCAGCATTAGAACTGTCATCAGTAAAAGCTATATTTGGTTTGAACATGTTTACCCTGAATCTACGAGCACAGTTAGGTCATGTTTATGGAATTTAAAATCAAAATATTACACAGCTCCTTTAAATTTAATGTCTGTTCTGTTGCAGCCAGGCAATGATTTCAACACTGATTGGTGAAGTGCATTGCTCAAAGGCACAACGAAACTATCTGCACAGACATAATTTGAATCACTGAGACCTGATAGGCACTATAATGTACACTATAAATCACAGATACAGTTCAAGTTATTTAAAAATCAAGTGATGAATTTACCCAGACTTTTCAGACACTTCACATTTTGATTCCACTTATGCTGAAGTGTGAACTGCACTGAAAGTATTGAAAAGCCACCAGAGGTTTATAATAGATCTGAATAAAGAGGTTCAGCATTTGTTTAACTTTCAGTGGACTTTTTAAAGGGCCCATATTATGCAATATTTCCTGATCTGTAAAACATTCTGTTACACTTTGTGATGTGATGTCATGTGGTAATACAGGAAGTGCTCCACTGTGTTTTTAAATTCCACACACCTTCAGTAGAATCATCTGGATGATTTCAGATTTGGGATTGCCAATCCCTACTGAACTAAAGGTAAAAAGTAGCAGTTAACTTGGAAACTACCACTACATGACATCACAAAGTGGAACAGAGCATGTTGAGCTTTGGAAATGTAGACATACTAATAATAAAACATTACTCAAACATGTGTGAATGAAACAAAACACAACACCAGGTATGTTTTTGGTGATGTAAAAGCATTATAAAGTGGCTTAAAGCTCACAAGAGCAAATTTTGAGTAATATAAGACCTTTAAAGTCTTTTGTGCAGTTTTGTAGCAGTTTCTACCATCCATCATGATGACTTTCTGTAGCGTTAAAGATAATAAATCACTAGATAACTGTGACAAAGTGCAAGAGTAATATTTTTGCTATTCCTGGAAGTAAAGTACATCTGAAAAACAAGCTCTGAAAGTACACCATGCAATGACCACATAATGCAGACTAATGCTGTGTGGAATTAACTGGTCATTAAGACATGCTATTTTTCTTTGTTCAGCCAAGCCTGAGATGACCGACCATCACCGCATCAATCATGCAGCAGAAATAGAACAATGGACTTAACCAGACACTTTTACCATTTTGATGCCTGTCACTTTTTCACATCCGTAATGTCAGGAAGCACTGTTCCGTACTTGAGCGTTCATTGTCTGAAGCTGCAGCGGTTCAGCTATTATCCTAATGTTCGGCCTGTCATTAGAGAATGGAAAAACTCATTTGCTTTTTTATAACATGATTTCAGCTTGAACTGAAAGTTTCATAAGAGATATTTGCTCGACACGGGTTATTTTGAAAGACTGTACATATAAATGGACATAGCCGACCCACTATAGCTGCCATGTTCCAAATATCAAGTGATCATGCTCCATTGACTCTGTTTCCAGTTGACTTTACATTAAAACATTGTCACCCCTCTCTCAGTAACTGCTGCCATGAGCCTCGTCACTATGGTCTTAAAATGTTTGTATAAACCTGCTCTTCATGATCCTGGTGTTTTTATTTGACTATTCTGTTGCCAAATAAATAAAGTCCTATTCCTAATACGGAACTGGCTCCAAATTCACCCCAGCTAAACTTGTGAGCTTCATTTGACTGGAGTCGAATGCTACTGGTGACGTAAAACTCCTTTAATCCACTTCTTCATACAGTCAGTGGTCATTTTGAACACTAAAGTTCTCATGTTCAAAGCCTGGCAACAGAGCCAAGTAGACCAAATTAGCTGAAATCAAGATCTTAATAAAGTCTTAAATAAGTGATCAACTGACTATGAATGAAGTACATTTGATTCTTTTTGCATATGGAAGGTTAGACTTAGCTTGATTCATCAGATGGTTTCACTTCATGGAAACGGCCTGACCTCGCAGTGTGAGAATTTGTTCGCTCGATGATCGGTGGGTACTTTTTTAAATTTAACCAGCTGCTGCTATTTGGTCGTGATGTATGTAATGTGCCGCTAATAGGGCTAACTGCTATATTAAGATTTTCCCAAATCCCATAGGAAGAAGAGCAATAAAGTATTTCCCCTTGATGAAATTCACCAAACATTCTCTTTGTTTCGGCTTTAAATCCTCGATCTCGGGAATCGTTGTCAACACAGAATGTATGGCTCTTTGCTGATTGGCTGGTGGCAGAACTTGCACTTCTGGGGTTTTTGCAAATCGTCTAGTGTATTCTGATTCCTGACATAGACGCTGAAGAGAAAAGAAAGAGTGGAGGCGCTAGATGGCACCAGCCTGGCTAGGTTAGACTGCTCATTGCACTAAAACATAGTTAACATGATTATACAATATTCAACTTAATAATATGTAATAATTGTGCATAAAAACCTTTCACATGTACTTTTATTCTGTATGATTTTGATACAATTTACAGGATGTATTCTCTGCTGCGATTACTCCTTACTGAATCTCTCTGCCTGAGATGCCAGTAAGGGGTCCTTAACACATACTTAGAATGCTTCAGGGCATTATGGATCAGGCGTGGGTGATAAAAGTGGAAGGGTTGTGTCCAAGCTCTGTAGGCTCTCAAAAAAGTCAAGAGAGGGTTTATCTATGTCAATGAGTCTAGCATGAGAATACAAGATCACAAGATCACAACGTGAATATATTTTCCTTCATCATACTAGCCTCATAAAATCAAATAATCTATTTGAAAATCAGAATAATCCTGGTCTGAATGTATTTTTTTTCTCGTAATTTCCCAAAGGTGAAGGGCTAATCTGGTTCATCTGGAGCTGCTTCATTAGTGGGTGAGGGAGGGCATCAGGGGCTGTCCAAGCATCTCCTGGACCACCGTTCCAAAGTGGATCAAAGAGCAATTCTGTGACCGCTTCTGACCTTGACCTGTGATATTTGTTTGGACTGCTTCCAACTACTCTTCTAGAAAATTAAAACACTAACCTTTCATGTGCTCTCCTCTTTGTTTTACTTTAAATAAGGGAAACTAAAAGACAGGAAACAATATTGCATTTGCACCATCTTTGTTTATGTTTGTTAATAGTGGCTTTCATATCCATATATTCTCCACTGTCAGGAAAAGGCATTAGCCAGATGAATATGTCCATGAAAAATAAACAAAATCTTTTTAGACATTGTTAAAGCCATAGTATGTAACTTTTTTGCTCAAAAATAAAACAAAATGTACACTCAAATTAGAGAATCTTTTTCATTATAGGTGTGTTTATGAAAAACAAACAAAAAATGCACCCTAATTCTGAGCGGACTTGGAGGGGAGGCC
The DNA here is from genome assembly GCF_026225935.1 of Boleophthalmus pectinirostris. NCBI lineage: Eukaryota > Metazoa > Chordata > Actinopteri > Gobiiformes > Gobiidae > Boleophthalmus > Boleophthalmus pectinirostris. The sequence continues at coordinate 19,670,865 of NW_026571515.1, forward strand.
TGCTCCTGTTTGTTTCCACAGAAATGTTGTTCCATCCATCCATTTCTTCTGTTTTATCTGGGGCCGGGTTGCAAAGTCAGCATTTTGAACAGAGCCAGTCACACTTCCCTTTCCACCTTTCCACACACACTTCCTCCAGCACTTCCGGGGGGATTCTGAGGTGTTCCCAGGACAGCCGAGAAACAGAGTACATTCAGCGTGTCCTGGGTCTAGCTCTACTCCGAGTTCCTCCCGTGTGACTGAGCTCCTCACATCTCTAAGGGAGCACTCAGTCATTTTGCAGAGGAAACTCATTTCAACCTTTACTATCTGTGATCTTGTCCTTTCGGTCAGTAGAAATGTCGTTCCTTTGGCTATAACCTTCCACAATATGGCATCAAACCTTTTTATCTCCATCAAGAATGTTCAGAATTTTTGTTTTGATTTTCTATTTGAAATCAGGCAGTTGACACTCTACCTCAAAAAAGGTGAAAAATTCTACTCCGGTTATCACTTTAAAGACCATGTACCCAATTTTAAACTATTAATAAAGAAAAAAGTTACTCTGTCCCCTCCCTCACTTCACTGTAACACCATGACACAGAAACCACTGCCTTGGATAGTCTGAGGCAGTTACGTCCACCTGGTTTCATTCAACTATGTGACAAAATGGGATGTTACATCTGCATGTTTCTTCATAGTTCTCATCTAATAAAATGCAGAATAAAATGTATATAGGCATCATTCATCATTCAATCATTTTTATAGAAGTAGCTGCTGTTACAATACACTGCATGGAGTGTTTTTTATGAACAAGAATAAATCAAAGTACAGAAGATGGATTTTAAGGGTTCCATAATAAAAACTGCACAAGCTGGTCGTGAAGTAGCTTCCAAAGTCCCATCAGGCAACTCTAAACTCCGTGTCCTTCTCATGCAACCATCTCATTCTGACCTCTCTGTCTATTTCACCAAAATATAAAAAAATGTTCCGATGATTTTTTTTTCCCCAACCTTGATCATTACATTACTCATCACTTCCACAAAGAGTATCATAACATCTTCAGCTGTCCTAGATCTAGCTCTCCTGTCCGTCTGTTCCTTGACTGTCACTGCAAACACAATAAGACCTTTTCTTAAAATGTATTGTGAAATTTTCAAGGTCCTATATTGCGCAAAACTGACCTGTGAGTCTTAAGCCATGTTTTAATGTTGTTACCTCTTTAAAAACATAACTTGAATTTTTGTTTGTTGTTTTATTTTTTTCACACATGTTTGAATAACTCTTTATTATTAGTCTGTCTATATCTCCAAAGAGCAAAATGCTCTGTTCCATCTTGTGATTTCACGAATAGGGCTGGGTGATATTAAGAAGTTGCTGATACGAGACATACCCCGATACATGAGCCACAATACGATACATCTCTCGATACAAAGAGCTTTCGATTCGATATCAACTCGATACGGTTCAATAAAAAATAAAGGCTAAATCATGGCTGTGATACTAAAAGTCTTTGTTAAACCACTTCTTGTGCAAAGTTATAATAAAACACATCCATTTTAATCTTCAAATAAGTGAAAATGTCAAATGTGTTTCCTTTCTCTAAACAAGCAACAAAACTGGAGCACTGTAACAAAATATTTTGGTAAAATTTACCAAAAAAATAAAAAATACTCGACTGGCGATATATTGATACAGCAGCCCATGATACATAACATTAGACGATACGATATATTGATATTTAGATATTTTTGTACACAGAGTGTTTTCTTTTTGAGAGAAGGACTCAGCCTAAATGTGCAGGGCTAGTGTGTTAAACATGTGTGAATGAAACAAAACACAACTCCAGGTCTGTTTGTGATGAGGAAACAGCATTATGACAGAGATCAGAAAATAATGTAATATGAAACTCTTAAATTATTTGGTCTGCTAAAAATATTACAAGCTGTCATGTTCAAATTAGAGTCTGCCTGTTTGATGTTAATCTGCACAGCTGACACTCAACCTATAGTCATGCATTATTAATTTTTCAGAGCGGATGACCTACTTTAGCACATTCTAGCCTAAACTGCAGTTCATTAAATTTAATCTATACAGATTTGCATATCAAAAGTTCTGTGCCATATTGATTACCCACCAATCCTTCCATGTCGGCATTTATAATCAGGTGTATTGGTGTTAAAGAAGGCTAAAGGCCAGGGGGTTAGGGGGAGGGGCTTACTCACACGCAGTCCGTAGTCTAAGTGCCATAGACTAAGCCGGGGACTACAGTTTGGTGTATCCTCACAGGACCTCTGCCATGTTAATGTATGGCTGGATGGAGATGGGAAACCAGACGGCCCTGTGGCTGTGTGAACAAAGAGAGGCAGATAAAATGTCACGGGGTGAATCCAGGTCAGATAGACTGGCATTACTGTAATGGAAGATATAATTACACTTCATATTTGATAAAATAATTTAAGTTTTAATAATAAGTCTACTCCTGTCTTAACTGTGGGACTGTGTGTGATGATAAGCATAAACTATACATATAGACTTGAATAAATTGTATCTCGAGGAGGTCAAAACAGCTCTATTTCTTATCTTGTGTAGGCTACAAAATCACCTATGACAAACAAAAAAACAATAGTCTGTAATAAAATAAACAAATCATATAAAGAGAAACGTGAGACGTTGCATATACCAATGCTCTACTGCCTCCGTGTGGCAAACAAAAATATTACAACAACATCCACGTGGGGCGAATCTTTTTACAAAAAAACAAACAAAAAACAACAATAATAATACAGGTTATTGTAAAATGAAAAAAGATACAATGCTGATGCATTGTATCTTTTGTCGACTTACTTTATCGATAGATCGATAGTCTCTAGTGGTGGATTTCATATTTTCGCTAACCTCACAGGTTAGCTAACAATTTAGCTAAGTGAGGGTTTGCCTGGTGAGTTCCTTCTTCGTATTTCTAAGTTATGCAATAATTCAAGGTAAAACAAAACTGATAACGGGCATTAAGACGGACACAGGTTCACATCAATAACACATTTCAAAGAGAAAAACCTTCCCTATCTTTATGGAGAGACATACCGACACTAAGGGTGCATCTGGTCCCATGGTGTAATGGTTAGCACTCTGGACTTTGAATCCAGCGATCCGAGTTCAAATCTCGGTGGGACCTCGTCCTTTTCGAGGCTCTGACTAATATTTGGCTGTAGCTAAGATAACACTTTATAATGCCATGAGCGTGTATCTGCCTAAAATATCAAAAACAGTGTTCTGCCTGGAATAACACAATTAGTTAACGCAATTCTCAAATGACCTAATGTTTATTTTGTACAGTCAAATGGTTGTTATTCACAATGTTGAAATGGAATGTGTTTCCCCACAGTCTGAGCATTTTAGAACATGAATAATGCATAAAGCATATACACATTGGTCAATGGTAAGGTATGGACATTTGAACACCTTTAGACTGAACTTTTTTGAAGATAAAAATAAGCTGAAATTAAGTGCAGTGTCTCAGTGCAGCCAAGCAGGGGTGTGCTTTTTACTTTAAGGGTAGTAGGTCTATTATACAGTGACACTAAGTGAAATATAGTGGTGATTTGGTCAGAGGCCCATTTATATATAAAGGTTATCCGTTTTGTTTTTTAAACACATAAAACAGTAATTATATAAAAAGCAACAAAATCAAATTCACACACGCTATTTGGCACCTGAAGAAAAACAGTAACAGTGGTTATGACATTCAGAAGTCATAGTGAAGCAGAAAAAAACACCTCACAACAATTAGCTGGGTTATACATTTGTTTACAAAACACAAAAAAAACATTAAGAATATTAAAAACATAATTTTCCTTTTCTAGTAAAACATAAGCAAAAACAATGTGTCTACCAAACAATATGGCAGAAAAAAAGTTGGTGATACATGCATTTTTGTCATCACAAGTTTCTGCTTTATTCATGTGCTTTTGCATGTCCAAAAAACTACATAAACCTACAAATACTTTCTTTTACTCCTCAGAGAAAAAGCTGACATTCACATGTAAATGAACAAATGACATGTTTTTAAGAAAAATACTGATGTAAAGTAACTTTTTTCATATCCTTAAGGTTCTTGTTATAGTCATATGTCGGTGGTTTGCAGCCTGTTGAGGTTGTCCACGTCTCCGTTGCTGTAGGCAGGTTTGTGCTCTTGCTCACTGGTTGGTTTGTGGTGCACTAATGACAGAGAGGGACCGTGGTGGTCGACAGCAGGGTGCTCCAGGGTAAGGGTGGCACGGCTGGTCTCTGTGATGGAGGAGTTGGTGTGGTAGTTAAAATGGGAGTTGTTGGTGATGGGTGTGACTCCCCAGCCTGTTTTACCCCATGCAGTCTTCCACTGGGCCCACTTCCTCCGCACAGCTGTCTGGGCCTACAATATATTTAGAATATCAGTATAATAGCACAACAGCACTGTCATAAGTACTGTCAACATAATGATGTATTTTCCTACCTCTCCATTGCAGAAGCAAAAGATAATGGCTACCAGCAGTCCCTGCAGAGGTCAAGAACAAAATGAACCAATAAATTAGATTTCTTGGTAAGTAACGCACAAATAAACCTCAACCTTAAATCCTTATACAGCATATTGTAATGTTCAAACCGGTGGTGAAACATAACAAAGTACTAGTAAAATAGTAAAGCACTATACTTAAATACAAATTTTAGGTATCTGTACTTAAGTAAATTTGGGAGTGGTACATTTGAGAGCAGTTATCTGCACTTTCTACTCAACTATATTTTTGAACTGAACTGAAGTAAAAGCATTTTTTATTATTGTATATGACCTGCTGAACAGGCTGAGGGGTTTATTTTTAACATGTTCATAATTTAGCAAACAATAAAATTCAACACAAATCACATATCAAAATCGTTATGTTTGAAGCTTTATTAGATCTCAAATGCATGTACTTTTTACTCTTCAAGTACATCTTACAGTACAGAGTACAAAGGGGTACTTTAATACTTTTAGTTTTACTTTTACTTTATATTTACTTGAGTAATTTTTTTTGCCCTGGTATTTGTGATTTACTCAAGTAACAAAATCAAGTACTTCTTCCACCACTGGTCATATTAAAAATCTAATTCTATGTAGTTTTTATCATGTTAAAACAGTGTTCCCTCATCATTAGGCTACTCAGAGTTGTATTTTGAGTGATTCATGAATATTAGAGTAAATCCTGCATTGTCCTGCATTCAAGACGTACTCAGATAATCAGTTTTTTAATAATCAGTTTTCACCTAACCCCTGTCCCCGCCTACTGCCCTGTATTTACTTGCCATTATGTAAAAAAAATCAGACTTTAGGTCGTACATGCTGGGATAAAAAAAAAAAAGAAGAAATGCAACTATGTTTTGAGTGGGAAGTCATAACCCTATTATTAAGCCATTTTAGAATATTGAGGTTTATAATCACCAAAAACTTAAAATAATGATATATATTATAGTTTCATACTAAATAGTCAGAATAAAGCGTAATATGTCTAGACATCAGACTAAGCTGCAGGAGCTGTTTTCCTTCCTTTGTTGGTTTAAATAAAGTGACAGCCATCAAAACGTGTTAACAGAGCTATCAATCAAACTAGGGTATTGTGCTGAAACAGGAAGTATTTGTAGGAGCAAACTATTTTTATTGGTGTCTGAGGGATGGTGAACTCCTTTGACAGCTCCCCAGTGGTGCAGTCATAAGACCCCAGCTTACATGTCACGCACACACTTTGAGTTAACATTAGTGATCTATTTTAACATCCAGATTTTTTCACTTAAATAATATAATATAGAAAAAATGTAGGCTTACTTAAAAAAAGACCTATTGTGCTTGTGTCTGCACCATAGTTATACTCTAAGACAACCGTGGTTCTTTATGTTGTAATATGAACAATTTAAATCTCAATATTATCTAAAACGACTTGACTTTCACGTTCGAAAACTGCGGTGCTCAGTGGAAGCAGACATCGCCATAAATGTCAACACAGAGCCGGGATGTTGTCGGCACCTCAGATGGATAGCTGAACATCAAGCTAGCAAGTCACAGTTTTTTTTTTTTTTTTTACTTATAACAGATTGACTGCACGATGCTGCCTAATCCTTCGCGTATCACAGGTTAAGAAAATAAAATCGGAAAGTGAAGTAAGTACAGAACAGTGGGTTTCGGTTGCGGTAACACAGGGTTGATTGACAAAATGCACAGTAACATGCACAAATCACTCCAAATACAACTTCGGGTGAGTAAATGGTGAGAGGAAACAAATATAACATGGTTAAAAGTTCTAAAAAGTATATACTATATATGCATCCACTGATTTAGCTAACTGCAAGAAATGCAAGTTAAATGGTTTTTTTTATTAGGCCATGTGACCATCTTTTCATTTTGCCACCAGGATATTGCTTCTGACATTACCTGGAAATGACTAAAAATATTGACAAAAAAGTCGTAGATGGCACGGCTGATGCGTCCCTCAGGTCTCCATGGGAACAGGATGAACTGCACTCCCAGCAGTGGAATCAGGATGAGGGTGGCTCTGACCGCTTTCATGTACGCTGTGGACTCTGCACAGTGAGTCTCCTTTAGTTTAGTGATCAGGACCCGCACAATGTTCAGCAGGAAGAATAAGTTCACCTACAGGGAGTAAAGCACAAATACAAAACTGAGCATGGAGGTCCAAAAGCATCACTAGCATTCACCATCACAAATAATTTTACAATGCCTATGATGTTTATCTAGTTTTAAATGTGTGAGCCAACATGAGCAGGACTATAACAAAATTCTGCATTAAGAAATGACAAGAAATGAAGCAGTGGTGGAAAGAATACTGCATATTTGCACTCAAGTGAAAGCATAGGATAAAAATGTATTTCCAAAAGTGTATTTTTGTTTGTTGTTGTAAGTAAAAAGTAGACAAAATTACTACTTAAACTCACTAGTTATCTTTTAGTTTTAGCTCATTATTCTATACAAATTGTCAAAACTGAAAAGATTAGAGTTGTTTCAAACAACAGTTCTGACCAATCAGAGCAGGCGATGGAGAGCTGTACTCATAAAAGTACAAATACCTAAAAAAACTGAATCAGTTACATGTGAGTATTTTTAATTAGTTACTTTCCACCCCTGAAATTAAGATGGTTCCTTAAACGTCTTTCTATGAATATCTGTGTAATTTGGTGTTTTATGTGAGCACCATATTTACTAAGAAATATCAAAGAATATAGTACTATATAATATATAGTGTTAGGCCTTTTATTTTTTATAACTGATGCAATGGTTCAATAAATATGAAGAACACTCACAAGCAGAGCAGCTTGAATAGGTCCATGAATGATGTAGAGGAGTTGTGTGAGAGCTAATCCAACACCTGAAAAATAATATAACGAATTAAAAAAAACACTTTTAACACAAAACTTTTAAACGCACATTCTTATGGGCTGCCATCTTACTTGTCGTCATAAAACAGTCCACGTGCCACGGCGTAGATAATAGCTGGAACAACTGGAAAGCCTAAGAATACACAACATAATAGAACTGCTATAAAAAAGACTTCACAATGTACATGACTATAGACTTTTTACATGGTTAAAGTCTGTCTGCCTATAGATGAAGAGAATAATGGAGTTCAAGGTAGAGACATGAAGCACAGAAGCACAACAGGTACTTAACAATGCATTAGCACTCACATGTACTGTGCAAGGGTAAGAGCTTTAGAAAGACATACAAGAATCAAGTACTCAAAGTACTTTTACAAACACACTAAAATGAAAATATGCTGTAAAACAAAAAACACATTTGATTACAGATAATCAAATGTGTTATTATTTTAAATATACTAATATTGGAGTGAAAAATAAAACAGCTTGCTGGTAAGAAAATTGTATTTTATAACCCTCAGAAAGCCTGTGAAGTGGATAATAGAGTGACTTTTCAGTTTAAGTGGTGCTCTACAGCAGCAATGTTTCAGATTTGCATGATCAGTACAGGAAAGAAGGACATAAAACCATTCTCTTTTGACAAGTTTTCTCTTTGCAAAGATAGTTTTGAGGTGGTAAAAGTTACTGAAAATTTTTGAGTGAAAACATTTTGCAGCTCATCCAAGAGGCTTCTGGTCAGATTGATGGTGGACACTGCCTTACATCTGTCTGAAAGGAGGAGCTAACTACACTGAAACTAACACATATTTGTTTACAGTTTCTGTTTGAACTGTGCAGTGTCCAATCTGACCAGAACTGTATTAGCCGTTTGGATGAACTGCGAAATGTCTTCACTCAAATTACTTTTGTCCAGGTGACAGAATTGAAATTTTCTTTTGCTTTGCTTTGGATTCTACCTGGACGACTGAGGGATTACATGGACATTATTATATATTATAAAATCAAACTATAAAATATTGACTAGCTGGAAAACTACAGTAAAGCATGTACTTACCCCACCCCAGGACGTAGTACCAGAAGAGCTGCTGTTCTCCCACAAATACAGCTACGATGATGAGCGTGTGGAGGTAGATGCCCTCACACAGCATCCAGAAGTAGTTAGAGGTGGATGTGTACTGGGTCAGCATAGCCAGGACCTTACAGCTCACCTGATGGAGAAGGCAATAAGGTCAAGGTTAGATTTAGGGCTGGTGTTATAAAAAACTGTACCAATATTCCAGTTACACCATTGATTATGCGGTATAGTATTGATACCTTGCAGCGGATGTCATGAAAGCACTACTCTGTTAGAAGCTCTGTTGCTCAAGTTTAACTTTAATCAAATCTTTATTTTAACATAATCTGACTTAGTTGGAACTACAACAGGGGAGGCGATTTGTGCTGTCAATTACATTCACAAGCTAACATTAACAAGCAGTTCTTCAGTTAGTCACTTTTTTTTTCACCTTTTTTGTTGAAAATCAAACACTTAAACAGGACCATGAATCCATGTATTGATCATAAGGTCCTGAAAATTTGCTGTTTTTATTCCGCACTCTTCTCTCTTCTCTTTTAATGTTAATTTTATGATGATTATTTATGTTCTGATCTGTTTGTATTGTGATTTTAAAATCGGTAAAGCACTTTGAATTACTTTGTGTACATATTGTGCTATACAAATAAATTGTGCTATATATATAAACTCTTGATTGTGTAGACAACCTTAAAACTTATTTGGCTGTGTTTGCCAATGTGTGCATTGTGTCACCATTGTAACTGATAAAAACTGCAAAGTATCAGTCGGTAATAGTACTGGGATTTAGTCTCACTGGGTTGCTTGCAGTTATAGCCTGGTTGTTGGCCACAGTCAGCGAGAGCCACATGATGGTCACTATGGAGTTGAGAATGAATGACATAAACATATTCTTATGGAGAGAAATCCTCTGGCAGCTCAAACTTCTATAACAAAACAACAAAGATTAGACTTCAACAAACTTTATTGATCCACAAGGGAAATTATTTGGACACGATAGCTTTCACATCACAATATGTTATAATAACAAAGGGCAAAAATATAACTGGCAACAATAAATTCTAAATAAGTTGCAAAAATAGCAAGAGACTGGTGTCAAATAAGTAAAATAAAATATAGAAATATAGTAATACAAATATATCGCAGCTATATACAAGAGAATTAGTTTGTCACTTAGACACAAACATTATATTTGGGTGTTAGAGTTGGCTTACTCACTTGAAGTAGGAGAAGATTACAAGGCATATAATGAGGGAGACTATGGAGAGTGCATGACCAACCATGGCCAAGTAGTACAGGCTGATGGCAAACTGTAAAATAAACAATGTTGTTAAACTATATCAAGATAAATAGACAGTGTATTAATCTTATAATTTAGTTTATATATATTTTTTTTTATTTATACAACCTTACAAAAATACTAATAAGAATAACTCATATAATATATTTTGACAATAACCCCAAATGCTACTATGATAACACAAAATAAAATAGTTATGGTAATGGTTGCTCTGGTAACAGTTGCTTTGGTAACCGGTGCTAAGTTAACGGTTGCTATGGTAACAGTTGATCTGGTAAGGGTTGCTATGGTAATATTTGCTATGGTAATGGTTGTTATGGTAACAGTTACTAAGGTAGCGTCACTATGGTAGAGTCACTATGGTAGAGTCACTATGGTAGGTAATGGTTGCTAAGGTTACTGTTGTTAAGATAACATACACTGTTTTGGTGAAAAGTTAAATTTTGATAATTTGGCAATCAAGATATCCATATTAAGAATGAAAACACAATATACATTTCAAAATCAACTCAAGCTTTCAGTCATTTAACAGTATCAAGAAAAACTATTTGAAAAATTTACCAGTACCTAAGCAACACAATTTCTTAGCAGCTCCTGATTTAGGTACTTGGTCAACTGATTACAATAGAAATTATATTTGTACAGAAAACTATTGGGGCCTGCTTGGTTCAGCATAACAGAGCTGGCTGGCACTAAGTACTGTGGTGAGAAGCCGTGAGTCATCTGATGGTGCTGGCTTGAGTTCAGGTAGTTATGATGGGGGTCTGAGTGTGTGTGAGTATCAGATATCGACACCTGTCATAAAACATCCCGCTGTTATTTCCCGTGGAGGTTCACATTTCAATTCACAGAAGAGAGAGTACACTACAGCCTCACACAACAGAGAAACAGAAAAGTATCTACGCAAACATGGCTGAGTGGCCTTGTGGAGCCTTGTGCAACTTTCTTCTCAAGGAGTTTAAAATTGTGAGATTGTTGGCGCTAGGGGAGCGTTAAAATACCAAAATATTGATATATCTTGATACTAAATTTGGTGGAACAGTATCGTTATCATGGTCTGCTGTGCTGTTATATCTCCAGAAGTTTTTTTTATTTTTTTATATATTTTCCTTAACAATTTTGGGACAGTGTTACAATTTTGATGTTTGTTCAGAGAAAGGAACCTTTTTTTGCACTTGGTATATTCACTGTTTTTATTTTATTTTATTGACCTTTAAGTAACTGGAATAGTTTTAATGGTTATAATAGTTTTTTTCCATATTGACTTTGCATATGTAGTGATTTAACAAAGATATACTGCTGTTAAAATGTATTTGGTTCTAAAAATAGTGATATAGAACATATATCAGTATCAAGCACAATATATTGGTCATCACATGTATCGCCATATCGTAATCATATCGTATTATGAGCTATGTATTGAGTATCATATCGAATTGTGAAGGATTCTGCAATTCCCAGCCTTAACACAATCTATTTCAGAAGCACCTACTATACCCTACAAGAATTAAGATATCAACTCCAACTTGATGTATAAGCCTAGATGTCAGTGAAGAATTATTTCAAAATTTTTAGGTGATTTATTTTTCTAAACATAAGGAGACAAAGATGTAGGTTGCATTTATATTATTTTATTTACCGATTTATTGGCCAGCTACTTAAGTATAATTTAGTTGTCACCAAAATAAAATAAAGCATTACAGTACACTCACTATTCTATTAAAGGCCTGGTCTGTTCTATGTATTGTACTAAGAGTCTCCCTTTGCCAGGAAACACTACTCTGTACAAACCATCAATTTTCTCCCTGTGCAAGTATGTAAACTGATAAAAATAATTTATCCAAATAGTGTGTGGTGTGTGTGTGTGTCTCTTAGTGTGTGGTTATATTCTGCAAATCAAAATAAATGTAAAAAAGAGCATAGACTTTTCATCATAATGTTTTAAAATGTTTAACCGAGAGTAAGGTAAGAGTCTCTGAAAGTTCGTGGATTATGCGAATTTCTGAGAGTATAATAATGCTGCTGAGAGTTTAGTTTGAAATAAATCTTTACTTCTTTGCCTGAAAGATGTTATCAGGGTCAAACAAATGAAATAGCTTTTTCTTTGTGGCAGCTTTGTGCGATCGGTGCAGCGGGTTGTGAGATTGCCCTTTTGATTTGGTAAAGAATTTCTGAAAAGGGCTTTGACCCTTTTTTGACGATCTGGATTCTGTAGGTTGTAAACTTTAAAAAGCTTACTGAGTTGTTAAACCTGTTTTAATACTGCAATATTGCATCTTTGTCTATCAAAAATATATATCTGGAGTGTTTTTAGCCCAGGGGTGTCCAAACTTTTTTGACCGAGGGAAGGTGGAGGGCTCTAAACTGGTGTTCAGTACAGAAAGATTTTCAGATAGATGCATTTTTCTGAGCCACAACACCTTTAAAAAGTCTTGGAACACTAATTTCAGGCCGAATTTGGGTCTGTATCACAATGAAATAAGAAAATCTAGTAATAGAAATACTAATTTGCAGTAAAAAAAAGTACTGTCTAGATCATTTAGGCCAATTCAGCTAGAGGCTTGAGGGCCCAGAAAAATTGGTCTGAGGGCCACATTTGGCCCCCGGGCCATAGTTTAGACATGCCTGATTTAGCCACTACGTAACTTGCACTATAGAGACTAAGAAAGCTAATATGTTAAGGAGTTTAAGTTCCATCTGCAGAAGAGGTAAAAAATAGATATAGCGTTGAGAAAACATCTGTGCACCAGCAGGTATATGCAATATTTGAGAAACCCTGCATGATTACAGGCTATGAGAATTTGTGGTAATCTTGCGTGGTTCATTTTGCTTTGACATAAACTGAACCTTGTATCTTGGGGGCCAGAGTCTTCAGTGGCTGTGGCCCCTGTGATTTTAATGTATTTCTTATTCTCTAAAGCACTTTGAATTAATTTGTATATGAATTGTGCTATACAAATAAACTTGTCTTGCCTTGCTGTGGCCCCCAATTCTGGAACATAGACTCCCTCTCTTTCTTCATAACCCTTTTATTTGTCTTGAGTCTTCCTGTGTCCTCTGTATCTTTTATTGTTTTTATCTTGTATCTTAGTAGTTTTATTGTTTTTTTACTTGTAAGTTTTGAGAGGCACCATAAAATAAAATGCATTATCACTATTATTATTATCATTATTATTACCTTGAGTTTGTCTTTGGTGTAGACCTGACACTGGGTGTAGTTTGTCCATATCCGGTTGCTCTCTGGATGATGGAACCACTGTCCATCAGGGTTACACACCTTGGTAGCCTTCTCTGGAAAGGACAACATAACCCAGTAAGGTTAAATGTACTATAATATTTACAATTTGCATATCAAACCTCCAGGGTCAAAATCGTGGAAGTACTCAGGGCACATCTGCATGACTGTCCCAGGAGCAGTGTCCCCCCAGCAAAGCCATCCATCCCACGTGCGGTTACAGTGTGTACCTACAGGGGGCAGTAGATAAAACAACTTTACATTATGATTTTGAGCGCAATTCTTCAGTCGTCAAAGTCAATAATGAAATTCTCAAATGTAATTACTCTTAACACCCACCCTAGCTTGGTCATAATCATTGGTAGATATTAGTTAAAGAGCCCATATTACGATATTTTGACATGACATCACAAGGTGGAACAGATCATTTTGAGCTTTGGAGATGTAGACAGATTAATAATGAGCGTTACTCAAAGTTGTGTGAATGAAATGTGTAATGAGGTAACAATTATAACAGCTTAAAGCGCACAAGAGTCAATTTGTGTTATATAGGCTCTTTAAAAGCAGCTGGTAGCTATAATTTTTAACAACACTGCCACAATTTACAAATAGCCCAAACAACATTGAACATATTGTCAATGAAGATTTCCTAAATATGTAATTAGATGCCCTATTTCTACAGAAACCATTTAAATACTGAAACTAAACTTGCCTCTTCTGTAACAGCTAACGCTTTATAAAAAATTTAAATAAACTCATTCAGAGTAGGATCATGTTTTTAAGTATAAACTTTGAGCTACCAGCTGTTGAGCCAGCGTACAAATCTTATCAACAATACCCGGAAAGCGGTCAGTACCAGGCTGCACAGTGGCATGATGGGAAATGGAACACAAAATAACTTTTCAAAGGCAGAGGTTTGTAGAGCCTGAGACAAAGAAAGAACTTCCTGTCTTTCAGCCTCACTTCCTGTCCGTCTTGCTGCTGCGCGCTCGTACAAGTGGTTCATATTGTAGCATCTTGTGTGAGGCTCTTGATAATATAGGCACAATAAAAAAACAAAAAAATAGAGGCTGTTTACTTCTTACACTTAGACTTAGACAAACTTTATGGATCCACAAGAGAAATTTTTTGGACATAGTGGCTCACACATCACAATATAATATAATAACAAAGAGTAAAAAATGTAAATGGTAAGAATAAATTCGAAATAAGTAGCAAAAAAGTAGGAAGAGACTGGTGATAAAATAAGGCATAATTGTATGAATGTATACGTAAAAATAATAATATCTTGATTAAAAATATCTCAATATCTGACAAAAGGTCGTAAGAAAACTGTGCAAAGATGATATTATGATTGACAGGACATAGGGTTGTCTGTTACATAAGGGTGAGTTGTTGAAAAGTTTAAATGGTCGTCCAGTTCTAATAAATAATTGCTTGAATTGTTTCTTTATTGGACAACTATATGGATGTACTTTACTGCTTTTTCTCAGAATGCAAACGTTGATCTTATGTATTTATTTATTAGATTAAATTATATTTTACCATTATTTAAAGAGGGTATTTTTCTTCTATGGGGTATTAACTGCTCACACATTACGTAGTTAGATCACCATGTTACTCTTTCTTGTTTAGAAAATGCTCTATTCACCAATAACAGCATCTTAACATGTTTTATTCATTTCTGACGCTTTGAATATCCCCTCCCTTTGCTCTCTCGCCCTTCAGAGCACTATCACAACACAGTTCTGCTAATGAAACTACTACAAATTGAATCAGGTTTTTCAAGTTGTTGTGTACAGTTTCGTATCAATATGTGCATAACATGAAAATATTGTATCAAGGGATTTTGATTTCATTACACCCCTACTCATTTCACTGCGTTAGTACATCTTCCAGACATAGTCACATCAGGTTTGTGTTAGCCCCAGCCTGTTATCTCTGTAAAGCTGATATTGAAGAGACACTGTTATCACCTTGTTCCGTGTACGGGGGGTCGTGGATTATCTTCAGGTAGCACTCAAACTGAGCAGCCAGGATCTGGTGCCGAGTTTTCCCCAAGATGGCAGAGATGTCCGTGAAGTTGGTCTGCATCTGCTGCTGCTCTTGCGATGGGGGCTCCTCTGTGAGCCAAGCATCCTCACACTGGCACGCCTAACAGAAGAAAAACAAATAGAGTACTGTATGTTTATGAATGTAGAATCATGATAGTGCAATAAAATATGAGCAAGGACCTGGTTGAGACTTTTTTAGACCCTAAAATAACCATCCAGCAACTCAGAACCCCTGCTGAATTTGAGTAGAAGTTGCAGATATTAGATGAGCTATACAGGAAATCACAATAGGGCAATGGAGCGTTCTGGCAGTGTGAGTTATCAGTCTGACATTTCAATATTGTATCTTTTTATATATAGTTACTTCATAAGAAGCACTGTGAATCTGTGGTAGACTGCATAATTTTCTAGCGGCGAGCGTGCTGCCTGTTTGTCTCCTTGGAGATATTGTTCTGCCTGAAATGTTCCACAGACAGCATTTCATATATTTAATATCGATCAATTATTACCTCCACCAAGGAGGTTATGTTTTTGCCGGCGTTTGTCTGTCTGTTTGTTTGTTTGTTTATTTGTCTGTTAGCAACATAACTCAAAAAGTTATGGACCGATTTTGATGAAATTTTCAGGATTTGTTGGAAATGTGAAAAGGAAGAACTGATTTCATTTTGGGGGTGATCCGGAAGAAATCCTGGATTCTGGATCACTTTGAAATTTTAGTTAACATTGTGGTAAATGGGGCCAAAAAATTTGTTTCTCAATATCTCGGTTAATTATTGACCAAACCCCATGAAATTTGACTCAGGGATGGACAATGGGATCCTCTTTCATATTCCAAAGGCTGATGCGGATCTGATCCAGAAGACTGATTTTATCGCAATTTATATAAAAAATGGGGGTAGTCCTTGGCGGAGGTCTGCGCTCTCTGAGTGCTTTTCTAGTTTAATTATGGGAGCTTTTTATTGGCAAAAATACCTTAAATAACATGCATTTTGAGCGGGCTTGCATCTCCACAGACTGGGCCTATAAATTGTCAGGAGGCACCACCTGTTTTATCCACGAAGACAAGTTTAATGCCATACAGTGGAACATTTTAGACAGAGCAATATCACATCCAAGCTGGTGGTGGACCCTCCAAAAGTTGCGTGGTGCACCTTTAATAATAATCACACACACAAATCACTTACCTCAAGTAAGAAAACAGCTAATACTGAGAGTGGTATCCTGCTCCACATCTTTCTGCAAGAGATTTTAGCAGAAAAAATAGGTGTAAAAACTGTATTTTCATATTCTTCAATACACAATAATCCCCAATATTGAGTTCACAGAGAAGTACAGTGCTCAATGATGATTTGTATCAACAAAAACAATATTGTATCTTATGTGCTATGGAAATATGATGCGAACATGGGAACAGTGTAGCGTGCTTTAGTTTAGTTTATTTCCAGAGTGCAGGGACAGGAAGTTCACGCTCCTCACTCCAGCCTCAGTCCACTCAGGCCTCAGTGGAGCAGTGTTTATTACAGACGGGAAAAGCCACACAGTCCCTCTTGAGTTTTGACTTTAACAAGCCAACAGGTCACTGGGCATTCACACACAATATAGAACATGCTCCAGAATTAATAGTACAGCTAATGATTCTGCTTCATCTATTAAAATTTCTGTATTACATAAAAATATCTCTTGTGATGTTGTTACCTCATCAAAAACATAACTGAAGCAGTATTTTTTTTCATTCACACATGTCTGAATAACTCTTTATTATTAGTCTGTCTACATCTCCAAAGCTCAAAATGCTCTATTCCACCTTGTAATGTCATGTAGTGGTAGTTTTGAAGTTAACAGCTACCTTTTACCTTTTGTTTAGTAGAAATAGGAAATTCCAGGGCTTAACTCATCCAACATGACATCACAAGGTGGAACAGAGTGTTTATGTTTGAGAGAGCTTAAATATGCAGGGTTTGTGTGTTAAACATGTGTGAATGAAACAAAACACAACTCCAGGTATGATTATGATGAGGAAACAACACAAAACATAGTTTAATATAGGGCGATATATCGATATATCATATAGTTTAATGTGATAATACAGTATCAGTATCGGGGGTTGCTGTATTGATATATCAGCAAGAGGTATGGTATATTTTGCAAAATTATTTTGTTACAGTGCTACAGTTTTGTTGCTTGTTCAGAGGAAGGAAACTCATTTATGCAACACATTTGACATTTTCAGTTTTGATGATTAAATGTTTGTGTTTCATATGAACTTTGCACAAGAAGTGGTTTAACAAAGACTTTTAGTATCATAGTCATGATTCAGCCTTTATTTTATTGATTTGAAATATATCGCATCGAATAGAAAAGTTCACTGTGTCGAGACATGTTTCGGCAACTTCTTAATGATACCCAGCCCTAGTGTAATATGGGCCCTTTTAATTTTTTGACTGTAGATCAGCAGATGTGGTAGCGTAGCATATAGGGGTGGGCAATATGCCCAAAAAATTTCATTTTCTTCACAATTTAAATTTTTTCACAATTCATACAAGCTTAGTATCTTTGAAGAGGTAACTAAAGTAATCGGTTCCCTCTGAATATATAGACTTGATTGTAATTAATATCATCTGATCCCTCACACTTTACAATACCAAAACATAGCAAATCACTCTTTTTACAAATGTTTGATGCACCTTGAAATTAGATGCTACTAAATTCTAGTAGAAATCTGTTTCTACTTTATTTTTGATATATATTTTTTTCTTTTAGTAGTGAGGGAGCACAGATACATCAGACAGAAATAAAGGGTACCGGACAATTTCCCCACCCTCATCCCTCCCACCACCAGCTCACCCACCCTCACTGCACACCACCTATCAGACGCTTTGAAAGTTTATGTTAGTTAAAAGATTTAAATTTATGTGCAATATTTTAACTGAGGTAATAACTCAGATCCTACATTGTCCTGCGGTGCTTTATTGTTTCAGATTTCAGTCCAAGGACACACAGTGACACGTTCTGATAGCTTGGCCACACTCCCTCAAGTCTTTGTCACCAGCTGTGCATACAATAAACAACTCCACTGTTTTCTGGTAAACCTTCAAAACCAAAGAAAGTGCTTAACAGTCTTAAGTTCATGAACTGTTCATGAACATGACCACAGCATTGCAGCTTCCGTCCAAGAAATGCTTTCAAACAAAACTATTGGCACATTTTTGAGTCCTGTGTTATTATTGTTTTTCTTAGTATAGCTCATAGACTGTAGTTAAGGTACATTTATTGTCACAGGTCAGATCTGTGGAAAGGCTCACAGTAAGAATGCATTTTTCCCCCATGATATATTTGAGTAATAAATATCAAGAATTAAAGACAGAAACATCTAATGGCATGTGTATGTGTATATGTGGAACAGATGGTGCTTTTATGTTCACTGATAATGGATTGAACTTTCTCACTTTAATCAACTGGAGTTATTATTATTTTTATTTTGTTTTATATTTGAATATAATGAAATTGTGAAGTTAAAACAGTTGTTGCTATTTTATGACAAAAAATACATGAATGTATTCACTAGTAACCTTTTAAATTTTGATCAATAATTTACACAACAGCTTTATGTTTTTCTGAGATTCAAGGAAGTTGTTAATGCCCATGATGAGGTGATCTATAAACTGGAAGCAGAATATATTGAAAAAAAGTTGCACATTAACCATGCACTTGAAACATATGACAGTCTGGAATTCAAGAGGACAAAGTATCTAAATCATGAAACACTCTACTGAAAGTTTATGTTTTGATTACGCTATGAATTGTAAAGGCTAACTGCAGTGCATTATTTTTGTATACACAGATAGCACTAGCAACACACTGTTCAATACCACTACACTGTAAGCATCATCATTTGCATGAACTACTGTTAGAAGAGACTAGCTTCAACTAAAACAGAAATAACTAATGCTTTGAACATCCATGGACACTCAAAAGGTTGTCAGATTTAAACAATTTTCACTTTGTGGGACAATGGCATAAGTGGAGTACTTAATCATTTTCAATGATGGCTTCACTTACAATCACATGTTGAGCCTTTTATAGTCCTTAATAATAATAACAACAACAACAATAATAATAAAGTAATAATACTAACATTATTATTAGGCCTGAGCGCCCAGGTGGCGCAGGGCTTATTGTGACTGTTCAGCAGTGAAGGCAAACAGAAAACGAAGCGCTCGCCCATTGCCAAACGTGGTATTCAGGGCATCGAGTAGTTCAATAATGCCCATTACTGGCTTAAACAACAAATCTCAAACTTCCCTTGACAGTTGGAGAGCCAGTGCCAGGGGACCGAATCCATAAAGAAAAGTGCTACAAAGATGTCTCTTAGCAACTGTAGCAAACCATTCAAGGTAAGTCATTTTCACATGATTTACCTTTTTAATCCATGAGTCATTTCCACAGGAAGATGATGGGCAGTGCGTTATTTTAGTGCTAATTTCATCTGGAAATGAACCATATGCTTCTAATAGATAATTGTATATTATTTATACTTCAGGGCAGATGCTCTTATCAAGTACCCTGCGCATTCTGCTCAATATTCAAGACATTATTGCATGTGGGTAAAACTGATTTCATATTTTCGTAAAACTTTGCCCAGGTTTTTATTAAATTCATGAATAATGAATAAAACATGTTTGGTTGTTTTGCATTGTTGTTATTAAAGCCTTTCCACATAATAGTCACTATGCATACAAATGATTTGTTGCTTTTTTCCTTTTTTCACACAACTGACACCACTTTGAAATCGGGAATCTTTAATAGTTGCACTATTTCCTGACAAAAAATATAGCTATAATATTAATACAAATATAACTTTTCATGTGGCATGTACCCTACTAGATTGTCTCCATGGATATTTTATTGATTTGCTACAGTTATAATATAGTTCCACATCAAATCTGTGAAAAGGCAACCCCACTCACAAGAATGCATGTTTTTCAAGATATCTTTGAGCAATAAAGCCAGAATGAAACAAATGCACAACAGAAATGTTTAATCATACCATGGAACATTCCAGGGAAAGGAATAACATATCCACAAACATAAGCAGGCAGCAAATCCTTTACGAGAAAGCTACACAGTGAAGCTTTAAAATACAGACTCTTTTAAAACTCTATAATTCCCTTGCTCTCTCTCTCTCTCAGAAGACTCATCATTTGAATCATGGAAATCCAAACATTGCTATATTGCTTATTGGCCTTTGCGCTCAATCAAATTGAGAGCAGATGTTTTGACACCGAAAATAACCCAGAGGTCATTTTTTGACGCACAAACTTTAATATTTTTGAACCCAAACTAAAACACCACTAACAACACTGGATAATTCGATTTCAGTCTATTAGCAAAAACAACAGCAGAGAATAGAGTGGCTTTGTGAGTATGAGTGTTCAGGGGAGATAAGATAGGCCCGAAAAGAGGTGGTAGGAAGGAGCAAAGAAACAGCATTGGTTTATTGTGTGATGGCTGCCGCAACGAAATTAAATCTCACATTCATTATTCTTGTATCAGACTAAACAGGAAAGAGCCGGAACAGACCTTGTACTAAACAGCATTCAACAAAACAATGAATCTCCTTCAGATTTACCATGAAAATCTATACAGGCAGTTCAAGTGGTTTTAGAGGTATAGGATAACACATGACAACATGAAAAACTATGTATGTGCTTCCTTCAAAGGCCATTTAGACAGTCAAATGAGCGATGTGCAATAAATTATCTAATGTAATGCAGATGTTGTGCTTGTTTGCTTTATTTTTGCCATAGACTGTGACGAGAGTGTGACGTCACCTGTAGCCTTCAGCTCCTGTCAAATGAAGCTCACGATGCTAGCAGAAATCTGAGCCTTTTCCATATTAGTTATAGGAATTGATTTACGGGCAAAATATGAACACTCCCATGAACACTTCGTATTTGGAACACGGTGGCTAGTGGGTTAGCTATGTCCATTTATATATACGGTCTGATTTTTACATAAACATAATAGGAATTCACTTGACTGTGTCCATGGAAATGTTATTGTTTTTCTTAGAAGAGCTTATAGACTGTAGCTAAGGTACATTTATCAGGTTGGATCTGTGGAAAGGGTCACAGTCAGAATGCATTTTTCCCCAAGATATCTTAGAGTAATAAATATCAAGAATGAAATAAATGCTAAACAGAAACATCTAATGCCATACTATGGAACATATGGTGCTTTTATGTTCACTAATAATGGATTGGATTTTTTCTCTTTAATCAGCTGGAGTTATTATTATTTTTTACATTGTTTTATATTTTAATATAATGAAATTGTGGAGTTAAAAAACGGTTGTTGCTATTTTATAACAAAAAATACATGAACGTTTCCATTAAGCATGGGTATCATTAACAAGTTGCTGATACGATACATACCTCGATCAGTAGGCTATGACACAATATGTATCTCGATACAGTGAGCTTTAGTTTTCAATACAATTCGATACAATATATTTCAAATCAAGGCTAAATCATGGTTGTGATACTAAAAGTCTTTGTTAAACCGCTTATTGTGCAAAGTTCATATGAAACACACCCATTTTACTCATCAAAACATTGAAAATGCCAAATGTGTTGCATAAAAGAGTTTCCTTCCTCTGAATAAGCAACAAAACTGCAGCACTGTAACAAAATAATTTTGTAAAATATACAAAAAAATACTGTATCATCACATCAAACCATAGGATATATCGATTTCAATATTTTTGCACAACATCTTTTAATTTTTAATCAATAATTTCCAGTTATCAGCAATACTTTATTTTAACATCTTGAATTTACATCCCAGCTCTATGGTTTTTTGTTACTGTTACACATCCAAACAGTCACTGCAGCACTTCAAATCTCTACTTAAAATGCACCTTTTCTTACTGGCATTAGAGAGAGAGTATTTTCACTGTTTTAATTATTTCTTCTTCTTTTTTAATACTATTGCTGGATTAATATTGTTGTTACTTTGATAAGCTGTGTTTGTTTTAAATCTACTTTATAAATAAACTTGATTTGATTTCAGTGTAGTGTATTATTGTAGCCTTTGTTATTTTTGAACATTTCGCAATTTAAGTCAGTGTGCCTGTTATTATTCCCCCATTGCCAACTCCTGAAACAGGCACTCTATCTTTGGAACTACAAAGCTGCAGATAGGATCAGCCTCTGCACATAGGTCTGGTGTTTTTCATCAGAACAACATGCTCCATTCTTTATTCAGTGGTGGTTATACAAAGTTGCGGCTGCCCCAGGACAGAAAGACAGAGATGTGGGTTTTATTCTGCACCATGGGACTCTTTAACCAAGAAGAGAAGTGTGGTTTTTACAATAATGTAAACTGGCTTACTCATTTTGCAAGGGTATACAAAAGCAACATAATATTTTTGTGATTGTTACAAATGTTTTGGGTCAGAGGAAGTTGGATTTTCATGTATGCACTTCCTTTGCTCTTCCTCCTTCTCTCTGAAAATGGTTAAAAATAAACTTTTGCTACAGACAAAGCAACATGCAAAGTGGGAGTGGGGCACACATCATTACATACTGACCACTCTGTCCAACATTCTTCTTAAGTCTGTGTTTGATAGAACAAATCTTATCATGTATTTTCTAAAGCTAGTGGGTGATTAGTCTTATTTTCCCACAGCCAACTCCAGAAATAGACTCTTGGAAAACGCCATTTTCTGCTATTTTTACATGTTCTATGTCCCTGGGGTTGTGTAAACAGCCCCCAACAAGTTATTTAAGCAACAACAGTCATTTTCGAACCGCCCACAGCAGCTTTCCCAGCATGTCTGCAGCCGTGCACTAGGAAACAGTCACTACAGCTGCACCTTGTATCCATCAGAATCGGAGTAGTTCACACTGTCATCAGAGTGACATGGTCATCCTGACACCGCCAGAATGTAGATCTGTGGGGCGTTCCAGCTGGTTATCAGGGACTCTTGACATAATCCATGCACACATTCACTCCCTTTTATCAGTTAGAATGGATGGCTAATGTCAATTTGAGACCAAATTGTGTATTATTATACATTTTTCAATAATAATATTTTAAGTGGACTTTAAGTCGAAGATATATTGTGCTTGTGCCTGCTATATGGTTATAATATGTGACAATGATCATTATGTTATCATTCTGACTTTTTAAATTTTAATAAAAGTAACAAGTCCGTTGACTGAGGTGTTGCACAAGGTAGTGTGTAGTATATATTTTTTCATTTGTACCAAAATGACTATGCAGTGCTGCCAGATCCTTGTATCACTGATTAAGAAAATAAAACTGGAGAACAAAATAAGCACAGATCAACGGGTGTGTCCCAGTAAAAAAAAAAAAAAAAAAAAAGCTATTAAAGATTGCTCAAACATGGACAAATCATTTCAGATAAAACTATGGGTGAGTAAATGGTGCGAGGAAACAAATATAATATAGTTTAAAGCTCTGAAAAGTTGATTTTTTTTTCATTTCAGGACAACAGAAGCAATGTGGGTGAAGTGTCTTGCTCAAGGACACAACAGTATGCACAGTCAGTGTCGCTCCTGGTAATAACACCTGGCATTCCAAACTGTCTAACATACAAGTACTTACCAGGTCCACATGTTTGGTCAGTTGTTGTGAGTCTGTTGCATTAGCATTTAACTTGTGATTATCAGGATTAATTTGACAAATTTAACAAATCATAATCATTCAAAAACTATTTACATTTAATATTACATCCACTATTTTGATTACAAAACCAAACATACTCTTAGATGTCCTGCAGAGAATACCCCACTGTGCAAACTAATAACTTTACCCTCTAACTACAACCCCTACGACCCAGCGTATTATTTACATACAGTATGAAGCGCAGGAGTGTCAGCTATCCTCCAGCGAGCCTGAAATAAGTGTGGAGCTTTTTCAGGTATCAGGCTGGAGGGCAGGGGGGCTCGTTGTGTTGGGACTAAAGTAGCAGCCAAAACACCTATTAATACACTGATAGCTTCTTGGCGAGAGCATGCTCTTAGATGTTGGGTTGGGAGGGAGGGGAGCCATTCAAAGGTATTTAAGTGAAGAGCTTTGACATGGTGGTTCATTACAACTTGGCAGGGTGTATTCCTGAAGACGTGTAAAACAAATGGTATCACGGTTACAGAAAAAAAATCTCCAACCAAACTGAACTAGAACATTTTGGACTTGACTGAGGCATAAAGGGTAAGTCAGATGTTAGCTACAAAGACACAAAGCGTTGGTAAATCTCTGCAGACTGGAGAGGAGATTAGAGTCCGAACAGTAAGTAAAAAGGTCTTTCATTGGAGTTAGTCATTTACTGGCTGAATAGGTGACAAGATTTTGTTCAGTAGGTAAAATATGTGTAGCACTCTGAGTTTTACACATTATCAGTCTTGAACAAATCTATTTTGCTGCAAAAAGTAAAAAAATATGCATCACTACCATTAAAATATTAACTCTTACTCTCTATTCTTGAAACAAAAGTATAACAACAATACACCAATGTCTGTTTAATGACAAATTAAACCAATTACAGTACTATTTTTTTCACTCCAGTGTCATGTGTCATGCTGCAGTGTTTCTGAAGGGCAGTCATTTGTAAGTGTAGGAAAATGATCATGACATATGCAAATGCAAAGAGGCTTACTGAGAAAGGAAAATACCTTATACCTCAGGATGTGTACAGTGTGGTTTAAGGTCTTTGAATGGTCAGTAGAGGTAGAGGTATAGAGGTAACAGAGCAGTAAAACATTTTTAATTATTGGTAGTCCTACTAACGCATATCACAGTGACAATCGTGAAATAATTTAAACAATCTTTTATCCAAAATTGACTCCAGAGAGCATGTTACAATGCTGTCAAAAACATACCTGGAGTTGGGTTTTGTTTGTGTGAGCAATCCTTTAGCTGTCTGTCTACATCTCCAAAGCTCAGAATTCTTTGTTCCACCTTGTGATGCCATGAAGCGGTAGTTTTCAAGTTAACATCTTCTTTTATCTTTTGTTCAGTAGAGATTAGCAATTCAAGATCTGAAATTATCCAAATGATTCTAGTGGAACACAGTGGAGCACTTCCCGTATTGCCACATGGCATCTCAAGGTGGAACAGAGTGTTTTAATTTGAGAGAAGAACTCACCCTTGATACGCAGGGTTTTTGTGTTAAACATGAGTGATAAGACAAAACACTTCTCTGGGCACATTTTTGATGAGGAAACAACATTATGACACATAACATAATACGGGCCTTTTAAAATCGGCGTATAATACTGCTCCAACACAACTGTTATAACTTCCACGGTGGTAATTTGCCTACTCCTGACCAAGAGTCTGGTTGAAATTCAAAATAAGCTATACGGGAGGCATAACATTACAATACATATGGCTACTATAGTCAGTAGTAGGTTCAGATATCCAACCTACAAAGTACTAATCAATGGTACTCATCAGTGATTTCCAGGTATATTTACTGATTCATATTAAATAGTAAACAGTCTTGAATCTTCACTGTTACTACACTCAGTTGACTGCCTTCTCATCACCATATTTTAATGCACATTTTGTATGGGTGAAAGGCAGTTGGTGATAATAAGTGTTCCTCTTTTCCTGTGTCACTTTGTCACAAGCTGATTTCTACCTAATTAAATCTCTGCTAATGAGGAAAGGCTGCTACTTCCAGTAAACAATGAATGCAGCGTTTGATGACTTATGAGAGATTGTCTAATGTTTCTACTGCTCAACAGCACCTATTTGTCACAGCGTAATAGGTAGCCTAGCCCTGCTGATTTCTAATTAACTGGTTGTATTGTATTGTTACACTACTGTGTTATGTCTCTTTGTAACTGTTTTGTATTTTGTATTGGATTCTATGTATTGTATTGGATTGGATTCTATGTCATTTGCCTAGGGACAACAGATGGAAACTAGCTTTTTTTTCAGGCATATTTAAACTGTAGCTACATTAATTAATAAGCACTGTACCTATCAAATAAACAAATAAAAATAAAGTGTCTGGCTATAGAGTGTTCATGCTGTGACTTTCACATCAGGATTCATTCAACTTTAAAAAGAAATAGATAAAGGGCTCTTGTCTTTAATTTGATAATGCAGTGATCCAAGTAAACCTGTTTTTATATATCACACAGGCATATCCTACATTAAAATAGAATTAAGGTATTTAAAAATTCTAAAACATCAAATGGCAATAAAGGGCAATAAAGCATAATAAACAATTCTTTGAAAATATGCCTACATTAAATTCAAGTTTGGGCCTCGTTTCACTTTTTAGATGTTTGTAGTCCAGAGATTCATTCTAAATAACACACAAGTTCAGTTCATAATAATCAAGACGGAGATTAGTTGAAAATACATGGTTTCTTACCTTGTATTCAGAAGTAAGTAATCAAAACGTATTTTTCTGTAAAAAGCTCCACGCTTGCATGATCCGTGAACTGTCTCATGCTGTCCCACTGTCAACACTGCCCTGTGCTCAGATGCGGAGAT
This sequence comes from Boleophthalmus pectinirostris, assembly GCF_026225935.1. Classification (NCBI taxonomy): domain Eukaryota; kingdom Metazoa; phylum Chordata; class Actinopteri; order Gobiiformes; family Gobiidae; genus Boleophthalmus; species Boleophthalmus pectinirostris. Next base: position 19,697,441 of record NW_026571515.1, read on the forward strand.
AAGAACTCTGCCCGTGAAGTCACAAGTGCTGAAGTAATACAGCAAAAACGCTCCTACAAAATAAAATAAGGAAGTGAGCTCTCTATGTTCTACTTCTTGATTTGAACATCATACACATACTTAGGCTGAGTTACCCCAAAACATGCACAATATTATATGCAATCCTCCAGCTCCTGATCAAGTCGAGGTGGATCTGGACATGGATCAGAGAGGTTGCGCTCGTGTCATTGGGAGGGGTTACCTCGAAAGAACAAATGAGATGACATCAGATGATAAATGGATAGTATATGAAAAGCTGTATCTGTTTTGTTTAAAATGTGACTCAGCTTCTGCAGCCTCAATTTGGAGCAATGGCGTCCCCTCCTGGGCTTAAACAGTAGCCATCGGCAGAGTGGAGTAAAAAGGTTTTTAAGAGAGTTGTGTTTTCCTTGGTTGTCGAATAAATGTCAGCCATATCAGCCACATTTTGAGCCAATTAAATCAGTGCTGATTTTTTTTAAAACCCCAAAATAGGCTGACCAGACGTCTCTATTGACCTGGGACAGTCCCAGTTTTGAGCCCTATATCCCCTGCCCCAGCAGATATATCCAAAACCATTGATTTGTCCCAGTTTTATGCAAGAAATGTCCTTGGTGTTCCTATTTTTGACCAATATACCAACGGTAAAGAGAGGCATAAACTGCCATTTGTTTAGGCAAAATATAGAAAAGCTGCTTAAAAATGAGAAAAACACAAAGAAAATGTGACTATACTGACTCACATTAGTGCCGAATGCAGAACAATTCTCCTTAATTACGCATCTCAAGCAATGCAAATATATCCATAAATTCAAGTTGTTATATAAACATATGGTCTGGTCACAGTATATAGAGAGTTGGTCTTAATATTAGAACAATACTTCCTTCTGTAGTGCTGGTTTATGCTTGTTGTTTCCTTGCCATTACTAGCATCTGCTGACGATGATAGTTATATTACCAAACTGTAACAGTGACTCTTTGTCCTCACTTGTAAATAGTTCATATAGGGTAATGAAAAATGTCTGAAGAATGCGAAAGAAAGCTCATTATGTTAAATTAGAAGAGTGGGGGTGGGATTAAATAAGTGTTCTTCTTCCAACTCCATTTTGGGCAAATTTTGTTGTTGTTATTTCTTTTACTTCACTAATATTATGTTATATGGATAATACGCTGTTCCAGTGTAAAAAATGTAAATTTCTTACTTGCGTAAATTAATACATAAACAAAAGAGTCAAACAAAGGGCCGGGAGCTGTACAATGTCCAGGTCTGATGTAGAATGATATTACATTTTGCAGAGGATTAGTGGAGCGGCAGAAGCGCTGTTTCTATCTGAGATTTGCCCTTTACGCTGGTTGCATGGACATGCGGGGCTGGTCCGTCATTGGTCAGCCTCGTGTCCTCGTTGGACCAATCACGCGCCCGAGGGGAGTAGCACGCGCCCCACCTTGTTTCGATCACGTGACCTGCGCTCGGGGAAGATGGTGGAAGTTTGTTCTTCCTCGATCCGAAGCCCCGACAGAAGCCCGCACATCCCGTAGACACAGGGCTGGGAGTGTAGCGCAGCCTGAACAGCTTCTCTTCAGACCCGGGTAAGAAGTCGAATCCCACGGTCAGATCTTTATTCGTTCACGATCCGCCGCTGGACTTTGGGGGTTCCTGCCAGCCATGATGATGACACTAGCTAACAGGCTAACAGTTAGCCGCAGTGCTCTGGCAAAGCTGTCAACACAGCACAGACATTCAACACGTACTAACTCTGCAACTTCCCCAGCCAGGCCTCTCCTCAAACTACACGCTTTGACTTATTCAGATGTGGTTTATTCAAATTTTCTATTGTGACCCGCTGACTGCTCCTGTTTGGATTTTAATTATGTAATCTTACACTCTGTGTGTTAGCTTAGGGTGACCAGGATTTCAAAATAAAAACTGGGACATCCCCGGTTTTTTGGTGGTTGGTAATAATACAATTGTTATACAGAGACCATTCAGGACTAACATGCGAGTCAATATAGTCACGTTTTCTTTATGTTTAAGCAGATTTTTTGTATATTTTCTAGCTAAATTACAATTATGCCTCTCTTCAGTGTTGGCAGGTATCAAATTGGTCAAAAATAGGGACACCAGATACATTTCTTATATAAAACTGGGACAAATCAATGGTTTTGAATAAATCCACTGGGACAGGGGGACACAGGGCTCAAAACTGGGGCTGTTCCAGGTAAATAGGGATGTCTGGTCACCCTATATTAGCTTAGCATTTCCAGAAAGGTACTGTAGTAAGCTGTTGATGTTTCGCGATAATAGACATACTTTGCATAGTTGAATGTGCCTCTGTTTTAAAGATTGTTAACAAATGAAAATGTTCTGTGTATGTTCAATCTTTCGGTACATCATCTTGCCACATTCCAATGCCATTCGTAGTATTAACAGGTGACAGGTAGTTGCTGTAATAAATAATATCAGTAAAGGCAGTCACTGGTAATCGGCCTACATTCCTACATTGTTTTTGTACTTTTAAAAAACTGTTTGGTATTTCTGTTTTATAGTACAGTCAGTGTGTTACCAGAGATACAAAATAAGAACAATGGCAGTGTAAACCAAAGTGTATAGATTCCCTGGGTAATGGCTACACCTTTAAAGTTCTTCTTCACTTCTCTATTCAGATCATGTTTGGGTCATTTTTGGTTGTTTAATATGCACTAAAGACCGTCATCCTAAACAGAGGGTTTGCCCATGTGAGTCTGCAGAGTCAGCTCTTGTTATGAATAATTGACAGAGACCAAACCTTCATTAGAAGTGAAAGTTTACCCAGAGCTCCTGACTTCCCCTAGCCTGCCGTGAGCATAACAAATGAGGGGCCTACAAAGATGTATTATTCAGCAAACCCAGTGTGACGCCATTCTAAACTTATCACATGACTGGTCTCTTTTGTTTTTAACTGTAATTGTGTGGATACATAAACCAACCACCCACCGCTTAGTCTGTAGGACAATGACGCGCTACGGGAATCGAGTGTTTGTGCTTCCCTTTTTCAAATAATGAGACGCTCTTTTCACATCAAAATGTTATTTCTTATTCTTTATCATACTACTACATTATTAAAAGAGATGCAGTCAATTCAGTGATTGGCGGCTGTTGAACACCTCTAGAATTACCTCTATCAGTCGTTAAAACTCAACTCAGAGACTATTTCAATACCAGAATATACTTGAAGTGGTCTTTTAACAATATCTAGACAGTGGATACTATTTTACAGTGAGTGATCCAAGCCATCTCCATACAAGAAAGTCCTTTAATGGCTAAAAGTTGATATGGGCAGGTTATCAAAATATGTATTAGATTTTGAATGTTCTTTTGAATATTGAGTATGTTCCAATGATATTTCAGCCCTTCTGTTTGTAATTTTACAATTCTTTTATTTTTGTCTAATACTTAAACTTTAACAAACACATTTAAATGCATACTTTAACACATTTCAGTTGGTTTGACAAAATTTTATCTGAATATTGTTATACTCTGATATATTGATACAATATTGAGGTACTTATTATTGTCAATATCTCCCAGCTCTAGCTAAAGGCTCTGCTGCGTTTTTTTAAATTGCTTTAACTTGACTAAACTAGAGCACAGTCTGTCTTTCTTGTTAGACTTGTATATGGTTTTAGGAGTCTTGGAAAGCCGTCCGCCATTATATTATCCTTATGTATTGATTTACTTAAGGTGGAGGTACCGCCTGTTTGCCTTTGCCTTTTATAGTTCAAATTAATTGTTTTATGTTTTACAGATTAAACCTCCAGCCCTATGTCATGGCCGGGGGATCCACCAAACCACCAGGAACGTCCAATGGCTACCCTCTGAAAGCACAACTGCAAATCATTGGTAACTAAGCAACACCTTGTTATAACACCTAAATGTATTTGTCAGTGCATTAGTGTTGTCACAGTACTAAAAATTTCAAACTCAATTTCGATACAGAGAAATGGACTTGATGATAATAAAGACACTCTTTATTTAGAGATAAGAATGTCTTTTTCAGCATATACTTGTTCTGATCCAGCTCATTCTAAAGCTATTCAGGAAAGGCATTCCTGTCCTGTGAATGACGCTTTTTTAGTTTCGATACCTGCTCAAATGAGTATCTGGTTTCAATTCTACTTTTACTATTTATTAGTAAGAGATTTTTTATACTTTTGACTACTTTTTATCTCTACAGTACATATTTATTAGACATTTTCTTTGTTTTTATTTTTTCAGTGTTGTCAGCAAAACTAAAAGAAAATAAGAAGAACTGGTTTGGGCCCAGTCCATATGTGGAGGTGACAGTCGATGGACAATCTAAGAAGACTGAAAAATGTACCAACACTCACAGCCCCAAATGGAAGCACCCACTCACTGTGTAAGTTTAATACTACCAAAATTTACCAATAATGCTTTAGTCTTTATCACACTTCCCCAGATGCTCAATCTGATCTCAACTATTTTGTGGATTAGTCATTCATTTCCCATTCTTGTTTTTAGTTTCCTGTTTATACGTGCTACTTTGAGTACTTTTTGGTTGAAACTTTTGAATGACCTCTCACTGACACAATTCTCATAGTTTGGCAATGTAGAAGTGTTTTGCCCACAAACACAACAACAGTATCCACTAGACAGAGCTGAGAATGAACCCAAACTAACCCAGAATTTAGGGTTTGTGGGCAACAATAACCACTGTTGCCTAAGTGATGACGTATCCTTATTTTTCTGGTATCATTTAGTTCTTGTCAGCTTGCTGTGCTATTCTTCTGTGATTTTATCAAAAGCTTTATACTTTGATGGGATAGACTTTTCTGAGTTTCAACGGCATCACACTGAAAGTTGTTGAAAGTTATACTGCTGAAAATATTATTGCATTGAGCAGTTTTTAAGTGCAGAACCTGGCTTGGAATATAGTCTTAGTTCAATGGGAGATGTTCCTTTGGAAGAATCAATCTTGAACTTGAACTTGTGTCTCACGGTGATATCTTGCTTGATGACAGTAAAAACATATTTTATATTTCCTGAATCCTTGGACTCCAGAGAATTACTTAATATACCAGGTATGTCTGTCATTTTCACAGAGGCTTCAGGGTTATGGCTTTGCTTTTATTTGACTTTAATGGTTTTAGTGTTTTAGGACTGGCAAAGTTAAACTGAGCCTTTATACCCTCTGTCGTACACACTTTGTTGTTTTTATGTTGTCTTTATATGGATGAATGGATATTGAAACTGTTTTGTTTATAAAAAATGTGCTATTATAAATAAGGCATGTCCCACCTGAATTTAAATGAAAGACACAACAATTTTCTTAAAATTATTCCAAATACAATAGTTTAAATCATTATCTCATAGGCAGCACATGAGGTAAACCAAAACATGGACCTTTGTCTTAAGTGTATTTCGTGACGTGGGTTTGTACTTTCCAGGGGCTGATAACTGTGATACCGCTAAAACTCAGAAAAGTCTATCACATCAAAATATAAAGCATAGAAATTGACCTTTCCAAAAATCCCAGATAGTTCTTCCATTGTGACCTTGAGTGGTACTGATATGTCAAATTTGGCCCATGACAAATGGACTATTCTGCAAACCTGTCCAACTTTACTATTCCGTTTTACTGATTTTACCATGGAACTTGAGCTTCCTGCTCAATACACATGAAAAGGAATCTGACGCCGGTGTAGAAAGATAAGCATGCTTTTGTAATTGGGTTTCCTTTTACTTTTCCTTTGGCAGTGAAGAGTAGTCATACCGGATGTCTCACTGAGGAAACATGGTCAATCTTATGCTGCCTTTAAATGCATTGAATTAAAAACAGTTGCAATTATAGTTAAACTACAATCAGACATTTGTTTTACTGTGTTCAGTTATAGTCTTCCAAATGTACTGTTTATCTCGTATATTCACCCTACACACACTGACACTGCTATTACCTCAGAGCATCTTGGCTTTAACAAAGGCTCTGACAGCCTCTAAAATGATAGGCTTGTTCTCTGAAACCTATTATCAAACTTGGACACACTATAATTACAGTGTTTAGAAGAAGACCGCTACGATTTGGAAATGGGTAACAACTTCTTTGTTGCTCAAGTTAAGTGCTATGCAAACATACTATACACACACCAAAACTTTAAATCCCAAATGTTTTTTTGCTGTCCAATTAGCAGTGTAGTCTTGAAAATCTTTCATTTTAATTCTGCTCAAAAGTTTATAGGACAGAATAATAATATCACAAAAAACTTTTGGAGATATGCAAAATTAGAATATTGAGTTATCATATCTATTATTAAAAATGTTTTTTAAGCTGCTCATAAAGATGATAAAAATAATAATCTTCCAAACAAAGGTATAAATAGAGGTAATATCTGCACTTTTGTGGTTCATTTTATCGTTCGTTCTTGTTTTGTTTGCATTTTGTTGCCACATTTGAACACATTTCTGATTGATAGGTTGTAGTCTGTATATTGTTATTTTGTAAATAAAATAAAAATGGCATATTTATTGCTCACCTTTTTAGTATTTTCAGGATCAACTGCACTGACTTAAGGCAAATTCCTTGAGTGCGCTGAAAACCAAAATTTCTACTGTGCAGCTTTTTCTCCCACCTGCTGCATGTGTAATTCTAAACCTGTGTGCACACTGACCTTCTTAAAATAGCTATGATCTATAGTTCTACTGCACCCAGGGGACTCTCATCTCATTATATAAGCAGTGTTTACTATTGAAGGTAATAGGAGAGCACACATGCCTGCTGTGATCAAGATGCCAAGATTGTCCCTAAATAGCTTTTGGTCCAAATTTAGTTCATATTCACTGTTGGTCAACTCCTCCATCTGTTGCTTTTGGAAGTTTATTCATATGTAGCTCTATGTTTATGGATTGGTGACAGTCTCTAAATAATAGACTATGTTCATGTAAATGAACACTCTGGAATTTTAATCTAGTTTAAAAATTGACCTGGTGTATACTTAATATCTCTTTAAATGAATTGTAATAAAAAATAAATAAAATAAAAAGCTGGCACAAAATTCAAGTCTTCTCTGTCAGTATCCTTAAACAAAAGTGAAAGAAAGTGGTGCCATTGTTTAAGAAGTGATCATTGTTAAGGGCGAAAACTTTAAGTCATTAGATTAGATAAAGAACATTTGAGAATCTTTTTTGCAAAAACTGTGGCTCTCCCATAGAGTCATATAGGCCTCTGTCCTCAATCTGAAATTATAAAGTAATCAAAGTCTAAACTGTAAATATAAATATAAATAATGTACCTTTTGAATATATGTGATGTTCATTTTGGAAGTAGCAGTCATAGACTCTCTTTATAAATTAATTTTGCTCATTTGTTGGCCACCTTGTTCCAATAGTGAGCATGGAGGCACTTCTGGCACCATTGTCTTTGGCTCCAATTGATTTTACATTGAAAAGTTGTCACCCTTCTCTTTTCTGCTGCTGTGATCCTTGTCATTGTGGTCAATGTCTCTACATGATCCTGGTGTTTTTATTTAGCTATTTTGTCCATAAAAAATCATATTCTTAATATGCCACTCGGCTCCAGATTTGCTCCTGTAATTGCAAGCCTCATTTGCCTGGAGCCAAACACAATAGGTAGCACCATACTTCCTTAGTCCACTTCTTTATACTGTCTATGTTGCAATGAAAACAGAAAACTGATCAAGTGTATGTTTTGATGGACAGGATTGTGACCCCCTTCAGTAAATTGGTCTTCCGCGTATGGAGCCACCAGACCCTCAAGTCAGACGTGTTACTGGGCATGGCCACTCTGGACGTCAGCGACACCCTCAAGAAGAATGACATGAAGAGTGAGTGTAAACACAAAAGCTGGACTATTTTGCCGAAAAATAAAATTGTCAATTTTTTTTCAAAATATGTTTTCCCCCCTCCCCACTAAAAATGTTTTGCAATTTACAGAAAATAATCAAACCTGAAAAGATTGTATTCAGTGATCATATTTACCTCATTGGCCATTGTAGAAATATTTTATGAATGAGATACAATAAACAACTGCATTAAACATGCAGCTCCACCATTTAATTTGACGTTGCTGATTTCAAAGCAGTCAGTGCTGCATATAGCCCTGTGCAAAACTTTGCTCCCTGTGATTGAAGTGAGCATTTTTTTTTTTTTTTGCCCAGTTATGAGTCTATAAGACAGGAATAGCTCTAAATATGTCTCTAATGTCTCATCATGTTTCCTTGTGTGATTGCAGTCTCTGAGGTGGTGCAGACGTTACAGCTGTGCACAGACCGGGAGCAGACGGATGTGGTGGGAGACCTGTCCGTTTGTTTGGACGGAATGACTGTCGACCCAGAGATGTTCGCCAACGTAGAGGCGGCTCAACACAGTCAGTTTAACACTTGTATATGTCATTTAACAATTCTGTTGTACTCAGATTCTGCAAATTTGTGTAGAGGACAGAATGTTGCACAGATCATATTTCCATATTACCTTGTTCAAACAAGATCAAAAGGAGATGAACAGCATTTTTTAGGACTTTTTATATTTGTCGTAAGCACATTTGCTGTAGTGAGGATTATTTATTTTTATTTTTTTATTATATTGTACTGTGTGAACATTTCAGCTATAGATAATTATTGTAGTTGTTTATTTGTTAACATATCTGTTCCTTACATTGTAAAAAGTAGTGTTTCATTATTGTTTCAAATCGGTTGTATTTATTGTAACCCATATTTTGTTTAGACTTGGTCAAGGGTCCATTTATGAAAGGGCTCATCTTCATTTTTTTCTGTGACGATGGACTTTATTGACTTTACTTACTGATCTACAAGGGAAGTTACTTTAAAATTTAATTATTCAGGAATATGTGTTACTGTGACAGGCATATTCGTAAAATATAGGTATCCAGGGGCATATTATTTGAAGTATTTTGTTTCATTTGGGTTATTCTCATGATTTACATAAATGTAACTTCCAAAATGTTAAAACTTTCTCGACTTGTCACTAATAGCATATTTTAATAGGTACGACCAATGGGGAGTCATCAAATCAACCTAATGGAGATCATGTAATAAGGTAATTTCTTATTTTTCATCTTTATTTTGTTCAGTTGTGTTAAATTGTTTATCATAAGTTTCTTTCTCTCCTTCCTCTTCTAGACGTAGTCGGGACAACTCTCCAGCTGTAGATGGTTTGGAACACAGAGGTTCACCTGGAGGCAGGAGGCTGACCAACAACACAGGTTCTCCCTCTCCAAACACGAGACCACTGAGACCCCCCAGACCTTCTAGACCTCCTCCACCTACCCCCCGAAGGCCTAGTTCATCACCAGGTATGTTGAAACCTTTTAAGAATATAATTATAATTCAATCTGGAGAGACTCATAAGACACAAAGAGAAAGTATTAGTAGTTTTATTGCATCAGTTATCCTTGGCGCTCAGACCCAGGCAGAAGACATTATGATGAAGGGCGCAGCTGATTAGATGACGTATAGGAAATGTCTTCCCCCGGGGCCTGGACGCTGGAGGTGACAGAGGTGAGGCCGAGGAGACTGAAGGGGACAATGAGAGGATGAGAAGCCAAAGGGGTGCTGGAGAGGAAGTGAGGTGTGGCACAAAGCGAAGCAGCTGTGCACCTGCAATGGCGGGATTAAATTGTTCAGACTGGGCACTGTTTGGACGAGGAGCAGGTGTGGCGAACAGCGGGGAGGTGTATTTGGAGTGAGGTGATGAAGACTGAGGAGCAGGAGTGAACTTGGGTCTTCCAGGCTGAATTTACCCTAGTTTCATTTCACTGTTTGGTAGCCACATACCTAGAATCATGTTTTTATTATTTTCTTTGCAGCAATATCTTCTAACGGCCCTACATCTGCAGAGAACAGTAATGGTCAGTCTGGTTCTGATACTCCAGTTAGGACACCAGCCTCTGCCTCGTCCATAGCGTCAGAGGCCAGTCCGTCCCCGGGTCCAGAGAGAAGCTCCACTCCAGCCTCCTCTACCCCGGGATCTACTGCCACCAGACAGCCCACCAGCACCGGCACCACTTCCGTCAGTCCAAGAGCGCCGGCCATTAATACCGGACCTCTCCCGCCTGGGTAAATGTCTACTCAAGGGGCGGGGTTCAATAACGTAAATGGGCTTGGCTATTATGATCTCATGACCGAGTGAGAGGGCAAGTTTAACCATTCACGTAGGAGTAAAAACAGGAGTGGATTTGCGTTGTTCCTGCCTAAAACAGTTATTTCCTGTATATGGGATAAACAGAGTAGGCTATGTTATGTTCTCCAGAGGACTTAAAACTAATTTTCTTTATGAACAGCATCAGTTCAGATACTGCACTGTGACAGAGAACAGATGAAGGTTATATTTATTGACATTTATTAAGCAAATTGTATTCTGCTGTGAGTGAAATAAATATTTTTCATAACAAGTTCTTTTTTCTGTTTTAAGTTGGGAGCAGAGGGTGGATCAGAATGGCAGGGTTTACTTTGTCGATCATGTGGAGAAGAGAACAACGTGGGAACGCCCTGAACCGCTGCCCCCAGGGTAAAAAATCTTCCTTTTTTAGCTTCTGTTCTTAAAGCCTCTGTTAGAAGTGTCTGTTAGAAGTTTCTAATCTGTCAGGACTGGGTTTGTGCCTAATGACTACAGATTCATTAGTAATTCTCTGGTATCTTTTGTGCATAGCTGGGAGCGCAGACTGGACCCTATGGGCCGAGTGTACTTTGTGGACCATATATCCAGAACCACCACATGGCAGAGGCCCACTATGGAGACCATGCGCAACTATGAGCAGTGGCAACAGCAGCGCAGCCAGCTACAGGGAGCCATGCAGCAGTTCAACCAAAGGTTCATGCTTGGGGTAAGTCACTTCCTATTCTACACATGCACAGTTTGTGTTTAAGTAAAACTAAGTGTGTTCTCTGCTCCAGACACAAGATCCAGCTTCACAGGAGTTTGATCCTCTTGGTCCTCTGCCTTCTGGATGGGGTGAGTTCTCAGAATTGTTGTGTTTTTCCCAGTCTTTTCGTCTGTGTTTCAATGTGCTTCTGTACTTGTCACTCTTAACATACCGATTCAATATCATTTAGCATGTTGCCTTCATGTTAAAATCTTTTTGTTTGTGAAATGATTTTATGTCACACCTCCTTTTAAAATTACATTGCTTCATTTACCAAACCAGAAGTGCATCTTGAAGAGGTTGTTTGCAAAAGTTAATATAGGCATAGCAAAAACAAATCTTCCTATTTGATCTGATGTATGTGCTTCACATTTGTTTTCAGAAAAGAGAACAGACTCTAATGGCAGAGTGTATTTTGTTCATCATCCTACTCGCACCACACAATGGGAGGATCCTCGAACTCAGGGGTCAGTGGAGCATTCATTTACTTTTCCATCCACCCAGCCCCACACTAATTCTCACTTATTGATTTTTTTCTTTCTTTTTGTTAGGTTGTTGAATGAGAAGCCGCTTCCAGAGGGCTGGGAGATGAGATTTACTGTAGATGGGATCCCATACTTTGTGGACCACAACAGAAGAACAACCACCTACATTGATCCACGAACTGGAAAATCTTCACTGTATGTACTATTTCTGTATTATTTATTTTATTCAGCTGTTCATGTTTGTTTACACAAAGAAAGATCTGAATCTGAGTCACTGGGAGTTCCTTTTCCGTTACTAGACTGCATGACGCATATTCCATTATGACTAAGTGTTTGACTAGTCTCACCTATATTTATCATTCAGTCACAACACTTGGCATAATTGAAAACTACTATTAAGCACACACCTCAGCACACTGTTTAGAGTTAAGTAGCTACTGTTTCATTGTAACCAGTAGAAAGTATTGTGTTCCTTATGAGTAATCTGTTTAAGCGGAAAATTCATAGAATAATTTATTTAATGCTCCTTTCCTTTTATTATTAGTAGAAGTAGCAGTGTCAGAACAAGTAAATCTTTCAATATTAATATAAAGTATACATATATATGGACATATTTATATATTAAGTACAGCACATCCTTGAAAATGTGGAAGCAACATTATGGTCTTTCTATTCACACAATGTAAATTTATGTAAATCATATATCAACAGTGAAAATGGGCCTCAGATCACATATGTCAGAGACTTCAAAGCCAAAGTGCAGTGCTTCAGAGCCTGGTGCCAGGTATGTGTTGCTTTACATAATGATTATGAGGGTTAATTATTAATAAAGTTGGATAATATTATAAAAATTCTTTACTCCTGATTATCTTGTTTATCTTTTGTTTTATAGCAATTGTCAATGTCTCAACACATAAAGATCACTGTGACCAGGAAAACATTGTTTGAGGATTCCTTCCAGCAGGTAATCTAAAACACGTCATATTGTGTAAATTCTGTGTATAGTTGAAAATTAAAACAGTTTAATTCTCATTTAGATCATGAGCTTCAATGCTCAGGATCTGCGAAGGAGACTGTGGATCATCTTTCCTGGAGAAGAAGGCCTCGACTATGGCGGAGTGGCCAGGCAAGTATATTTTCAAATAAACATTTAAAGGTCCTATATTACACTAAACTGACTCTGTGAGCTTTAAGCCATGTTAGAATGCTTTTACCTTCTCAAAAACATACCTGGAGTTGTGTCTTGTTTCATTCTCATATGTTTGAGTAACCCCGTTTTATTAGTCTGACTACATCTGCAAAGCTCGAAATGCTCGCTTCCACCTTGTGATGTTGTTATGAAGCAGTAGTTTTTAAGTTAACAGCTCCTTTTACATTTAGTTCAGTAGAGATTGGCAACTCCAGGGTTGAAATCATCCAAATGATTCTAGTGAAGCTGCATGGAGATTAAAAATATAGTGGAGCACTTCCTGTATTACCTCATGACATCACAAGGTTGAGCACAGTGTTTTCTGTTTGAGAGAAGCCTGAATATGTAGGGTTTGTGTGTTAAACATGTGTGAATGAAACAAAAACACAACTCCAGGTATGTTTGTGATGAGGAAATATTATAACATGGATCAGAAAACAGTATAATTGGTCCTTTTTAAGCTTTTATACTAAAAAAAACATAATAAAACATGTTTTCTTCAGGGAGTGGTTCTTCCTCTTGTCCCATGAGGTGTTGAACCCCATGTACTGCCTGTTTGAATATGCCGGGAAAGAGAACTACTGTCTGCAGATCAACCCTGCCTCCTATATCAACCCTGACCACCTCAAGTACTTCAAATTCATCGGACGTTTCATTGCTATGGTGTGGGCTTGTTTTACCAATTTTACATAAAACAAAAAGCGACAATTTAATTAAACAATTTTGTGTTTGTTCTTAAGGCTCTTTTCCATGGAAAGTTCATTGACACTGGTTTCTCGCTGCCTTTTTACAAACGTATCCTGAACAAGCCTTTGACCCTCAAAGATCTGGAGTCGATAGATCCTGAATTCTACAACTCCTTAATATGGATCAAGTAAATGACCATTCCTATCTCTTCAAACTACAAAACACACCTACCCCCACTGACTCTTTTTCACAGAAAGACTATTATGTGTATTTTTTTGTTGAATTTTCATCAGAGACAACAACATTGAGGAGTGTGGCCTCGAGATGTTCTTCTCGGTTGATAAAGAGATTCTTGGAGAGATCACAACTCACGAGCTCAAACCTGGAGGTGGAGACATCCAGGTCACAGAGGAAAACAAAGAAGAATATGTCAGGTGTGTTGTTTTTCTTTCTTTTACATTTAAATTATTATTATTATACTATCCATCAGTGTTGGATGAAGTACTCAATTTTGTTACTTGTGTAAAAGTGCAAATACAGAGGCAAAAGAATACTCAAGTGAAAGTATCACATGGAAAAAAGTACCTGTTTAAAAATTTATAGTAAAAACATTTTGTGCATATTTTGAGATGTAATAAAGATTCAAATGTAGTGATTTTGATAAAGATTTGGGCTAAATTTTGCTGAATAGAAACTTAATTGATCATTTTTGTTTTTCTTTGTATATTTCTTTTTGCTCAAATTATAAGCTTGACAAAAAATAACCCAACCCCTTAGCCTTTTCAGCAGGTCTCAAAGAAATGAAAAATATGTTTACTTTTCAGTCCTGTTCAAAAATGTAGTGAAGCAGAAAGTACACATACCTGCTCTCAAATGTCGTGAAGTAAAAGTAAAAAGTAGTATTTAAAAATGTCTTGTCACAGATTGGTGGCGGAGTGGAGATTGTCCAGAGGGGTGGAGGAGCAGACCCAGGCATTTTTTGAAGGTTTCAATGAGGTCCTCCCTCAACAATACCTGCAGTATTTTGATGCCAAAGAGCTGGAGGTATGACTAAAGAAAGATGAGTTGTAGATGTTGTTCAAAAAAATGTTCAACAAATCTAATTCCACTTTGTAGGTAATGCTGTGTGGGATGCAGGAGATAGATCTAGGAGACTGGCAGAGGAACACAATATACAGACATTACGCCCGCAGCAGCAAGCAGATCGTCTGGTTCTGGCAGGTCAGACAGCAGTCACCTTTTTATTTAATTATAGAACTTTATGTGCTGGTTCTTGTGGTTTTACTATCAAGTTATCAATTATTCTTTGTTTGTTATTACTGAACATTTTGTCTGAAGTGTTAACTAAACCACTACACTGTTTTTTATGTGTAGTTTGTGAAAGAGATGGACAATGAGAAGAGAATGAGGCTGCTTCAGTTTGTAACTGGAACTTGTCGTCTGCCTGTGGGAGGATTCGCTGACCTCATGGGTAAACTCTGCTTTTATCAGAAACTGACTTCTGTTTTACTAATGCTGTTTATTGACTAATGACTTGTTGCTGTTTTCTAGGGAGTAACGGTCCTCAAAAATTCTGCATTGAAAAGGTTGGAAAAGAAAACTGGCTTCCCCGGAGTCACACATGGTTAGTTACTTCTGAATCTGTTTGATGTTAGTCTAGTAATGTTCGCCTTGTCTTCAATCCTGATAGATATGTAACTTTTCCCTTTGACACACAATATAAGGGGAAATGTATTTATCCTCACAAACAACTATTGCTACTAAATTGCTATTCAACAACCATCCTGGTTGTTGAATAGCAATCTTAGAAGTGACACTGGTCATGGTGACAATGTCAGTTATCTACAGTTGTTTTTTCAAGGCTTGTTTTGGATTTTGTTTATCTGTTTTGCACACTGCAGATAATTTACTTTATTTTTGAATTATGAACTGCAATATTAATCTAAAATGGTTTAATAAAAGAGACTGGTGAGTTGACTTACTTTTCCAAACTACATAATGCACTACAGTAAGCAGCAGATTTTCATTCAAAATATGACATTTTTTAACCTGGACTCAGATGCTATCATTCAAAAAAGTACAACATAGTTAATAGAGAAGGTAGGTAATTTTTTTGAGGACTCAATTTGAATCAGAATTAGATGAAAATCAGAATTATTTTATCATAATAATAAATCAAAACATAACCAATGTAGAAAAGCTCATTCCTATGCAGTCTTTGAAATCATATTGCACAGTTTTAACTCATATTTGCATTTAACTTCACCCTTTTCTCTTGTAGCTTCAACAGACTAGACCTGCCTCCATACAAGAGTTATGAACAGCTCAAAGAGAAACTGATGTTTGCCATTGAGGAGACAGAAGGTTTTGGACAAGAGTGAGCTGTGACCTGAATCGTCGCTGGTGTTGAAATCAGGGATCTTCTTGTATGAGTCCAGCTTCCTGTTGAACTGTGGTCTTCTTCTACACACTGTGCTTCAGCAGGGCCCCAGTGCCTGAATGGTACCAGAAAATATTTTTATTATTGAAACCAAAAACACAGAAGATTCTCCTGTCTCTCTGAATGAGCACCAAAATTTGCATGAGACCCAAACCTCACCCTCAAATCTCACTTGGATGATAATGCATAATAATAACTCTTCTGGCAGAATGCAGTTAAGCTTTATTAAAGAGGATTAGAGTTTTCTGTAAACTACAATTGTAAGCTTTATTTTCAGCAAATTATATGATTCAGTACAATTGATAGTATGAATGAGCACAAAAAAAGAAAACAGGCAAAAAAAAATAAATACATACAAATAACAGCAGGTTAGCAGTTATCTACTAACTAAAAGGATGGCTCAAATCCTGCTCTCCTTGTCCATAGGTTTTTGTTATGTGTGACATTTTTGAGGCCTTTACATGAAAAGAATCACCTTTTGTAATGTCTGCCCCTTTTACCCTGATGTTTAAAATATGACCCCAGCTGCTTTCAAATACATCCTCCTTAACATTGCTCCACTGTACTTCACTGACCTGTATCTCAAAACATAAATAACACTAATCAAATGGCTAGCCTTCAGATAATAACTAACAGTTCTTATAATTTTGGTGCTTGACATGAATGGGAGACTATAGCATAACCGGTGAATGGAGAAAGAGCCCTGTGTTCCTGGTTCGATAGTATTTAATCTGTGAATCACTTCTTGATTGTGAAAAGTGTTGTAAACTTCACTTATTTATAGACTTTAACTGACCCTAGTTTTATAGGGACAGAGTTGTGCGCCAATACTGAATTCTAGGATTGGGAATTGGGTTTGGAAGAGTAGTGTATTTTAATATTCATCTTACTCACCTTAAATAAGTGGTGTTGCTTGAAAACCAATAATGAAAAGACTATGAAAGAGCTGAAAAGCTATAAATGTTCACTCAAGGATCATGAAACAGAACAGGTTTTGTATTATAAATGAAAGAGTTGGTTAGTTTTGCCAAATAGAAAGTCGCAATGCCATCTCAAAGTAAATATGCAATAATACAAAATTTTATATGCCAAATTTTTATACATACCGTACATACAATCTCGGGTAATTATTTATACTCAACTTTGATTAAAATATTTTACAGTTAATTGTGAAAACTGAGCCTGACCGCTTTGTTTTGTTTCTGTTTGAAGAAATCTCTATGCATTCAGTAGGGCTGTAGGATTATGTAAAAAGTTAAGTAAATAATTAGCTAAATTATGTTAAAATAAAGTGCAAAAATGTTGTTTCGGGTTACATCTAGTGCCATTCCAGTCTATTTATAGATCATGCAGTAACCAGTGTTGTAATGAAAACATACTGATCTATGGTAAATTTGAGCAAAATCAGTATTCATCTGTAAGTGTTATTTAGTGTATTATGAGGCTAATGTGTTTTTATCTGTGGTCAGGATTTGTGACTTGTTTATTTTTCATGATCCTTGGGTGAAATGTAGTTTGTTGTGTTGATATGAAACTGCAGCAGTGTGGAAAACCTGGAGAAGAGAAGCTGTTTGTTGATGTGACATTAAAAACAACTGACTAAAGAAAACCTAATGAATGTACCACTGTAATAGACTAATGCCTACATCTTCACTTCTGTGTTGTATTGATCTTAAACTGGGTCGATCTTCAAATCCCAGGGAAGCCGTAGTTATTAAGCAATTGTGTACATAGGATTTTTGGATCTGTCCAAACCACTTTCACTCTCCTGTACATGAAACACTGTAAATGGTGTCAATAACAGATTTTCTTTTGTAAAAGAAAAGTTTTAATAAGAGGTTTACGATGACTATTTTTTCTTTTCCCTGTTCATTTTGGTTGTACATGACAGATGTGTGTAATATAAAATGTCACATTAATAAATGAAGTCAGTACTTCTGGATACTTGGATTATTGTCAGGGGTTTACTGTTTGCTCTTTGGTAGATTTTTATATTGATCATTTGCAGCTGTCATCAACATTCTCTGGGTGTGTGGTGCTAATTTAAAGCGCTGCTCTGTCTGGACAGGACTGAGCGCTTGTATTGATCACAGGCTCCTGAAAATGTGATGTTTATATCTTTTTTTTTTTTTTACATTTTCAGACTTTCAGACCTTTCTGGTATTGTTTGCATTGTGTCACCATGGTAACTGATGAACATTCCACCATAGAGATACATGTAGAAAGCATGATGTCGCTATAATAGTCACAAAGTATCAACACAAAACCAACCCCCTATATTTGATTATTTTGTGTCCCACTAGCATCATCTAGCCATGAAAGTGCAGACTGCAGTTCCAAAAATCTTGAATAAACTTTTATTTACATGTGCACATTGATAGCTTATATTGGATAATAAAAATTGTATTTTCAACATATACATTAAATAACACATTGGTACAAATACTTTTTAAACTATGGCCTACAAACATGGTTGCTGTAAACAGTTCTGCTCCAGGTTTTGGTTCCCCTGCTCCTCTCCATCTTCTCTTTGTTGTAGCTCCACAATGGACATAGCAGCTTGACAGTTTTCATCTCTCTCTGACCTCTCCCCATTCTCCTCCTGCGGTGCACTTATTTGCGGATCCTCTGAACCCTCCTCCACCTGATTGTTTGTAAACTGTTTTTCATCATTACTGTTGTCCTCCCCATTCTTCTCCTCCTCCGCCTCCCCTGCTTCGTCTTCAGTTCCTGGCCCACTCCCCAGAGCTGGACACTTATGGTCTCTGTAATAGCTCTGTCTGGTGAAGCCCTTATTGCAAGAGGAACACCTGAAGCGATAGTTGTCTGTGTGGGATTGTTGATGCTCCAACATGTGAGCTCTCCGACTGAAGGCCTTCTGACAGAAAATACACTTGTATGGCTTGATACCTGGAAAACATTTTAAATGGTTAAATTTCTCAAAGCTTTTTTATAGATCTCAAAGCGTTTTATATCAAGGGCCACTAACCGATTCACACACACACATTCATACTCCAGGGTACATAGACACTGGGATTGCGTAGGTTTAATTGTCTTGCCCAAGGACACAACAAACCGCAAACCTTCAGTGGACAAACACTCAACCAACTGAGCTACTGTAAATTATTAGTAAGTAATAAATATAAGCATGTATGGCATGGATGAATATGATTTTAAAAAGATCTTTCAGCCTGGATTACATTCTTGCTTGCTAGTTTTATATTTTAAAAAATGCTTTAAATTTGGTAAATGCTTCTTAAATATTGCACTCTCATACACTCAGCAAAATCAGTAGAAGCAGTGGGGAATCACTACGTAACGATCTTCAAATTAGAACTGTCATAACATTTGTTCTGAAATGGCCTGTGTAAATAAAATTATACAGTAACAATTGCATTTGATAGTTATGTCAAAGTCAATCCTTTAAACCATTAAATTACATATACTGTAGTTTAAAAGTTAGTCTGTCAGATCCACGTTTCATTCACATATATTCACATATACAGACCTAACCTGAATGAGACAGAATGTGTGCTTTCAGTTTGTCTGGTCTGTTGAACTCTTTAGTGCAGCCCACGTGTGTTCTGGAGGGATAAAGAATAAAACTAAACTCAAATTTTAACTGCAGGCAGTGACAAAGGGTCGATGTAAGCCACACATACCTAAAAGGACACTTGTACTTCTTGAAAGGTTCATGAATGAGCATATGTCTCTTGACTTTGTCCTTTCTGTTGAATGTGGCATCACATAAAGAACACTTGTATGGCTTCTCTCCTGGAAAGATGTTAATTATACATGGTTACAAAAGCAGTTTAATTTAACTTGTATTATAATAATGTTTTATTATCAACAAGTCTAGTCAGTTTCTGGCATTGTACTTGATTTTGCACTTTCAATCCCCATTGATGTTTTTCTTATGTTTTTATGGATACACTAAATAATCTGGACATTAGAAACTAAAATTTTAAATTTGATTTCAACTACTTCACTACCAGTGTGCCAGCTGCTGTAGTTATACTGCCCTCTGCTGGCTTAAGTTAAATACAATTTTCCCATTAAAAATAGCACATTATTTTAGGTCAGGGGTCTCCAGCCTTTTTTCCTTTACAAAATGAAAACACCAGAGGGCTCCTCAATTTAGTCGTCACAAGAAATTGTGCAGCTAGATGCCTATGAAAGATAAACCTTGTTTTATGCACAAAGTTAGGCATAAAAATTATACATTTACAAAGATAATTAATCAAAGCCATTTAGTTATTTAAACAAAGTAATCATTTAGTTATTTAGCACAATACGTATAATTCAGAAATCCCTTGACGCAGAGCTTCTGGTACCTCCTGAGCTACAGGTTGGAGACTCCTGTTTAAGTTGTACAACACAAAAAACCAAGTACTGGTTTAAACTGACAAAACCCCTCAGAAGTTTAATGAGTTTTTTTTTTTTTTACCTGAGTGAATTCTTGAGTGCAGTTTGAGGTAGTGCTCTGTCTTAAAGGCCTTTTTACAAATCTGACATTTGAATCTTCGTCCGATGCCGTGCGTGGGGAGGTGGCGCCTGAAGTACCTCTCACAGGGAAACACCTTGTGGACACACACAATGACTCCAGTGAAAAATTACCAAATAATCTACCAATTACAACTGCAAGCTTTTCACCATTATTTTTGCACTACCCTTTCTGTATCCAATTCATTGCTTTATGTAAACATCACAGATTTTATGTGTTTTTAATGTAATATGTAATATTTGTAATGTAATATGTATATTATTTAAACAGCCAATATTAGACTTTTTTCTGATTTATGCTATAATGTTTCCTCATCCAAAACATGCCTGGAGTTGTGTTTTATTTCATTCGCACATGTTTATCACACAAATCCTGCATATTTAGGCTGTGTTCTACTTTCAAACAGAAAACACTCTGTTCCACCTTATGATGCCATGTGGTAATACAGGAAGTGCTCCACTGTGTTTTTAAACTCCATACACCTTCACTGGCATCATTTGGATAATTTCAGCCCCATAATTGCCAATCTCTACTGAAGAAAAGGTAAAATGTAGCTGTTAACTTGAAAACTACTAAAGCATGACATCACAAGGTAAAACAGAGCATTTTGATCTTTGGAGATGATTACTAAAAATTCAAACACATGTCACCTTTCAATGAGCTCACAACATTGTAACATGGCTTAAAGCTTGTTTGTGTTTGTGTAATATAGGACCTTTAAAGGAAGCTTTTAGCCTCTTTCTGTGGGAACCCCCTTTGGCAGTGTAATCAAGCCTTCTGGGTGGGGTAGCCGATCTCGGCACCACCCCAACCATAAAGCTTAACTTTCATAATACATGCTTTGCTTCATTCATATACTGGCTTCAAAATACCTTTTGGCAGTGTGGACAGGGAAAGCTGTGTGACGCAGTGAGGAGATGTTGCTCTAGGGCCTCTTGTGTAGAATATCTGCTTTGGCACTTTAAACACCTGAAAAACATAATTGTAGTTAAATTAATTTAGCCATAAACCAATTCTGTAGCTGCAGGTTTCCCGTGCATCATCACCTGTAGACAGTGGCCTCTTTGTGTGTGCTCTGCTGGGGACAGAAGCAGTGTGAGTACTGGTGGACGCCCAGGTCAAACAGTGAGGGGAACACTTTGTTACAGAGGTGACAGCGATACGTCAGCTGCTCCTGATGTGTTCGGATGTGCTCTAGAAACTGGTCCAGTTTCTGGAAGGTCTGGGAGCAGGACTTTAACACACATTTATAAACCTATAAGAAAGAAAATGCATTAGAGATAAGGATAAAGCATTTAAAGGGCCAATATTACACTGATCTGTGTGCCAATATTTTCTGATCTGTGTTGTATTGTTGTTTCCTCATAAAAGCATACCCGGAGTTGTGTTTTCATTCACACGTGTAACACACAAATCCTGCATATTTAGGCTCAAAATTCTTATCTCAAACAGAAAACACTCTGTTCCACTTTGTGATGTCATATGGTAAAACAGGAAGTGCTCCGATGTGTTTTTAAACTCCATACACCTTCAACAAGAATCATGTGGATAATTTCAGCCCTAGAATTGGGTCTAGTACTCAACAAAAGGTAAAAGGAGGTGTTAACTTGAAAACTACTGCTTCATGACATCATAAGGTGAAACAGAGCATTTTGAGCTTTGGAGATGTAGACAGACTATTAATAAAGGATTACTCAAACGTGTGAATGAAACAAAACACAGCTCCAGGTATAGTTTTTGAGGATGTCACAGTATGGCTCAAAGCTCACAAGGGTCAAGACCTTTAACTGATAGCCTCCACTCACCTGTTCTCCTTTGTGCTGGGTCAGATGAGACTTAAGCTGAAAGTACGTTTTGAACTTGTTTGAGCAGAACTGACACTGGTAGGAGCTGTCTATCACCACCATCTGTTTGGACTGAGTTTGGTTCTGTTGGCTTTGGTTCTGGGCCTGTGATTGGTCGCTTTGAGCTGTGTCTTCTTGGCCTGCCGATGAATCAGCTTGCATCGTCGTCACACTTTCTATCAGCGTTCTGGCAGCTTCTGCAAACAGCCAATAGAACAATACATTTTGAAAAATCATTTAGACTTACATTGTTAGTAAATATTTAGCTAATGTAGAGTACTTTTATTCTGCTAATCTTTTATAATTTAACAATATTTCTTATTTCATGTTTCAAGCTTTCATGTTTTTGAGCTGTACTTCCAATCAGGAAATTAACATTACATCAGAGGTTATTGTTATTTTGTATATCAGATACTGCTTTAATACATCACATTAATAGGGATGCAACAATACACCTTTCTCATGATTTGATACACAGCCTCCCTAGTTACAAAGCCTAAAAGTTCTGTAAACAGATTTCAATAAAATACAATAACTTTAAATAACAAGAGTATAGAATGTTGCAAACTTTACCTGTCTGTGCCTCCTGTTCCTCGGCCTGTGATTGGACGTTTTGCTGTTGAGGCTCCTCCCCTTCCTGTTCTGTTTGCTGCTGTTGCTCATCATTGCTTCCTTCATCATGAGATAACATTGGCACCACTTTAACTGTGACTGGAGATCTAGAAACTGTGCTGGCTGCTCCCATTGGCCATACCTTTGGACACAGACAATGGATTTGGTCACTAAAAATATTGAAGTGAACGCTATAGACTTAACTAGACTCTTTCATACCTTGTGAGTCTGCATATGTTTCTTCACATTTGATTTCTGGGCGAATGCACGACCGCAGACGATACACTGAAATGGTTTCTCTCCAGTGTGACTGTGTACAATAAAAATGCAAAGGTACAATTCAAATCAAAATAATTATTAACCAATTCACTTTAGCTATAACCCACCTCCGTATGTGCTGCTGGAGATCAAAGTTTTTGGAAAAGATTTTGTCACAGAAATTACATTTAAGCTTTGGACCCTTTCCTTTTAAATGCTCTGCAATGAAGACAAGTCAAAAACACATTATTATTACTTATCTGTTCTTTTAAAAGGACAGTCCATTACATTTTGCACACAAACCTGTAGCCCCTTCTGTCCCTTTCTTGCTGCTTCTCGGACGTTTAGGAATAATTACTTTTTCAAACTCTCCCATTTCATTCATGTTGGTGGTGACGCTGCATGTTTTGGTTTTGGAGCCTTGTTTTCCAGGGCTGTAGACTGGAGGGGTGGTAAAGGACTGACTCCCTACACACTGACTAGGCACCTATGAGAAAAATGAAAAAAGTTAAACCCAGCAATAAAAAATTTACCAGGAAATTGTTATTATTTGCTATTACCTGTACAGGATGAAATGGCTGAAGTCCAAGAGTGTGTATCTCTGCACTGGCTCCTCCGGACATATGTGGTAATGCGCTGTATACTTGCACCACTGAGTTGCTATGGCTGGCTGGGACCTGAGAGGACAGATTCTGCTGGGATGGGGGCAGCTGGGGCTGCTGAGGCTGCTGGGAGGGCTGAGGCTGCTGCTGTTGCTGGGGTTGCTGAGGGTGGTGGTGGTGATGGTGATGATGATGGTGGTGGTGCTGAAGGTATGACACTCCAGCTGTGTGCATGCTCAGGTTACTCTGCAGGCAAATGAGAGGGGGCAAATTAGGTATTACTATTATTTAGGGGTGCATACTTGATTCCTGTTTAAGTACATAATAATAATGAATAATAATGATTAATAATGATAATGATAATACACTGTGGTCATTATTAATTAGCTCCATTCTCTGTTGTTGTTACTGTTATTATAAGTACAGCTGCCCAATCTGCACCATCAGACCCATCAACAAATGTTCAACATATATATTTTTGTGCTGAGTACACATGTTCACATGTGCACATTTTCACGACAACTCTAAAACATGCACAATAGGCAAAACTCCCAGATAGGCACTCCGCTCTAGGATACAAGTTCAAGATTTGGGGAACCACACACAGACATACATTGCTATTGACAGGTTGCCTCTGTGGGATTGGAGAAGGAGTCAAATGCCTCATACAATGCCCAATAAGGACAATTATGTATCTAAAGTATACATTTACCTGAGTAGTTATGAGAGTTTCATTTAAGACATGCACTGCACGCTGAAAGTGTTAAAAAATTTAGCACTCATTTTTTAAGCATCTGTGGTACAAACTCAACACTGATTTACATCAAAGCAATCACCATAACTTTTCTGTACATATACTTGCATAATATATGACCTTAGTTTCTTGTATTACCTGTACTGGTGCCTGCATGGTGGCCATAGGCTGCTCTATAGAGGTGAAGGCAGAGATGGCTGACATGAGAACATCATCACTGACCAGAACGTTCCCCTGGACCAGAGTGTGGGTCAGAGGAGAGGGGGGCACTGTGATGTACGTGGACACCTGTAAATGAGAAAATTGTTTTATTTTAATTGTTTTATTTTATTATTTTAACAATGCAGTTTGGCTTCTTATACTGCCAGCTTTACTATTTATTTGCTAAATCTATCAAACCTTCAACCATAATAAGATATAGACTATTACTATGAACACTGCTAGCCCTGTGCACGTGTTCTCTACCTGTAGTAATCATATGCAATACTGTAATATAATATAACAGTATAATATCTATATAATATGTCACTTTACTTACAATTTATACTGTCCATATACCCTATGTTTTTATTTTATTTGCACAGCATTGTAAATTAAATGTAAACCTCTTTTTTTATATTTTTAATCTTGATTTCTATATATTTCTATTTTCTTGCTTGAAATGTGGAATTTCCACATTATGGGACACATAAGGTTCTGCCCTCTTATCTTATACTAGATATACATTAAAATACATTTGTTGCACAGTCATTTCACAACAGCAGACCTGTCTGTTGGTAGAAGCCTGTGGTACAGAGTTTATGGATGGGACAGGGGTGTAGACGTTGGTTGAGGCCAGAGACACGGTGGACAGAGATGGGGCATTGGACTGGCACTGCTCCCTCTTGTGCGTCATAAAAGCAGGGAGCGAGTTGAACTGTTTTTTACACTTCCCACACAAGAACACATCCTCGTCATCTGTAATGAATATAGTATTTACATACAAATATGTAAAAACAAGTATACTGAAAAATTATTATTATTATTTTACCCACCCATAGACTGGATAGTGGAGCTTCCAGAGACATTTTGATTGTTGGGGTCTGGAACTCCACCTTGGCCATCGAGCAGTGACTGAACGGCCAGCACTGTCTGGTTATCCATGCCTGCAAATGAAGTAGGAATCAGACACTTTGCATGCATCTTTAGATTTTAATAAGTTTGCCAACAAATAAATAAAGATGATGAAAAGAGGAGATAAGGCGAGTGCTTCACTGGGACTCTGGTGAGTCGGATGGAGGGATGTAGTACACAGGTGTTCCCAAATAACAAAGACGTTGGTATCATAACATTAAATATTTAGGTTTACCATTCAAACATCACGCTCATTCATTTACGTTGTAAACAAAGCTATAGATGATAGCGGACTGCACTGCAGCCCCTTCATTCAAACAAACCCATGAACTATTATACACATTTCAGTGTGATTGCAATATAATATACCCTACGTTACTAACGCATAAACATGATAAACAACACAAGCTTTGTAGCTTAGAAGGCTCCACATGTGTGTTAAAAATACGCATATAACGCCACGTAAAGTGAGAAAACACACAAACTGTGATGTGTAAACAATCAGTGTGTTTACAATGATGCCTCTATCATCCTGTAAAAGCAAACGGAGGATCAAGTAAATGATGATTTACACGTAGAAATATGAACCTTTTTTTTTCTTCAATTCATGGTGGTTACAGAATAGTCAGATGTGCGTAATATGCTGTAATAAATGGATTATTCATACCTTCGAGTACCTCAAATATTGCCTGCGCCATCTTGAAGCTGTCCTTTTGAGGGATAGGCGCTCGATTAGCACAGCCTGTCCATAGAGGGCACGGGAGAGATGAGTGTTTTGCTAAGATGTCGTGCAAAAATTGTTTATGATCATGATTTAGCCAGTGTATTCAATTAAATCGTCATTGTAAATTATCATCAAATAATGACAAATAATAATATCTAAACACAAATTTTAAAAAAAACACATTAAATTCAAATGATTACGATTATATTAATGCATCGTTCACATTATACCTTATTTTATCTATGACTAATTCTTCATTGCTTTTCAGCACACAACCCTATCCTAGAATGACACTGTAGTTGTTTTATACATTATGATATTCTTCAAATTCTTCAAATGCAATTCCTTTATGTTTTTCTATGCGGGCATATTTTGTTACGACATCCTCAGGGCCACGAACGCACCGTGTGATCGATGTTTCTGCGCTCCTGACAGTTGACAGACAGCCGCGAAGACGAATGACGCCGCACCGGTCCCGCCCTACGGAAGGCACGTCCCGTCAGCCAATGAGAACGCTCTAATCAGATCATGTGTCAGTTTCGCGGCAAAAAAGATTTCGCGCGAAAACTGCCCGACCCTTGTTTCGATGTAGATCAGCTGGGACAATAACAACAATAACAGCGGGGTCGCGACGGGGCTTTTGTGCGTGGACGTGGCACAGGGAGATGCACACTGTGGGGCCACGGTTGAACTTTTAAAAGGATTCCTGGTTTTTATTTCCCCGGATTGCTTTGCTTGTTTATCCAGTTCCAGCTTCCTGCGTGCCCCAACAAAACGAGGGGGTAGAAGAACTGCGGCTAGCGCTAACATGCTAATCAGATCCAGACTTTTACAGACGGAGATGAAGACTTCTGTGTAATATTCACTCGGACGCCTGTGCTTTTGGGGGCTTGTGCTCTAAAACACCCACCGTTTGCATCGTTTTGTTATTTTTGTTTGTTAGCCTACTCTTGTAAAGCAGTTTTAAAGTTGTACTAGCTCTTACAGTAATCCGTGCTTCTCGTTAAACTCTTCTGTTGCAGGTTAAACTCATAAATATCTGTTTTGACAGCGCGATCGATAACTTATATCACTCATATTTTGACGCCACGCTAGCGTATTAGCATTGCTGTAGTTTTGTCTGTGACAGTGTGGCCAGGCCTCGATGTGCACTGTACTGACAGGACACATGAAAACAAAAGATTAGCCTGTTCTCCTGCTAGCCCGCTAATCTAAAGCTTTTTTTTTGCCGTATAGCTTTGTAAACGAGGTTCAGTTTGTCCATACTTTCAGAATAGAGTTGCAAGTTAATACGCTGCTGTGCATTTAGCTGCGTTATTATGTTAGTCATATTTCGTGCTTATACTACATTCCGTCTTTTTGCTCTTCAGCGTCATTGAATTAGTTTGAGTCAAGTTTATGTTTTAAGTAGTTGTACTATTAATATGTATTTGTACATATGCAATGCCCACCTTATTCATTAGAAATAAGTAGTTGTATTGAAATGTTAAGCGTGTATCATTTGTAAACCAGAAATTATAGACTTAAAACCTTGCAACATCAATGAGAGTTCTGCAAATGCATTCAGCGTTGTACCCCCCAATTTTGTAAGCCCCAGAGCCTGCACTGCATTGTCCAGGAGAACAGGTTTTGCCATGTCAGAGACTCTGATAACTGGACACACATCGGAGGACCTGTTGGCAGACTTTGAGACTTTGCTGAACTCTGGGACCATAGAGCTGGGAGAGGACCACCAGATTGTGATCATCACCAGCCCAGGCCATGAGGGACTACACCCAACTGCTGCCCCGACCAGCACAGGCGAAATCCTGCTGTTCGCCACGCCACAAGGACCCCCTAATGGTGCCATTCAGGACAAGAGACGACCCACTCTGGGAAGGCCACCGGTGAGGGCAGAATCAAAGGGAAAGAGAAACTGTGTTGAAGAGTCAAAGATCAACTGCACTGACTTTTGATTTCAGTCTCAGAGTTTTAACTGTAATAAACATGTGTTCAAGGGTCATAGAAATTAGTATAATCTGAAAATACCATTTTAACACATTTCTGTGTTGTAATAGTTTAATTACAAAGTTATACAATTGCAAAATGAACTGCTTACTTATCGATACACAGATTTTCTTTCTTTCTTTTAGTGTCTGTTGTTTATCATAACTTTGTTATTATTTACAGGTGAAGAGAAAGTTGGATCTTGACAGTGATCATCAGTATGTGAGCACCACCAGACCCTCCACGGCTCCCCCCTCCACTCCCGCCCCTCCCCGAGGTTTGTGCTGCACTTTTAGGACACCTCCCTGACCTACTGACCTCTGAGCAGCTGTCACTGCTTTCCCAGCAGTTGTTCTTTCATAAACGCACACAACAGCCTTTCACACTGGTATTGTCTTCACCTGGGCGCCAAACTCGGTTATGTCAAAGATCAGGGTTGAAACTTGTTGGGGTTGGACTTTTTTGCTGTCTATTGTTAAAATGCAGAAGGGAAATTCTATTTGATCACCCCTATTCTTGTGTTATTACATTATAGTAAGAACTGGTATCTGCTATGATTTCTTAGCCTAAAAACAACAAAGTGTGATGAATTTAGGTATACACCACTTTCTGATTAGATGCTAAATATATTCATGTAAATATTCCATAGTTTGTTGACAAATGCTATTCGTTTTAGTTTGGTTTTTTTAATCGAAAATGAAAGAAGCATAAATAAACACGTTTTATTAAGTTTTAATTGATATGAAAACAACATACATTATGTAGTATTATATTGAATCTTGAGACAACAAGATTTTTAATGACCCCAGAAAAATTTGAATAAATTAATGTATTTTAATGTATAATACAGTGGGTTCATTTGTTACAAGTTGTTTTGCAAGCTTTGTGTTGTCATCCTCAACAACTTCATTTGACTAAAAACTGCCAGATAGTCAGTATTAAGCACAACAGGTGGTTAGTTCCTTTACACTGCTCTTCATGTCTTTGTTTATTCTTTCAGTTCCTCGAATCATCTCAGAGAAGTCTCGTTATGATACATCTTTAAACCTGACCACCAAGCGCTTCCTGGACCTCCTGTCCCAGTCTGCTGATGGAGTAGTGGACCTCAATTGGGCCTCACAGGTGCTGGACGTCCAAAAGAGGAGAATATACGACATCACCAATGTCCTGGAGGGAATTCAACTCATCTCCAAGAAGTCTAAGAACCATATCCAGTGGCTGTGCGTATCTGACCCTGAGATGTTCATTGTTTTTTTTCTGGTTTTATAAGTTGACATCTTCACTCTTGGGTATATTTATTCAACAGTGGGAATCGTATTGATGGAGAGGCTGTGTCCCGTCAGAAAGCTTTACAAAGAGAAGTTTGTGACCTGACAGACACAGAGGAGAGGTTGGATGAGTTGATAACTAAATGCAACCTACAGCTGAGACTGCTCACTGAAGAGCCACAAAATAAGAAATATCCTTTTTCCAAGTGACAGCCCCAGGAGGCAACTTCTGAAACAAGTTATGTGTTCAATTCATATTCAGAAATGGCCTTTCTGAGAAGTTTTGTTTTACATTATTTGTACTAATTGTACAAATTATTATCAGACTGTATTTAAGTGCAAATGGGGCCTACATTTTTTAACACTTACCCCCTCGGAATCACAGCTTGAAACAGAGTACAATACAGAAACATATAAGCAACAAAACTCAGTTGCTTCATTTTCTCTTGCTATCATGTCTCTGTCATATTTTGCCCTGTGTGTTTTATGTGTTTGATCTTAATGTTGCGTACATTGGGATATGTGCGGTGCCAGGACTTGAAGAAGTCTTTTGACTCTCCAGATCAGCTGGTCATGGTCATCCGAGCTCCTCCAGAGACACAGATGCAGGTTTCTGAGCCCAGCGAGGTACTGCCATGGTCAGAGCTGTTTCATTCACATACAGTGATATGATTCTAACATAACTATGTGTCTCAGGGTTATCAGGTGTCTCTGAAAAGCACACAAGGACCCATTGATGTCTTCCTCTGCCCTGAAGACAGTTCTGGAGTCTGCAGTCCAGTTACAGGAAGCAGTCCTCTCAAACCCAATGGAGATGTGTCTCTCACCTCTCAACCCACTGACCAATTACAGTCCAAGATATCAGCAGCAGCTTTGGAAGTGGGTCTGTCTTCTCCAACCTCCACCTGCTCCACGGCAACAGCAGCGTCCCAGCAGGACCCCTGCAGTCTGTTAGGGGGAGACACAGGTCAGTGGCCTTTAACATACCAGTTGAGATACTAATGAAACCAATGCAAGTTAATTCAAGACTTTCTCATAGTTACTTGAGATCAGGCACATGTTTGATGCAGTTACAGATATTAAATCTCTTGTTTGCTCTGACAGAGTCCCTGCTTGGAGGAGACCCCTTTCCTGGACTGGGCGACATGGCGGACTTTGACTTTTCTCCTTTGTCTTCTTCGGACTTCCTCAATGGAGATGGACTTCCTCTCCCATTGGACAGTTTCATTAACCTGTCTCCTCCTCACAATCATGGCTACCACTTTAGCCTGGAGGACCATGAAGGCATCAGTGAACTGTTTGACTGTGAGTTTGGGGACCTCTCCCAGGTTTTAGGGGACACCTGAAGGAGGCACTCACTGAGAGAATTCATGAGTAAATGGATGTTTGGCTGTACAGAGCATTTTATTAATTTCCTGAATTGTACAGCAGTTGACTAGCACTTCTTGGCTGTGTAAACATTTTAGACAATGTTCTTAGCTTTAGCCTAGCTATTTAAATTATTTATGTGAGTATATAATTTTGATATTTTGTACCAAGTCAGGTTTGTTTTTTTGCTAATGTTTAATGGGTAGTGCAGGTGTTTCAGGGCATGGAGGGCTGGTTTTCCTCTTCAGTTACATTTCATCACATCATGTTCAGGGTGACGTTCTGAAGAATAAAAGAAAGTCCTGGTGGGTAAGATGTATGCCCCTTCTAAACGCAGGTGTGCAGTAGATATTTCAAACTGAAAGACATTTGTATCCAGATATAACATTCTAAACAGTAGTATGTTCATGAAGTAGAGTAACTTTTAAATGTATTTTAAGAGATGGCATTGTAGTAAGAGCTCAAGCAGTGACTCTTTTATAAACTTAAGGTTAAAGTTGCCATATACCTAGTAGCAAACAACAACTGACTTCTTGGAATTAAATTATTATTTAGTTGTTTTCAATAAATTAGGTATAAATTGTTGAATGTTAATAGTGTGAGGAAACCAGGAATTGCAACAGGTATGTTAGCAGATAAGGTTTCAGTGTGTTTAGACTCATTTAGTTCTAGTTTCAGGTGTTTGGAGGTGACAGAAATGTTTTAATGCAAAGGTGTGTGACTGTGAGTGGTAAATCTTCTATTGTCTTAAATACAAATGCATGTTCTCTTATACTATATAGTGAGTGGGATTGCAAGTGGTGTCTCTTGGCATGGATTGACTTTGTAAAACTTGGACCATTCGTTTGCTTGTTTATTGCCTTGGAAAATCAAACTACAACATTATTTTAGGATGGAACCTAAATGCAATAATATTTTAAAATCACGGGAAATTCACTGATGTCTGCCTTTACTAATTCTCGCTGGTAACAAAATGCTTACTTCATTGTCCTTCATTTATTAATCTACTACATTTTTAAATACAATGTGCTTTTCATATCAGTGTGTGGTTCCAAGAATAACTCCTGGAAGTGACCGTTTTGTTTTGCTCCAAGCCGAATATCCTGCTTTTGTTATCAGCATCTCCAAGTTTAAATTTAGTTCATACCTTGAATCAATGACCCTATCTTCATCTTACATCTCAAATATTCAGTATATGCTCCAAACTCCTTTTATGTCCAATTGCACCAACGTGTCTCTTACGTCATGTACTCAATGGTTGAAGATGAGAAACTTATTTTTGAATTAGAAATGCCTTGTTTTTAAGTTATGTAAGCTAACATGTTTGATTTTTATTGAAGTTAAAATATTTTGTTTGTTATGTTTTGTGTGTTCAATTTATATATTTATTTAAATGGGGTTTGTTAGAGAAATGGTACAAGATTTATCATTGTTTTGACCTTTTCACGGGGCTGTAATTGATTTGTGTTTTACTATAACCATTTTGAACATTTGGTTTAGTATTTTGTAAACGAGGTTCTGTAAGAATTCGGCTGTTCATGGCTCACATACTCATGTAATTAAGGCTTCAATTGTTGTGTTATTGGGTCCCACCACAAACACTATCAAACCCTTCGAATAGCAGTCTCTCAGTCTCATTTTACAAAATACTGCACTCTTTTTTTCAACTTTCAATACATGAACAACTTGATTCAATACAGTTTGCTGTCTACAGATATATATTATTTGTAATAATCATAATTTAAGTTCTGGACTGCATTTAGATGGGGGCTTCTTGAGTATAACTGTCATTTTTGAATGTGCTGAAACAGATGCAACATGTTTTCACAATATTCTTTGACACATTTGCACCGGTTGGTCTCAAATCACTGTTTTTGTCAAAAACTATTTTGCTAAATTGATTGTCCATAGCCATTTTATTTGAGAGAAAATATTAATGTAAGATGTGATTGATACCAACCCTGATTCTGCCATGCATTTAAGGGACGCTGTTTTAATCATAGGTTTTACAGTAACTTGCCCTATTTTTGCTATAAATCTTATTTTTGTTGTTACATATTGGGTAAACTATTTTGTACTTTCAATTATTAATTGAGAAAACTATGCCCTTTTGTATCAGTTGTGGACAAAAATAAAAAAATATAAATTTCTTACATTTGTTTTAACAGTTTGGACTATTGATTTGGACTAATTAGTACAATGAGTCTGGGACTACATGCGATATATATAACATTAAAATTTATGTGTGAACTAATGCGATTAATCAAAGAAAATTATGCATAAATCATGAAATAATGGAAACTAATGACATGATCTGTTTTGACCGGTGAGTGACACAGAGGCTGGACTGAATATGATATATCATTTCTGGAGTTGTCAGATTATTCAAATGTCACGTGAACAGTTACATCTGATGATTGTTTCAAATCTACTTCATGTTACAAAGTAAATTAATATTGCTGCATTTTCATGTGTAGCGATACAGAGCTGTAAAAGGTAATAGTATATTATATGGTATATAGTTTCAGACCTTTTTCTGCTCACACATTTACCATTAAGACTTAATGAACACATCATCTACTAAACTGAGGGAGTGGTGAAGAGTTATGTAATACCAGTCAAAATCAATATAATCACTTTGCTGTGAAACATTCAGAATTTGATTGGCAGAACTGAACTCTGAAATATATAACAAACATACAGTATATATTGGTTTGGACTAACACCCTTTTAATGTTGTATGGTATAATCTTGTGTTTTGTTTTGGTTTTTTTTGTTGTTGTTTTTTTTGTTTTTTTGTTTTTGTTTTCACCCCTTGTTTTCCAGCTAATCAAACACAAAATAGATTGACTGGTAAAACCAAGTTCATCCAATAATCCAGAATGGTCATTCAATCGTGCGCCACTACAGCCTCTAGTGGTGAAAGAGTGCATTGCGCTGCCTGTTGTAAAGGCTTATAACATGGGCTTCTCACCTGCAGGAAAAGTATGTTTATTTATGGATAACATTTCATACAATCCAGTAAATTGAAGAAGAAAACAAAAACATTTACATAAGAACCACACATATAGAATAAATAAAGAGAGATATAAAAATAATAATATTTTAGTGTCCTATAAACTGCATAGTTATAAAGTTATCCATGGTTAGACAGTGAGAATAGTAACGCACTTGTTATGAGAAAAAAAAAGTCACAATCACTACAACTGAGATGATAACAGACACATACATATATTCTAGCTGTTTTCAAATCCTTTTTTTTTTTTTTTTTTTTTTGATATTGTAACATAATAATTTTTTAATACTATAATAATGATCACTTATTATGTTTTTGTGTGTATGTTTTATTCCATCTTATTTTATCCTAAAGAATGAATGGCTTCATCACTTGTTTGCTTTGTTAATGGAGCTCGGTAAAATGAACAATAGCTCAGAGATAACCCCCCCATGACCTGCTGTTTCTATGTGCAGTCTGGTAAAATATTATTCAAGTGACATTTGGATTTAAAGGTGCTGTATTGTGCAAAAGTGACTCTAGTTAGGTTTTAGCCATGTTCTAGTGTTGTTACCTCATCAAAAACATACCTGGAGCTGTGTTTTGTTTCATGCACACATGTTTAAGTAAGTTTATTATCAGTTTGTCTACATCTAATAAGCTCAAAATGCTCTGTTAGGTTAGGTAAAGTTAGGTTGCTTTAGTCGTACCCGTAGGTAAATTTGTTTTGCAGATATGAGCATTTCACATTTCACATTTCATACATTCACATTATGTCCAATAAACACATATAAGAACACAATTACAAAATAAAATGTTACAATGCTTCAGTGCAGAATGGTTTGTTCCATAAACAATTAGTTAAATTAATTCATCACGCTTGGCTAAAAACACAATAAATATTAAATTAATATAAATATTAAATATATATACTGTTCCACCTTGCGATGTCATGAAGCAGAAGTTTTCAAGTCAATCGCTCCTTTCACCTTTCCAGGGCTGAAATGATCCAAAGAAGAAGAACTCAGCCTAAATATGCAGGATTTGTGTGTGTGTGAACGTGTGAATGAATCAAAACACAACTCCAGGTTTGTTTGTGATGAGGAAACATTATAACATAGATCAGAAAATAGGTTAATATGGGCTCTTTAACAAATGAAATGAATACCTACAAATCTCAGTTAATAACAAAATACTGTCCTGTTGGTTTGTCTTGAGGTTTTTATAGAATCCACAGGTTGCTGTAGAGGTGATATTATCATGGGGAGGCGTGGCTGCAGTGCTCATTCCTCTTGTCAAACCTCGGTCTCACTCACAATATGGAGCAGGCGGTGCGCGGCAGGGGTGAGTTTACATTGTTGTACTTTTCTATAGTACTGTCAGCACTGTACTGTCTTTACATAGCTCTGTTGTAGTCTCAGTTTGTCTTTCTTTTTTAATCTGCATGCAGCTATATCTTTGTGTGATAAGTTATGAATTGGCAATGAATAATTATGTTGATATTGTTACCTCTTAAAATCACATCCCTTACATTGCTTTTACTGTGTACAATTTAAATTGCCCATATTACGCTATTTTTTGATTTTCATGTAATGATGTTTCCTCATCACAAACATTTCTGGAGTTGTGTTTTGTTTCATTGACACATGTTTAACACATAAACCAAGGATGATTAGGCACATCTCTTCTATCAAATAGAAACCCTCCACCCACCTTCATTAGAATCGTTAGAATAATTAGAATAATTTCAGCTCCAGAATTGCCAGTCTCTACTGAACTAAAGGTAAAAGGTAGCAGTTAACTTGAAAACTACCACTTTTGAGATTAAGTATTGCTCAAACATGTGTGAATGAAACAAAACACAACTCCAGGTATGTTTTTGAAGAGTTAACAACCTTATAACTTGACTTACAGCTCACAGAGTCAGCTTTGCATAATAAAATACCATTTAAAGTTTGAACTGAATCAGTCAGATAGTAACATTTGGGGGCTATTATCGCTAATCATTTTATGTTGTATTGATTTTTGTTTGTTTGTATTTCTTCATGTATATAGCCTTATATTAATCAATGTTTAGAAAGTACAACAGATATTGCTTATGTTTGTAATGGTTATATAATCCAATGTACTGTATTTGCAAGCAGTCTCAATAGTCCATTTCTTTACTTTATGAACACATACTTACATTACTAGACTGGGGGAGTGGTGAAGAGTTATGTAATGACAGTAAAAATCAATACACTTTACAGTAAAATGTTGGAAAAGAGGCTGCAAGAACTTATGCCAGATATTTTATTTTATATGGAGAAATTTCAGTTCAACAATTGTATTAATATAAATACATTTAGAAGTGCTGTATAGAGTAATTAAAATATATTTAGAGTGTATTTACATATGCATTATTAAGAAATTTTGAAGCGCAATATATTGCTGAAGAAATTATAGATGATAAACTGTAATACTGAAACTAATTTATGCCACTGACACAATAACGCAAGAGTAAATTTATACCACAAAAACTATTCTAAATCTACAATATTGTTAAAAACAAAAACAGAAACAAACAAACAAACAAAACAAAACAAAACAAAAAACCTGCAGAATTAAACACTTCAGTAGTTGTACAGCTTAACTCTTATCATGTAGTCAAAACAAACAAAAAAAGTACATACGATTAATATTGTTCTACCTTTCATATATTGAACGATAAGTTGATATAGTAATTATTGTGACAGGTATACTTGTGTTGATCATGATACTTGTTTTGATCCTGAATCTGTTTCTCTAGGCCTGATCCCTGACAACTGCCAGCTGAAGTTTGTGAACTTTGAAATCCAAGAGAACCACATTACCCATGAGACTGTGGGGCTCAGCTCTCATCAGCTGGTGGTGAGGAGGGGACGGGCCTTCCAGGTGACTCTTATATTCCAACAGCCAATCGACTGGTCTATGTACAACTTTGACCTGGAGGTGCAGCTGGGTATGTCTGCTGTGACTGTACAGTAAACTTCTTTACCATAAACCATACAACTGTGAAAATACAGTCAGCCTATTTTACTGCTCATGACAGGTTTACAAGTTCATGTGGCTTCAGACAACAAAGTGAGACAAGTTTTACATTGTATTCAGTATTAACAAATATTATATATAGTTTATTTAGCTGTGTTTTGTTTCATATGTTTAACACAAAAATCCTGCACTTTTAAAATGAGTTCTTCTGTCAAACTGAAAACACTCCAGCTTGTTCCACCTTGTGATGTCATGGTGGAATACAGGAAGTTCTGCACTTTCACTAGAATCATTTGGATCAGTTCAACCCTGGAATAAACAGAAGGTAAAAGGAGCTGCTAACTTGAAAACAACTACTTCGTGACATCACAGGGTGAAACAGAACATTTTGAGCTTTAGAGAAGTAGACAGCATAATAATAAAGGGTTACTCAAATATGCATTATTGAAACAAAAGACAGTGTTAAGAGTTAATTTTGCGTAATATAGGACATTTAATATATGTAATGACTGACAAAAAATCTGTCAGACAAAATGCGTTTTGAAAGAGATTTTGCATTTTGCATTTTGTACAAACCTGTTGCTTGTAATCTGAAAGCTACACTTCTCTTTTGTTACACAGAATATTTACTGATGCTTTGTTGTAGGTGATCTAACAGAGAGGTTCCCCATCCACTTCTCCTCTCAGTGCCTCAGCTCTCTGCACTGGTCTGCTCGAGTCTTCCCTGAAAACGTGCGCTCTCATTCTGTGAGCGTGCACGTGTGTTCCCCCGTGCTCTCGGCTGTGGCCTCGTATCACCTGCTGCTGCACATACAGAGACAGTATCACATATTCAACTATGAACTGGGGACATTTGTGCTGCTCTGTAACCCCTGGTGTAAAGGTAAATGGGCTCAATAAAAAATAGGTGAAATATAAAATGAAATCTGTACATTTAAAGGTGCACTCTGTAATGTTTCTAGTGAGGGTCCATTACCTCCTCGTGTCCATGGAGATGTTGCTTTGTCTGCAATGCTCCAGAGTATGGCATTGAACGTTTGACTCCATGGAGACAAAAAAGTGACACCACCAGGCTAAGTTACACATCAGATCTGTGGAACTGGTGGCACCTTTAAATATCATAGTTTTGTGATATATTATATTTATGCTAGTCTTATCAGTCTAGAATATTCAGTTTGAGTTGAACATTTCCAATTGACGGTTCCAACTGACCATTTCGGAAAGCACAGAATGAGTGTCTCTAGATATCATGCAATGGCCAAAATACTTTTTTCATTAATTTTAGTCCCATGTGCAAACACTTGATACTAATGTTGTGTTCCAGATGACCCGGTGTCCATGCCTCTGGAGGTGCAGTTGCAGGAGTACATCCAGAGTGACTATGGGCTGGTGTATGTGGGCACAGACCAGAGTGTGAGGCACAAGCCCTGGGCCTTTGGACAGGTCTGTGAACAGGAGGACAGCTTAAATACACACATTATTACT
Organism: Boleophthalmus pectinirostris; assembly: GCF_026225935.1. Taxonomy (NCBI): domain Eukaryota; kingdom Metazoa; phylum Chordata; class Actinopteri; order Gobiiformes; family Gobiidae; genus Boleophthalmus; species Boleophthalmus pectinirostris. Next base: position 19,735,673 of record NW_026571515.1, read on the forward strand.
GAACATGGTGTACTTAAAGGTCCTGTATGCAAAATTGCGTCTTGTGAGCTTTAAACCATGTTATAATATTGTTACCTCTTCAAAAACATACCTGGAATTATGTTTAGTTTCATTCACACATGCTTGAATAATTGTTTATTAATAGTCTGTCTACATCTCCAAAGCTCACAATGCTCTGTTCTACCTTGTGATGTCACGAAGAGGTAGTTTTCAATTCCAGAGCTGAAATCATCGAAGTGATTGTAGTGAAGGTGTGTGGAGTTTAAAACACAGAGGAGTATGTTTTCATTTTGAGAGAAGAACACAGCCTAAACAGATAGATAGATAATACTTTTCAGGCAGCAACATTACTTAATAATAACAACATTAGCAATTCAATTTATAGAGATGTGGTGCAGGGGGTGCTGGGGGAGATCGACAGTGGACAGGAGCTTGTTTAGGAAATATGCAGGGTTTGTAAATGAAACAAAACACAACTTTACAAATGTCTGTGATGAGGAAACGACATTATCTCATAGATCAGAATATACCGCAATATGGACGCTTTAAAGTGAAATTTCTGCAGATTTTAAAGCAAAATTGCACTGATGCCAAATTTATTCTGACTGAAATCTTGCAGTATGAGCCTGGAGTTCTAGAGGCCTGTCTTCAGCTCCTCCAGGTGAGTCCACAGCACCAGAACGACAGGCAGAACGACTATCTCCGGCGGGCTGATCCTGTCTACCTCTGCAGGGTGCTTTGTGCTATGGTGAGCTTCCATACAAAACAGAACTTATGGGTGACTAAATGGTATTGAGGTACTAAATGACAAATGATCTTTTGCAGGTGAACTGTAATGATGACCTGGGAGTTCTAGCAGGGAAGTGGCAGGGCAATTACACAGATGGAGTGTGTCCTACTGACTGGACCGGCAGTGCTGAGATCCTGCTCCAGTGGTTGTCATCTAACTGCAGCCCAGTGCGATATGGGCAGTGTTGGGTGTTTGCTTGTGTCCTCTGCACAGGTAGTCCACAATAAAAATATAGAGATTAGATTTCACTGACCTTTTAATGAATTATGATGATATAATTATGGGTTTGCTTGATCTTGCAGTGCTGAGGGTGCTTGGAATCCCCTCTAGAGTTGTGACTGTTTTTAATGCAGCCCATGATGTGAACGCAAACTTAATAATTGAAGAGTATTACTCCAGTAAAGGGGAGAAGTTCAATATATCAAAGGATAGCGTCTGGTGAGGCTGACTCTGCATTTTGATTCTGTTAGAACAATCGTAAATATTAAAAAGAAAGTGCATGTTTAATAAAAATAAGTGACTATAACCATAGACTGTATATATAAATGGACATAACTAACCCAATAGCCACCACGTTCCAGGCAGGAAGTGAGCATGGGCATGCTTCCGGCGCCATCAACTCTGTTTCCATTCGATTTTGTATTGAAAAAACATCACCTCTCTCTCTCTGTAACTTATTAACCTGCTCTACATGATCCTGGTGTTTTATTTTTCTCTTTTGTTTGTAAATCAATTCCTATTCCTAATATGGAATCTTCCAAACTATTAAATAATGCTCTTGACATAAAACATAATTGGTTGAGTGGTCAGATCCACTGACCCAGAGGTAGGCTTCTGATGATCATGATGAGGATCCACAGATGAGTGCTGTCATTGTGCCCTTGAATTTGAATTTAATTTGAATTTATTTTGTTTGGAGGATAAGCCTCTTAAGCCTCTTGAGATGTTTCACCATCTCGTTTTCAAAGGCGTCCTCAGAATCACAACTTGAGCAAGACACTTAACCCACCTTCCCCCTAGTGTCTGTGTACACTAGTGTATGAAAGTGTGTCTGTGAATGTGTGAGTGGTTCCTTGTTGTAAAGCAGTTTGAGTGCCTTGAAGGTGGCGCTATATAAAAATGTGACCATTTAGCTTCATACAGTCTGTGGCTATAAGTAGTATAATAGTTAATTGGGATGATTAGATGGTTGGTGAGATGTGCCCAAAGAGTCTTAAAATATATATACAAAAAGAACGTAAGATGTGAATAGATTTTACTTGTTCCTGTTGCTTGCTCCTGTACTGTGAATTGTCTTCCCCATAGGAACTTCCATGTGTGGGTAGAGTGCTGGATGAGGAGAGAGGACCTGGGTGCAGACTTTAATGGTTGGCAGGTAGTGGACCCCACCCCTCAGGAGAAGAGTGCAGGTGAATAATACTGTGTAATGTGCCTATGTGCTGCTAGAATTTGAGTGTTATTTGAGATTTAACTCATTTGGTATCAAAGTACCAGAATTCATTTATTAATGTGGTTTAACTGCTAACTGTAGGCACTGCTCTGTCTGTGGTTTTGTTAGACTTTAATTTGGGCTTTAAGTTAGCACAATGTGACCATAAAGAATTGATTTATCTGGAACTACAAGTGGTCCGATTTGTGCTTTTAAACAAGTCTTTCACACATAAAATTACAGATTAGCCAACAGTTTTTCACCTTTTTGTTGAAAATCAAACTCTGAAACAGGACCATAAATGCTCTTATTGATCACAAGCTCCTGAAAAATGTTCTGTCTTGAGTTCTCAGAAAAAAAAAAACACTGTCAAAAAAGAAAAAAATATGTGTGCATTGTGTCACTATGATAACTCCTTAACATTCCACCATTCGAGATACATGTAGAGCACCCCCAGCATAATGTTACTGCAAAGTATCAAATTACTGGACCTAACTAAATGAAACCAAATGATGTAATTGCTTGGATCTCCAGGAATCTACTGCTGCGGCCCGTGCCCAGTCTCAGCGGTCCAGAGACGATGCCTTCACTGTCCTTTCGACGCCTCGTTCATCCTGGCCTCGGTGGACGCAGACGTGGTTCGACTGATTATTCGGGATGGCCTGGTGGTAGGGAGGAGCGTGGACACGGAGTGGGTAGGACAGCTGATCTACACCAAGAGCATTGGATCGAACAAACCAGAGAACCTCACACACATGTATAAGACTAGGACAAGTGAGTGAAATATGTTTTTTTTTTTTTTTTTTACAATTACACTGGAAGAATTTGACATATTGATCTTTCTAATCTAGGTGTAGTTATATATACTGCTACTTTATCATTTCTGTAAAATCACCTTCATACATTTTTTTTTTTTTTTTTGCAGAAACACCTTCTCCACGAACATATTCTTCATCTGGAGTATTTGGAAGGATATCAGGTAATAATCAGTAATTTTGTGATAATAATAGTAAATAAATAAAAACTAGATAAAAGCTGCACACCTCATGGCCCATAGCGTGTTAAGTGCTGAACCATTATATTACACTGCAAACAGAGCAAAACAATATACTGTAACTCTGTAATCTTTATTTTACCTTAATCTATAATCAAATGACTTCGAAGAAAAAAAATAAAAATTCTCACCAAGCCATCAAAATGAACATATTTCCCCATTCTTTAAACTGCCCAGTGACATTGACTGATGACTCTGGGGTTTTCAGGTTTAAAAATGTTGAAGCTTGTCATTTTGTAGGTCAGATGTTAATGGTTAATGGTTCCTCGAAGTAAAGCGCTTTGACTACCCATAAAGGAGCAGAAGAACAAAAATCTGCTTATGCCATGGTCTTGAAAACTGAAAATAGTTCACTTTAAATCTGACTACCTTTTAGCTGTCCATGGATGTTCAAGGCCAGTTATTTCTGTTTTAGTTGAAGCTAGTCTCTGTAGCTCATTTGTTTATCCACTGCTGTGGTGATGCTTACATTGTATGAACAGCGATTAATAGGACTACATGTACAGTTATACCACTGTATAGCCACCATGCTCCAAATAGGAAATGTGCATGGGCGTGTTTCCAGCTCCATTGACTCTTTGTATTGAAAAAAGTCACCCCTCTATCCATATCTGCTGCTGTCAGGCTGCTCATTTTGATCTTAAAATGTTCGTATTAACCCCCTCTACATGATTTTTATTTTGCTATTTTGTCCATAAAACTAGTTCTATTCCTGATATGGAACTCGGCTCCAAATTTGCCCCATAACTGCTAGCTTCATTTGACTGGAGCCAAACGCTATGGGTGATCACTAGCTAGACTGGCTCCACCTACTGCCTCCGCTCAGTTTCATTTCTCTCCAGCAACTAGATCAGGAATCGGAATATACTAGACAGTTCGCAAAAACCCCAGAGTGCGAGTCCAGGCACCAGCCAATCAGTGAAGAGCCATACATTCAGTGTTGACAACGATTCCCGAGATCAAGGATTTAAAGCCGGAATAAAGAGAATGTTTGGTGAATTTTATCAAGGGGGAAAGACGTTATTGCCCTTTTTCCTACAGGATTTGGGAAAAGCTTAATATACCAGTTAGCCCCGTTAGTGGCGCATTACATACGTCATGACCAAATAGCAGCGATTGGTTAAATTTAAAAAAAGTATCCGCCTAACATCGAGCAAACGAATTCTAACGCTGCAAGGTCAGATGGTTTCAACGAAGTGAAACCAGCTGATGAATCAGGCTAGGTGATCACACTCCCACTTTTTTATACAGTCTGTGGGTTATACAAAATCCAGGGCAGGTAGCATTGGTATTCTCACTAAACATGGTAAAAGCCTCTGTACTCTGTGCATGTAGTTCCTCCATCAGGCATTGTTTCCGGACTCAAAGTATCTCTGGAAGTGGAGAAGACGCCATCTATGGGCGACTCCATTTGCCTCTGCGTCACCATTTCCAATCACTCCAGACACGCCCGTTTCCTCACGGAGCGCCTCAACGCCCAGCTCAAACACTACAACTCCTGCCCTCACGAGAGCATCTGGAAGGACCACCGTCAACTGGAGATACAGCCAGGGCAAGGTCAGACATGGTTGAGGTTGAACACATGAGTTATACAGATTTTGACTTTGGATTATTTGTGTTTTCAGTTCTAACCCTCCACCACAGCATCCCCGCCTCTCTGTCCACGTCCCTAATGGCCCATGATGACATTGTGAATGCAGCAGTGGTGATAAAGGACATGAACACCAAAGAGAGAGTACTGGCTGCTCAAGAGTTCAACATCTGTTCACATGACATCAGTATAGAGGTAAGATTGACCTTATGGAATACACTACATACCAAAGACTGGAGAATTAGATTTAAAATGGGGATTAACTACTAACACATAACATATTAACATCACCATGTTACCGTTTATTGTTTTGGAAATGCTATATTTACCAAAAAGAGCTTATTAACACCTTTTTCAGAAAACATTACATCATGGAGGATAGCTAAAAAAATAAAAATAAAAATTGCATCATAATCATAGCAAGCAGAGATTGCATGTTCAATTCTTCACTAAGGCACAATGTGGGTTTACATTTATTTGCACAGCTCTGTGGTGAGTTAGTTTAGGAGTACCTTGCTTGGAGTACATAATTATATAGTGAAAACCACCTATCCACAGAATGTACAAACATGTATTTTGCTGGAGACGTTTACTCTCATCTATATGCAAAACAGTGTCTTCTTGACGGTATATAATAATAATAATAATAATAATAATAATAATAATAATAATAATAATAATAATAATAATAATAATATAGTGTGTGCTTGACAGGTTGAAGGAGGGGACAGGATTCAGATGAAGACAAACTATATGGCACATGTCTCCTATACAAATCACTGCAGTACTGTAATAAGTGGTGCCGTCTTGTGCTTGGAGGGCTTTGGACTGTTGCAGAGCAAGCATGAGACCAGGTGAGACCCATCCCACTAGCACCACCAAAAGTTACATACCAGAGATATCTGCTCATCTTTACAAGAACTTGCTGTAAAAGAGAGGGGGGGACTCAAAAGAATGTGGTCTAGGAATGCTGTTCGCTTTGTGTGTATTGTACAACAAAGATGATGAAAGAAACAGGTACTAAAGAAAGCATGTAATTATATACAATTGTGTTTATATTTAAAGGTTCTATATTATGCAAACTGACTTTTGTGAGCTTTAAGCCATATTATAATGTTGTTACCTCAACAAAAACATACCCGGAGTTGTTTTGTTTCATTCACACATGTTTGACACTTTATTATTATTAGGCTACTTCTCCAAAGCTCAAAATGCTCTGCTCCACATTGTAAATTCATGATTTTCCAAATGATTCTAGTGAAGGTGTATAGAGTTTAACTTCAGGTATGTTTATGATGAGGAAACAACATTATTATATTGACAAGAAAATAGCATAATATACTGGGCACCTCCCTTGGAACGAGGCCCCAGGGAAGACCCAGCACATGCTGGAAGGACTATGTCTGTCAGCTGGCCCGGGAACGCCGGAGGAGCTGGAAGAAATGTCCAGAGAGAAGAAAGTCTGGGAGTCCCTGCTTAGACTGCTGCCCCTGCAACCTGGCCCTGGATAAGCGGAGGAAAATGGCTGGATGAATGGGCCCATTAAAAAATATGTATTTTTATGATTACATCACATTCAGGTGAACAAATAGCTTTACAAAACATTCAGTTCAATTTTCAACATTCAATCATTCAGATTTCTAATCCTCTATGTAAACACAGTTTAGATATAGTGAGGGACAGCTCAATAAACTACTGAAGACTTCATACATCATCCCAGACAAGGCTGTAAAAGTGTTTTTGCATTGAAGTCCTAAAATGTTGCTTTTCAAAATTTTTTAAAAGCTAGAGCCCAACAGGAATGCAGTTTTTCTTCTAAAGTTCACATATATAACTCAGATTTTCTCTGTGTTATTTATAGTCATTTTTGCCTCATTTTTTCTTTTCATTCTTCACATTGTTGTGCTCTCAGAAATAACATTTATGTAGCACCTGTCAAAAGTTTGGACATGCCTCCCCATTCACTGCTTTTTTATGTTTAGTTCTCTCTACATTTTATAAACATACAGAAGACTTTAAATGTATGAAGCAAGATTTATCCACGTGGAATTATGTAAAGAGAAAAAGTTAAATTAGGCAACCAAATACTTTTATATTTTAAAGGAGACACCCTTTGCTTTGCTGACAGCACTACTAACTCTTGGTCTACTCTCAGCCTGAGCTTCATGATGAAGTCTGAAATGGTTTTCACTTCTCTGCCAAGTTTATATGAAAATGCATTGTGTTGAATTATTAATACATTGTTTATTTAACTATGTTTTAAAAAATGTTGTGAAAGATTTTGCAGCATCATTACTTGAGAAACTCCAATGTTTTATTTTAGTACCTGCTGTATTCTGTATTATTGTCAAAATTTTTGATCAGTTCATATCATTCAGTCTCAGACATCTTTCAACAAAACTTAAAGACTTCTTCCATTTTGGAATGTTTGTTCTCTTGTTATTTCTGCCCCAGGTTACATTATACTTACCAAATATTCAACTACCCCCCTCTTCTCCTCTTAATGGAGGAATACAGTTGGCAGATTGTGACTGTACAGAGAGTCAGAATCTGAACTATTATGACTCAGTTGTGATTCCCTGATCTTTGTCTTGCAGGCAGGCACTGTTGCAGCCTGGGGAGTCCATCCAGACCAGTGTGTCCATCATGGCATCCTCTCCAGGAACCAAACTGCTGCAGGGGACCTTCTCTCACAGTCACAGCCCTGGAGTAGTGTCCCGAAGCTTCCACAAAATCTCCGTTCACAACTAATGACGCTGCATGAATCATATATTTTTATCTTTCTTAGGCCTGTCACGATAACAAATTCTTAAGCACGATATATTGCTACAGAGATATTGAGATAAACGATAATACTTAAACTACTTCATGCCACTGAAACAAAGCAGGATAATCTCAGTAAATCATTTTAAATAGATAGTACCGTTAAAAGGCTTGAGCTGCAACAGACAAATGACAGAATTAATCAATAATTTGCCCTAAAAATACATCTCAGATCTTGCATTATTACATAAAAATGTCTAAAATCTTCCCACTTTTACAAAGAAAAAGTCCCAAAGATAAATATTGAGCCCTAAAATATATTGTTCCAGCTTTCACATTATTGAATGGCACTGTAATTATCATGACAGGCCTGATCTTTCTGTAAAATATACTAAAGGTGCACTATGTAACTTTTCACCTGCTGATCTCCATGGAGATGTCATTGCTTTGCATTGAATGTTCCGCAGTATGGCATGAAACATCTGTCTATGTGGAAACAAGCAGGTGATGCCAACAGGCCAAGTTACGGGTCAGATCTTTGGAGAGGCAACCCTGCAAACATTATGAATACATCTTTTTCAAAGGTTTACAATAAAAACACCTGACTGAATAATTCAATAGTGACACATTTTATAGTATGTACCATAAATAAACAACTCTTTGAAACAAGAAGGTGGCAGGCCATATCAAAAAGGTTACACAGTGCCCCTTTAAGCTCTTCTTTGCTCCCATTTTTTCAAGCATTTTTTTTGTATTTATTTGTTCATTACTTTTCTCCAGTAACTTTAAAATGAGTGTTGTCAGATTTAGTTATTAGATAGAAGTGAAGTTAGAAGTGATGATAATGACAAATGACAGTGGACCTTATTCTGCTGCACCCACTTTTGTCTCTAAATGCTCCAACCTGATTCCACCATTTCTGGTTAAGCAGGAATCCCCTTAATTTCAATTGAGAATTTGGTTTTGCTGCTAAATATGACATAAAGCAGGTGAATTTGTGTGAAATATTCAGTCTTTATGTGACTAATAAGTTCCACTGCACTGATTCTCTGAAGGGACTTTAAAACAGCTTTGTAGTCTGTATAGATCTTAATTGCTGTCAAGATCAGCACCAGATGCACAATAAAACAGCCAAAATGATGATGGTGAATAGCTTGATTTCTCTGATATTGCACATTCCAACTCTTGCATAGATACTGCAAGCAAAGAACTTTGTCATATCTGTAAAGTAAGGACACCAGAGGGCAGCATCAACCTGACAGAAGCACAGAACAGCACATACATGGAGAATGTAACCTTCTGTCAAAGCTATGCATTGTTGTACTGTTCATTTATTGTTAAAAGTGAGTTAGTTGTTAAAAATAGCAATAATAATAACATCTGCATGGAATCAAAATTATTTGAACCAAATCTTAGTACTGGAACTATCCTATAAACCTAAGATATGCTCTGTTTATATAATATATTTGTTACTATAGAGTTAAGTTAAGCTATTAAAGTTCCCATTTTGCTTTATCGTTCATCCACAGAGTCCACTATTACTACTATGCCTTAAAGAGGGTTATTGCCTTAACAGTGTTTCCACATTCACTCTTACAGATAACTGAAAGCATTTATTCATATTAGCAATAAAGGGAACATAATTTCAAACCTTAAGGTCAGAAACATGAACATTTAGTCCCCTTTAGCCCTTTCTACCAGAGGTGTGGAAGTCGTGAATTAGACTTGAGTCACTATTTTTAGGACTTGAGACTTGACTTGATAAATTAGACTTAAGACTTGGGACTCAACTTGGACTTGAAGCTCAGTGACTTGGGACTTGACTTGGACCTGAGGTCAAAGACTTGAGACTTACTTGAGACTTGCAAAACAAAGACTTGGTCCCACGTCTGCTTCCTAACACTGTGATATTGCAACATGACACAGAAACAACTGTCTGAGATATTGTCATTAGGTTGTTTTCATCTAGTATTTTCTTTCTTGTCACTCTAAAAAATGCACCATGACAGAGAATCAAGACTCTGGAATAGTGTCAGGGTTGTTTCCTCATGCAAGAAGGTGACCCTGTAAGCAGCTTCTGTATGAGAAAATGTATGTTAACCTATTTTTAATCTATGTTATAATGTTTCCTCATTAAAAAACATACTGTGAGTTGTGTTTTGTTTCATTCACACATGTTTAACACACAAACTCTGCATTTTTAGGCTGATTATTTCTCTCAAACTGGACAAAATGTCAAAGGTAGCTGTTGGAACAAGGTGGAACAGAACATTTTGAGCTTTGGAGATGTAGACAGACTAACAATGCAGGATTACTCAAACGTGTGTGAATGAAACAAAACATAACTCCAGGTCTGTTTTTGAGGAGGTAGCATCATTATAACATGACTAAAAGCTCACAAGTGTCCATTTTGCATAATATGGGAGCTTTAAATAATGACCAATCTCTAATCTAAACCATATTTACACTATTCCTGACTTGAGCTCCTGTTGTCTAACCCTGCCCGTGTGAGAAGTGCACAGCTGTGATCTGGGCCTGGTGTCAGACTCAGGCCCATAATCAGATCCACGCTCACTGCTCCTCAGACAAATTAAACGTCAGGAGGAAGCAGTGAGCGCACCCAAACGCTGAGCCCATCATAAATTATTAATGTCTCCCCGTCACGGCTGCCCTGGCACCATCTAGCGCTCCACTCCTCCTCCGTCCATCCCTCCATCCCAGCTCCTCCAACTGGAACCACAGCCCACACATCTGAACATTACCTTTTTACGGCCTGTCACAGCGCAATCATTCTTCCTCTATAGTTTTAATTACACACTGTCGTCTTGCATCTTAATCACGTTTTGAATTAAAGCGCTTCGTCTTCCATTCTTTTCTTATAAATCTGAGACACCTTAGTCACATAAAAACATATACTTAAGAAAAAGTACTGAGGCACCTGTATAAAATGTGTATGGATTTTTTAGTAAATATATTTCAAGCAGCTTCAAATGTATTGATTTTTGTCAAAGATTTGTGCTGAATTTGGTTCAATAAATGTTAAATTTTGTAAAAAAAATGTGTAGTGGAATAGAAAGTAAAGATACCTGCTCTCAGATGTTGTGAAGTAAAGTACAGACACCTACAATTTTTACTTCAGTACAGTACTTTACTATTTTTAATTAATGTTCCACCACTGGTTGTGATTAGGGCTTTACTACCAATTCATCCTCCTATTTTTTAAATGTATAGATTGGCATTTTATCACCTTATAGCATTTGTAGTTTTAAACAACATATTATGAAAACAAATGGAACAATAATGTAAAAGAAGTAAGAATTCGGAGCAGTTTATCAGATGTCAGTACAGGGACCATGGAGTCTAAACAACCGAAGAGAATTTGAATACTGATGTTTACAGTGAAGACCTCATCTACCAACACAGACGCACTTTCTGAATGATTTTCCTATGATTTCACTTAGTAGAACATGTTTAGCATTATGGGACATTTAATGCTTTTAATGATAAATATACTTTGTTATGAGTCATGTTTAAGACATGTTGTGTTCCTTGCTGTGACTTAATTTCACTAAAATTCACTGAAAATTCTTTAAAACAGTGCTATGCAACTTTTCTGGTCTGGATAGTCTATCTGCTCATTTCCTAGCAGGTACACACTATTATGTTCAAAGCATCTATACTGAATTTCTTTTTCAGATACAGTGATACTCATTGCTTAAAAATACATTGAAAATCATTCATTCAGGAGGGTTTGCAGATCTCACCTTGGCCTGGTGTCAATGTCAAGGCACCTATTCTGTATGCTTAAAGCAAACCTACTATGCAAATTTCGACTTTTCATAGATTTTCATAATGTTGTAGTTGTTTTCCTTATTCATTTATCCTCTTGAAGTTGTATTTGGAGTGATTCGTGCATCTTTGATCAATCTTTAATTGATTATTTTCAAGACACCATATTGCCCACCAGTGCTTTTCACTGCCACTGGTATACACCCAGTGCTCTCTACTCACTTTATTTTCTTAATCTGTAATTTGCATAGGATTGGGCAGCTCGCTATCATAAAGTGCTAGCCTGATTAATTTGAATTTTTCACTTCGTGGAAAGAGTTTGACCTCACAGCTTTCGATTTCGTTTGCTCCACGGTAGGCGGGTAATTTTTTTCATTCAATTCTATTTGGTTGGTTGGTAATGCGCCGCTAACGGGGCTAACTGGTATATTTAGCTTTTCCCACATCCCGTAGGAAGAAGGACAATAACATCTTTCCCTTTGATAAAATTCACCAAACATTCTCTTTGTTCTGGCTTTAAATCCTTGATCTCAGGCATCGTTGCCAACACAGAAAGTATAGCTCTTCGTTGATTGGCTGGTGCCCGAACTCACACTTCTGGTGTTTTTGCGAAACATCTAGTGTATTCCGATTCTTGACCTAGTCGCTGGAGAAAAATGAAATTGAGCGGAGGCAGTAGGTGGTGCCAGCCTGGCTAATGAAGTGCAGCTATCCATCAGATGTGTCTACAGAAGCACAGTTTTTGTTTCTCTTATTAGTTCATTTTAGATGAATTTTGCAATTTAAAATGTCCATATTCTAACATAGTGATCCACAGGTATCATAGGTTATAACTATATAGTAGACACAAGCACAATATATCTCCTTTAATGGCATACTGTGGAACATTTCTGGCAATCCAGTATCACCAGGAAGACGAGCCAATGGTGTGCCCTCCACCAAAAACGCTTCTTCACCTTTGAGCACCATCCAACATACACAGACTCAAGGCTCCTCTGATCTCACAGTGAATCTCCAATAGTTTCTCTTTGCTGTGACTGAGAAAACATGAGTGAACGTGCTGCTACGGGAGCTGTGCGGCCATATTGACAGATGACCATGTGACAGACCAGAGCAGACTGAACAGCTGCTAAGCCCTGAAGTGTGTGTCCATTCTCTGTCTGTGTGGGCCAACGCAGACAGCTTCATAATGATGGACCCATTCAACAGATTTAGAGCCACAGCCTGATCCCATCACAGAGAAGAATGCATTTAAGATTGTTCTTGTACCAAATGGACTCTCTCGGTTTTTATTTGAGCAGAAGCCTCCTCATTACAGACGATAAAATATGAGACAATCCCTTGAAGCTACAGCACGGGATGACGATCATTTTTCAGTGTATTGTAATGGGCTATAACAGCTTGTACGACGTTCACTCTTCCTCTTGCCAGGACCAGGAAAAAACCCAGCCAGCCCCAATAAAAGCAGCTCAGATAATTATGATAATGAATGTGGCGTCCATTGTCACCTGGTAATGAGTTTGTCCCGAAGGTCACCGCGGTAATAGCTCATTAGCAGCAGAGGCTAAAGCAGCGCTGTGATGTGGAGCACGAGGTTTGGTCAGTTGGTTGTCTGGTGAAAAGATCCTGGACTGGCCTTTCTTCCACAAGTGAGTGGTTTTATTGTCTGTCGGGTTTTATTACCGAATGGCCTATTTTATTAGAGAATATATGCTGTTTTTATGTATTTATTTTTACAATGTGGCCAAATTAATTATATGTTGTAAAGATTCAACTCCAGCAATAACCCAGTACTTATTTTAAAGATGCATTATATAACTTTTTGGGGGGTCCTGCTTGTCCCCACAGAGATGTTATTGCTTTACTTGGAACGTTCCACAGTACTGCATTCAGCGAAGCTATGTTGCATTTTACTAAAACATCCTATGTCACACACCATTGACTCTTGAGCTTTAAAACATGTTATGATGTTGTTACAAAACACACCTGGAGTTGTCAGATGAAGAGAAGACGTAGAGAGCTTCATTGGGTCATAAAAAAGTTAAAAAATAGCAGTACAGGTGCCCTAGGAGGGTTAAATTAGTAATCTTAACAGAAAGTTAGCCCTACTGAAAAATGTGAAAGAGGGCAATGTACAAATCCGAGGCACCTAAACTGATATCTACTTGTATATTTAATAGTGCATATGTGATGGACACACCTACTTACCTCCAACAAGTCCTGTTTATCTTGTTGCTGTTCAGTGAATCTGCTCATCACCTATTTATTCCTCATGGTTAGCCAACCTTTTTTGTTTTTGTTTTGTTCGTTGTCTTTTTCCTATAGTCATGTGATGTTATCATAGCCTAATTCTTCAGCCGTTTTGTACAAAGTGAAATGGATTAAAACCGGCTGATGACCTCGCAGCCTTAGATTTCATTCACTTGATGGTAGGGGGGTACTTTTTATCATTTAACCAATCACTGCTATTTGGTTGTGTATATATATATATATATATATATATATATATATATATATATATATATATATATATATATATATATATATATATATATATATATATATATATATATACATACATACATACATACATATACATACATATATATGAATTGAAAATATATATATATATATATATATATATATATATATATATATATATATATATAAATTCACCACTAACGGGGCTAACTGGTTTAAGCTTTTACCAAGGAAGAAGGGCAATAACGTCTTCCCCCTTGATGAAATTCACCAAACATTCTGTTTATTCCGGCTTTAAATCCTCAATCTCGGGAATCATTCACAACATTCAATGTGGCTCTTAGCTGACTGGCTGGTGCCCGAACTTGCACTTACGGGGTTTTTGCGAACTGTCTATTGTATTTTGATTCCTGACCTAGCCGCTGGAGAGAAATGAAATTGAGTGGAGGCACTAGGTGACATCAGCCTGGCTAATGTTATCATGTGATTGATAATGAATAATATGTAATAGTAAGTGTGGGTCCTGTTTCACCCTCATGCCCTGACGAAGACCATCTTTCTGGTCGAAACATGTCTCTTCATGTAATAAAGGACTTTTAATATATTCAGTTGGAGAGCCTTGCATTTGTACCTTGCCGACTTTTACATTTTTCAGTAAGGGTAACTTTCTGTTAAGGATACCTGGGGCTGTGTTTTGTTTAATTTATGTTTGCGTAACCCTTTATTATTAGTTTGTCACCATCTCCAAAGCTCAAAATGCTCTGTGTTCCACCTTGTAATGCTATGAAACAGTAGTTTTCAAGTTGCTACCTTTTACCTTTTTTCTAGTAGAGATTGGAAACCTCAGGGCTTCAGCCTAAATATGCAGGATTTGTGTGTTAAACATGTCAATGAAACAAAACTCTTTTAATGAGAAAACTTTAAAACTTCAATCAGGGAATATTGTAATATGGGCCATTTAAGGTTCATTATGAATGAAGTCTTTGTTTCTGCTTTGTTAAAACTAATTAAAATGTAATAATTACAAAGTGTTACTGTATAGACTACTAATTCCGTTTGTATGTCATTGTATTCAGTGGAGAGCAGGCTTATGAAGGAGCCACAGGTGTGCAGAGAAGATTATGTAGAAGGCGTCGCTGCTGGAGGGAGATGACAGTTTTCTATTATCTGGTCAAGACCTAATTGGATACGCAATTTTCTGGGCCAAAAAAACAAAACAAAAAACCAAGGAAACAAATAATATTCAAATGTAATCAAATGTAATCTACAACACAGCATAGGGGCAAACAATGGGACATTTTATCTTCAGAATGTATAAAAAAGTGGACTAAGGGAGTGTGACGTCATCCATCGTGTTCAGCTCCAGTCAAATGGAGCTCACAAGGCGAGCAGTTATAGGAGCGAATTTGGAGTTTCATATTAGGAAAAGGAATTTATTTACAGTATGACAAAATAGCGAAATAAAAACACCAGGGTCATGTAGAGGTGGTTAATACGAACATTTTAACAACAAAATGATGAGGCTCACTTCAGCAGTTATGGCCCTGTCACACCTTGACGATTTAGCCAGTGTATGCCGACATACCAGAATGCTGGCATACACTGAACTATCAATGTTTTTTTTTTTTTAAGTTTGATATAAGTTACACATTGGTTCAAAGCATGTTACTCATAAGTTATGGGTACGTTAGACATTTTATCAACAATCGCATAACTTACCTACAACTTATGGCATGCACGTATGCAGGACGTATAAGCATACGCTGACATACATCAAGAAATTTTCAGCCTGCTCAAAATTTTTCAACGACTTTGCTGAATGACATATTTGATGTACGCCAGTGTATTTGCCAAATTTTTCATGCATTGGCATACGCTGGCTAAATCGTCAAGGTGTGACATCTCAATTATTCAATGTAAATTCAATTGGAAACAGGGTCAGTGAAGCAGGAAGAGTCCCCATGAACACACCTAATTTGGAACCCAGTGGCAAGCGGATTAGCTATGTCCATTTATAAATACAGTCTTTGGTTTTATCTCGTAAGATGTTCAACCAAATCTCCGGCTGTGTCTTCCTCTTTTTGCTGTAGGCTCTAAATTGACCATAGTATATCAATGTAAATTATATATCTACAGCCAGGATGTTGATTTCGATATATCTTGGCACAGATGTTGATTTTGTTGCTTTTTTAGTTCCCAACCAGACCACACAATGTTTCATTTCTTATTTTTATTCTAAGGGAAAGAATGTGAGTTCTTGAAAACACTTAATGGTTGACTCATCATGCTCCCTATTCTCACCTCTCCCACTTCAACTCATTGACGTCACCAGTATCCAGTGTCACGTCTTTTTTTATAGATAGGCTCCAGGAGCAGTGATGGACCATAACAAAGTGAAAGTAGAAAAGTATTGAACATAAGTATACATTTTAAGTGTCTGTACTTTATTTAAAGGCGCATTGTGCAACTTTTCTGGTGGAGGGTCAGTTTCACAGTATGGTATTAAACCTTTATATCTTCATGGAAACCAAACCAAAACCAAGTTACAGGTCAGATCTGTGGAGAGGTGACCCCACTCAAAGTCAGAATGCCTGTTTTTCTAGGTATGTTTGAGCTATAAAATCACCTGTAATTGAACATGTGTAAGGTAGAGCTCTTAAATATCATACTGTGGAACATTCCAGGAAGAGTAATGACATATCCATAAAAACAGGGAACAGACCCTCTACCACAAAAGTTACATAATACAGCTTTAAATAGATTTTTAAAATGGATATTTTTTTTACTTTTACTTCACTACATTTGAGAGGCAGTATCTGTTCTATTCCACTACATTTTTCAGCTAGACTGAAAAGTAAGTAAAGTAAGTTTTTTTTTTTTTTATTGTCTGAAACCTTTTGAAAAGGCTGAGGGTTTATTTTTTAACATAAAAGTCATAGTCTGAGCAAACAAAAATAAACAAATAAAAACAATTATCAATATAATTGTTTCTGTTGAATAACACTGAGCCCAAATCTGCATCTGTATCTACATTTGAAGCTTTATTAGATCACAAACATACTTTTACTTGTTATTCTTTATGTACATTTTTACTTTAATACTGTTGCTTGAGTATTAAAGTAAAAATGTCGTGTTCAGGTATCTGAACTGACATTTCACCTAGAAAGGCAAGTTATAGTAATAACAATAGAACAGAGATCAACAGGCTGAATAGGCATCTGGTATGTTCACGTAACATATGAACAGTTATTCAGACAACTAGAGCATGAACAACAGAACATCTCCATCTCACTCCAGATCACTGAATCCACTGAATTCTTCATCCTCACGGTCACTTCTGAGCAACTCCACGACCTCCGGAGGTAAAAGGAGCGCGACTTCCTCCTTTGCGTAGCCGTCGTCAGACTCAGCATCAGTTCCAGTTAGAATTATTCCGGGCTTTCTGAATCCCGGTTGTCACTGAAGTCCAGGCTTATCGATTCATCCAATGACTTCCAGGAAGGTTACATGGCGCACCCTCCCAGTTCCCGTGAAGCTGTGTTCTCCATTCCCACTTTCCGCCAGTCCCTCACAAGTTTCTCACTCACTCCAAACTTTCTTTCTGCTGCTCAATTACCATTTTCGGCTGAATATTTCACTACTTGCAGCAGGACAGCAGCTTTTTCTGCAGGAGACTTGCGCAGTAGAGTGTGAAGTGACAGTGGTACAGGAGTAATAAGAGTAGCAGAATCTGGCACACAAGCCTAGAGCGCCCTCTCATGCCTGTCAGTGTGAAAATATTAATATTTAAGTCACACCAGAGTATAAGTCGCAGGACCATCCAAACCATGAAAAAAAGAGCAACTTATAGTCCAAAAAATACAGAACGTCTTCCACCACTGTCAGCAGCCATAAACCTCCACACTGTCATCCTGTAATGTGATTGGACTACACCCTGGTGCCTGTCTATTTCCTGTTCACACAGCTCCACATATGAGTTCCAGTATATGAGTGATTCAACCCATTCGAGCGTTACCCCGTTAGCCCTGTGCAGATAGATGTTTTAGGGTCAGCAGCGTTCCAGACTGCCTATGGGATGTCCTAATATAAACGAATTGGCACCCACAGGCCCCTGGCAGCTCCCCACAACATATTTCGTCTGTAATGTTGCTGGTATTTTTCAGTCCAGATCCCATGAGACAAATTCATACTCATTTAAACAGAGTGCTTGTGGAAATGTATGGATCGTTTAGACTCCAAAGCACAGGTCATTTGGTGTGAACTCATTTGAGCCAGAAGACACACACGCAAAGAAATATGAAACTCTGTACACACATCCAGGCAGTCCGTGACTTTGTAGCCCTTAATGTGTTACGCATAAACGATCCAAGAGCAGACTAACTATGCTCATTTAACTGGTGCTACACTCAAAGTCACATTTCTGACGTTGTAAAGTGGCTATAAACATCTGTAGAATTGGATTGTACGGAGCCATTCTGCAGTTGAAACAGCGTGGTGGGGTAATGAGAGTGTCAGCCATTTTGGCTCCAGACGACATGCCTTCATCAGTCATTAGAGCTGGGCCTGATGAATATGAGTACAGAGGGAGAAACCTGAGCCAAGAGAGGAATGATGCTGTTGATGATGCTGGTTTACATCACAAGATCACATGTCTTTTTATTTACTTACTGTGAGACCAGACTTTTATGTTCATATCAAGCACTATGTCCATTGAACTGGCATCATTTTCAGACTGCTGCAAAAAGAGATCTTTTTAGATGGCCAAGAGCTAAAAGACATTAGATCAGAATAAAAACAGATTGTTTTTATCTGCTGTCCCTGATGTTAAAAAGTCATCATAAAAACAGAGCCAATATGAGAATACATAAGATAAATACTGATATGCAATAAAATACATTTTAAACATTTTCAGAAACACACATCTTATGGGTTTGTACAACGTTTCAGTTTAATGAACTGATTAGTATAAATTCCCTGTGCAGCTGAAAAGCAGGTACCTCCACTAGGCCAAGTTGTACATCAGATCTGTGTGTCAGGAGGCTCACAATAAAAAAAAATTAAAAAAAACATGACTTTCAAGGTACTTTGTTTTGTAAACCATGTCTAAAAGATTAAATGCAAAGTAGGTTCCATGCTGAACATTCCCGGTAACACAGTGATTGAACACAAGTTTCTTCACTTTAATTCATTTGCATTCAATCAATGAAAAAAATCTTTTTATTGGGCTTCATCTATTTGATTTAAAATGTTTGAAAGCACTTGCTTTCAGTTCATTTTTATTGAATAGTTTCATCAATTACATGTATAATTCTTCCACTCTTCCTACCAAACAATATAAAGCAATGAATAATATTTCTTTGAAGTGAATTTGGTCTAAAAAGCCTTTTCATCACAAAGCCCTGGCCTTGGTCCAACCTCATCAGTGGCAAATGTATTTCTGAGTCAGGAACGCTCGGCTTTAATTTCACGCTGCTCGCATCTCCAAACTCCACGCTCTGAACGAGAAGGAGAGACAACAGGAGGAATATGAAGTGTCATTTTCTGCCAAAAGTCACCACAGCACACAAAATGAAAGCCCCCACTCTCCAAACAAAGAAGGAAGAGAGGAAATATGGGATCTGGGTTCGTTGACTCAGAGGTTATGCAAATTGACAGGAGCCAATCGGAAATTAGTTTTGGAATAATGTGATTTCCGCTCTGTGTGGTGTTTGTCTATCACTTTGTGCAGATGATAGTCAACAGAATGGCTGGGATTTTATTTTTCTCATTTTGTGTCAGGCAGTGGAGTCCGTGGAGTATATGAATGCAATAAAAGTCTCTCTCAAATAGTCTCACAGTCCAACCAATAATCAAAATAAACCAGTCCAATATTACTTTGTCCCCTTTTGAAGCGATGGTCATGTTCTGAAGTTTATTTGGTGAATTTCTTTTGTAATAATCCAAAAATTCTATGCTCATTACCAAATAGTTCTGAGCTGATACATTCCTACACTTGCCCCAAAAACGTTTTATTTGAAAGCACCATTAATATTTAATATAAGTATTATTTATAATATATATTATTATATTTAATATAAGTATTTTTTATGTTTCATAATGCAATGTCTAATAAAATTAGACTGTACGATCACCAGCTCTGTTTACCCAGTACACCTCAGACTTTACATGCAACTATGTCACGTGACAAAGCCATTGTGGAGTGTATTAGGTGATGAAAGGGAGTACAGATAGTCAGGCTGGCGACTAGGTCAGGGATCAAAATACTCTAGATTGTTCGCAAAAACCCCGGAAGTGCGAGTTCGGGCACCAGGGTCGATTATTTAGAGCTGAAGCAATGAGAATGTTTGGTGAAATTCATCAAAGGGAAAGACATTAATGCCCTTCTTCCTACAGGATTTAGGAAAAGCTTAATATACCAGTTAGCCCCATTAGTGTGCATTACATACGTCACGACCAAATAGCGACGATTGGTTAAATAAAAAAGTACCATCGAGCGAATGAATTCTAATGCCCCAGGTCAGACGATTTCCATGAAGTGAAACCAGCTGATGAATCAGGCTAGAGTACAGGCAGTTCATTGAGGACTTTGTGATTTAGTGCAGGGCTAACCTAGCTTGGGTGGTGCCACCTAGTGCCTCCGCTCAATTTAATTTCTCTCCAGTGACTAGGTTAGGAATCAAAATACACAAGACGCAAAAACCCCAAAAGTGCAAGTTTGGGCACCAGCCAATCAGCGAAGAGCCATATATTCAGTGTTGTCCACGATTCCAGAGATCAAGGATTTAAAGCCAGAACAAAGAGAATGTTTTTTGAATTTCATCAAGAGGAAAGACGTTATTGCCCTTCTTCCTATGGGATTTGGGAAAAGCTTAATATACCAGTTAGGCCTGTCAGCTACAACCTGTGACCATTGAGGGGGACACTGGTAGAGGTTGTAGAGACTTATTTACGTATGTATTTGGGCCTACATCTCCACTACAGACTGGACTAGTCTGAGAATATGGATGTGCTCTACAGAAAGCTGAAGTCCTTTAACATTTGCCTGAAGCTCCTGCTGATGTTCTACCAGACGGTCATCTCCAGTGTCCTGTTCAGTGCTGAAGAAGAAGAAGAAGAAGAAGAAGAAGAAGAAGAAGAAAAAGAAAGACGCAATGTGGTTGGTTGTGGATGCAGAGCTTGTGGTTGAGAAGAGGGCCCTAAGAGGATGGACTATGTTGTTATGTCTTTATGTCTATCTATCTAAATATCTAAAATCATCCTGGTCCAGTACAGATGTATTGTATAAGCAGTTCTTGAGGTCAAAATAAGACCACTGTGTTCTGTCTGCATGTTATTATTAGATGCTTTATTGTTGCATAATCACAAAGTTTGCTGCTTGCATTCTAATTGTTGATAACTTCACCGTCACAGTACATTTAGCTCTTGTATTTCACAGATATGAAACATGCTTATAAACTCATCACATAATTATGATAATCGGAATGCATAAGTAAGGAACAACTTACAACGTACAGCACCTTCAAGGTTTGTTTCATTCATACATGTTAAACACAAACCCTACTCTTACTCGTACATACACACTCTTACACATATACACACATATACACACAAACACACACACACTTTACACCTTGACTGCTGTGGTGGTGTATGCTTTTGTATTGTATTGTCCTGAATGTCAGTGTACATGTTGTATGTTGCAAATTAAATAATAATAATTAACAAAAAAACTACATATTTAGGAATAATTATCTCAAACAGAAAACACTCTATTCCACCTTGTGATTTTATGTGGTAATACAGGAAGTGCTCGCTTTTAAACTCCATAAACCTACACTAGAATCACTATTAACTTGAAAACTACAGGACATCACAAGGTAGAAAGGAGCATTTTGAGGTGTGGAGACTTGGAGACAGACTAATAATACAGGATTACTCAAACAAGTGTGAATAAAACAAAACACAACTCCAGGTGTGTTTTGATGTAACAACAAGCATTATAACATGACTTAAAGCTCAGGAGAATCCATTTTGTGTAACACTGGACCTTTAATATCACCAAACATAACATTCAGCATGCTGTTCTTGTATGTTCATGTGTCCTTCTGAAATATACAGTGGGTGAAATAGACACAAAACTTGGAACACCAGCCTGGTTTTACATTGTGTGGATGTGAGGGTGATGGATGAGTTTATGAACCAATCCCAGCGCGAAACACATGCTCTACATGCGCAAGTGAGAATGCTGTCACAGTTCACATTACAGTGCATGTTTACCAATGTCACTGCAGTGTTTTCAGCTCTTCGTCTCCTTCAGTATGTCTCCAATCTCCTGCTCCGTGTGAGAGGACAGAGTTTACTTGTTATTGATGCTTTGCAATGACATTACCATAGACTCTATAAAGAAGTGGACTGAGTGAGAGTGACGTAACCAATAGTTCAGCTTCAAATGAAGCTCACCGAGGCTTGAGTTATGGGGCGAATTTAGAGCCGAGTTCCATTTTTAGAATAGAAAATTAGTAACAGAGAAAATAAACAGTGAAATAAAAACGCCAGGATCATGTAGAGCACCATTTTAAAGTCAACTGGAGTCAGAATCAGTGGAGCTGGAAGCACTCCCATACACACTTCCTATTTGGAATGCATCGGCAAGTGGGTTAGCTATGTCCCTTTATATATATTTATATACAGTCTATGGACATTTTGCTGGGAGTGGTCAGTATATATATGTCTATGGCGAAATGTTCAGCAGTTTCCATGAAGACACAGTGCGAACATTACCAAAAAATACAAAATGGATTTAAATCACACATTTTCAGGAAGCTTCACGGTCATGTCTAGTCAGGCTGGCGCCACCTAGTGCCTCCACTCAATTTCATTTCTCTCCAGTGACTAGGTCAGGAATCGGAATACACTAGATGGTTCGCAAAAACCCTGGAAGTGTAAGTTCAAGCACCAGCCAATCAGCAAAGAGCCATACATTTTGTGTTGGCAATGATTCCCAAGACTGAGGATTTAAAGTTGGAACAAAGAGAATATTTGGTGAATTTTATCAAGGGGAAAGACGTTACGTCCTTTTTTCTTATGGGATTTGGGAAAAGCTCAATATACCAGTTAGCCCTGTTAGTGGCACATTACATATGTCATGACCAAATAGAAGCGATTGGTTAAATGAAAAAAAGTAGCCGCCTGCCATCGAGTGAATTAATTCTAATGCTGCGAGGTCAGACGATTTCTACGAAGTGAAACCATCTGAATCATGCTAGGTCATATCAGCTTTGAAGTTTAACTGTATGAACTCTTGGAGCAAACCCGTGGAGGGTTTTATAGATTGAATAATAAAATATAGAATAATACCTGAGTAAATAATAATAAAGTTTTCCCAATTTAGAAAATTATATTTGCTCAGGATATCACAGGGATGAAACAAGTTAGATTTTTTAATTATGTAGTGTTTTGAGATTCTGCTTGTAGAGCCTTCCTATGGGGAACATTCGGGTCTTGTTTGCCTGGCTCCAGCTTGTCACACAGTAATGTACTGTATATATGAGAGAGGATGGTGGCAATTTTGAAGCCTCTGTAATCAAATAATTTAATGTGCCTGAAATTCACCAAATCAAATTAAATTTTGTTTCTCACATTTTTCCTATACCTTTTAAATGATAATCAAGAGTCCATTGTACCACTTGTAGACCATACCC